>NC_140931.1:153502828-153860328 GCF_014529385.1 Adiantum capillus-veneris
GTGACTTAAGAAATGCATGGATGCATTTTGATTTTACCCATAGAATAGATGGATGGGCAACAATGTCATGCTCAATTATGATCCAAGGTAATCTTTAGGTATTTAAATATCTCATATTTTTTTCATCATTAAATAAGAGAAGATATGTGTGAAAATATTTATGTTGAATATCTTGCAGCATACGATCACTGCAGATAATTGCTATATGTGAAACTAAAGAGGAGGATGCAAAGACTCAAGTTATTTTTTGGGAGAACCTTAATTCAACAAAAGAAAAGTAAGTACATGGTGCAACTGACTTTGTAGGTTTTATGTCTGATGACGCTGGTGCAAATTGGAATGCTATTTGAATAGTCTTCAATGACGGGCCAGATAATATCATGGAAGGACGTGAACGGTCATGCCTATTTCATTGGGAGCAGAGTCTATGCAAATATGCTAGAAAGTGGATACCTCAACATCAAGCAAATCAACACATTGATATGTGGGAGGAATGGAGAGCTTGGAAGACCATTGTGCTTTCTTCTCAGAAGGTGCTTTCAATTCAAAAATGGTGGAGACAACATCTATCTAAAGAGGCATCACAAGAGTGAGTAGATGGTTTCAATGGTGGGAGCAACGAATTTCACAATGGGGAGGAATTGGAACAGTTGTAAGTACCTTTATGACAATTTATGTTTTTAGCAAAATTTCTAAACTTTGCATACATGAAATTTATAATTTTTAATGCATGTTTGTTTGAATTTCATAGGGTGGTCTAAGTCCGTGGTGGGAGCGGGCACAAATTACCAATGTTAATTTATTATAAAGTGTGCATGCCAGTTGGTTAGCGGGTGAAGGTGGAAAGAGAAAAATATCCTTGTAAGATGCCTGTGTAACAGATGTTATAAAATCATATATTCAATGTGCAAAGAGTTTGCGATATACTACTAGGTGTTATATAGGAACGGGTCCCACAATGGAGACCTTTCTTTCTCAAGTTGAATCTCAACAAACTCCAACTCCCACCAACGTGGTCCATCTATTACACGAGGCTGTTTTGTAGGGTCTCCAATGTACGTGCAACCAATTTTGCATGGAGAAAAAGAAACAGTACAACATAAAGAGAGGGGTAGAACAATAACAAGTAGCTCCCATTGCCCGAAATATGTCATGGAATCTAGGCAAAGAAACCATCGTGGTCGACCCAAAAAGGACAGGTATGATACCCAAGGACTGGGTATTTCTAACATTTTGCTGCAAATTAGTGACATTGATGATGATATTGGATCTCAAAAAGAAACAACCACACATTTTTCATCTCAAAGAAACAGTGTGTTTGAGAGTGATGTGCCACACAATCAGTGGGCCCTTAGGAGAATGCCCATTCAAGGTCAAAGAAAGTGTTTTGGAATAGTAGGGAGAAAAAATTGTGACAATATCTTGCATAGTCGCTCTATTGGTCTTGTTGCTCCATGTATATGGTCCGAAAGAATGTTCAAGGGTAAAACAATTGAGCAATGGTTATGGTTTTGTAATCATGATATTTTGCATACTCGATCAATCAAAAGACAAGTCAAAGATTTATCTCCTGCTCCAAATGTCTGGCGAGTAGCAAGACGGACAGATATCTCCACACAGGAAACTTGTAACACTGCATCAGAGTGGATTTAGGACAAAGAATGCAATGGTAAATGCGCAACCTCCGGCTGGTGACTGCCAAAAATGTGGTGGCAGCTCGCGGGAAAAAAAGTGGAGGCATAGAATTTCTAAAGAGGCCATGAAGAAATTGGAAGCATGTAATAGTTATATTTTTGGATGAAGTGAAAAGGTCTCAAGAGAATGTAGTTTTCCGAGTTCTCACTGAAAATTGTTATGAGATTCATATAAAAGCGAGTCCAACATGCACGTGTCTGGATTTTCAAAAGTGAGAGAAGACAAACAAATCCTTTTTGGCTTGCAAACATATGTACTATGTGTACACGAAAGTGCTCGGACTTGAACCTAAGGAGCACATGATTATTCATTAGCCAACCCTCTTACCAATGGACATCACCTTTATTCTTGGACAACCAAGGAGGATTTCTCCCCCCCTTTAATTACTACTGATTTGGTATGCATCTTTCACTAAAGTAGATAATTGTTCTATGATATTAAAGTGTTTTTTTAATTTATTTTAGTTTATTTCACTTGTGATTATTTATGTTAAAAAAATATTGTTTATGCAGCATAGGATTTCAAATTTCAAGCAAAAGACAACAACAACTTGCAAACTATTTGAGAGAAAATTACTTGCCTTTTAGAGTGACCATTACATTTATGAAATTTATGACTTTTTTGTACTCTAATTTTGGTCCTATCCTCAAACTTACATTGTTTAAAAAAGCTCAAGCTTGGGGAAAAATAGTATTGTCTCTATTTGGCATGATTTTTGACATGTATATATGCTATGGATTATTTGACTCTGATGACATGTGTTGCGAACATATTTGACTCTAATGGCATGAGTTGTGGAATGGTGATTTTTTTGGTTTACATTTTCACGTTGTTATGCCCTGTCAGTCTCTCTCTCTCTTCCTCTCTCTCTCTCTCTCTCTCTCTCTCTCTCTCTCTCTCTCTCTCTTTGTGCATAGTGATATACAACTCTAAAATTTTACTTTGTCTCTCTAAAGATTTTAGAAGAGAAGTCACTCTCTCTCTCAAGGATTTATGATATCTTCTTCCAATGGTAATGCGCATAGATACTATCTCTCTAGAATTTATACTTTCTCTCTTCGTCAACCACACATATATGGAGTCTTATGATGATTGAAAATTACATTAAATAGATACTTTATGCTATGAAACATATTTGGTTAAAAAAACTCAAAATATTGTTGAAATTGTTAAAAAAACTTGAAATTGAAAACTCTTTTATGATAAATCCCCACTGGAGAACGAATCCAAAAGTTAGATTCGTATCCGTGAAAGGACTAGTAAGAGTTCTTGTATATGATCCTACAATGGGATTGTACAAGTTTACGACCAAAAAAGGGGAGAACTATTACATTAGGGAAGACGTGAGCCCTATGGAGCTTATGAATATAAAACAGATGTACATGCAGTTTGAAGGTTTTGGATTGACCTTGGAAGGCACCCCTCCCATACTTGGTTCCAACCTTTGAAAAAGGAAGACTATGGGAATATGGAAGCATTGCTATAGGATTTTGTAGAGTACTTTTCCACGAGAGAAATCAAACATAAAACTATGTTTCAAATTCATTATTTTAAGCAAAAGTGGGTGAGGAATCTTAAGAAGCTTCTCTACAATTCAAGCAATATGTTGAGAGGTGTCCACCTTGTGAAAAGTCACAAGAGGATCATCAGGTAGTATTATTCATCGGGGGCTTAAGAACAAGCACCTCAAGAAGGATTTACATCTAAAAAAGTATATGACTCTAGACGAGGTTATGAAGGAAGTTGCCTACTTAGTGGAAAACTACCAGAAGTGTCAAGAGATGCAGATGAAAGCTCAACAAACTCTTGATCTATAACCAGTGGAATACACACTACAAAATCAACACAACAAAAAAAACATTCATGAACACCAAAGAACTCGTAGAAGAACTTGTGAGGAGAATGGGGTAGAGGTTGGGGACTCACACCTTTAAGGCAATGCTAAACCTATGGAGGAGATCATCTAACACCGCAATGCACTATGCTGCCTCAACCATCTCCTAAGAAAAATTGGTGTGCCATTGAAAATAAGTGGTCAAATCATGCCACTGAGGAATGCTATTATAATTTGGGGTAAATACACCTCAAGACCAGTGAATCCACAAACAGGAATAGAAAGGCCAAGACCAATGTTGGGACATCAACCACCACTACCAGGAGATGATCAAGCAATAGTGAGGTATGTACATCCAGATTAGTATTGTGAATAAAGTTCTTTAGTTCCAATAGAGATGTTTCACAAAGAGGAACACCATGGAAACTGCCATCATAGTGATCCTTATCCACCAAGATTTATGGAAATCTATGACTAGGAATGTGTTGTTTCATCTTCTAGAGCCTTAGAGCCGATGAGAAAAGGTGATGATGAACATTGTGGAAATTCTACCATATTTGAGTGGATCAGATTTAGAAACAAAGATACCATTGAAAGTGATGACAAGAACACATCCAAAATCCATGTGTGTGATATAGTAGCACCCAGAAGTACAAAGGTGTCCTTCCCAAAGAATTGTCAACTAGGTGTAAGACCAAAGTCACAACATCTTCCCAAGAGAAATTTCAACTGGGTGTAGGATCAAAGTGTGCACCTACCCTAGAGATTTTTAGGCAACAATGTGGTAGCCCGAGTCAAAATACGAATGGGGATTTTGTCAACGGTGAAGTCCTATGGAAATTGTCAGAATTTTTGTTAAATTTTTTTGCTACGATACTGGGTGCAATGTGTCATTGTTGTTGATGCCCATTCCCTTCAAATGTGTTTTAAGAATCAAAGTGGATGCCAATGTTGGCATGGCATACAAAACATGTTGTTGTGCAAATGTGTGTAAGGATGGTCTTATTCGATGTTAAGCAGTGTTTGATCCTTTTACAAATTTTCTTTTTATGAAGCCAATTGATTGTGCTTTGTGTTCATGAAAAATGCAAGAATGTGTGTGTAGATGTATGGGGTTTGTGAAAATGTAAAAAATAGATTTATGCAAGTGCATAGTACTAGTAGTGTCAATCTTGAAACTGAATGGGAAATACCAATCAAGTTGTGTTTTAAGCTTGAAAATCACTTTGTTGTTCCTAAAGCTTGAGTGAAATCTTGGCTTGATGCTGCCTAGATTCTTGAGAGATACCTTTTAAGCTTTACTTATGTTGTCTTCCTACTCGTGAGAACTACCCCTTGGTAAGAGGACTTTCGGGAATTCCCCCTTGGAATGAGAGTGCTGCATGAGTCGTAGCTTATGATAAGTAGTGTTGCAAGCCAAATCCATGGGACTGACTGCCTATAGAACCTAAAATTCAAAAAAAAGGACGCGTGTGTGAATCACAGTTGAGCAGACTTGACCCACAGCTTGTAAGCCAATTGAGCAGTTTTTGAAGTCCACCCAAGTGTAGAGCTCATAGTTGGAAGCCAATGGCTTCTCTAATGGACATGGGGAAGGGGAAAGGGAGAAAAAAAGAGAGATAAGGATGAGGATGCATGACCATTAGGCAAAAGATAAGAAGGATTCTTCATTAGGCTTTAGGCCTTTTAAAATTTTACAACATGTTCACATAGGAGTGGCTGCCCAAGCTAGGCTAACCCCAACAAATGCTACCTTCATCCAAACTTGGCATACTTGTCATCATCATCATACCCCTAGGTGGCGCTACTAATACATCATGGTGGTTCTCATAACGGACTCATTGCCAAGGTTCACAAGAGCACTCATTCTAGGCTCACAAGGTAGTCCTATCATAGGGTCATTGAGAAGGTCTTACCGCCGGTGTCACTCATTTTTTCCAAGGGAGTGTCTAGTCCTATTACAAACATTATAAATAAAAAACATAAGTGGTTTAAGAAGGGATTTCAACCATCCTCATGTGTCTTCATCATTACATCATGACATACAATCATTTTTCTCAATGTATTACATATATCAATTGTCGGTGTAGCAAATTTGTGTGAACAAACTTCTAAGATAATAATTGAGGCCACTTAGCTATGATAAGATTTAATAAATCTATTGTGATTGTCAAAAATGACGTCAACCACACCCTGTGTACTTGCAAAATTGTGTGCTAAAGAGGACAATGATTAGTGCCACAGGCAATGCATTTTCATACGACACCCACGCTATCTTGGCAAGCCATTGGGGACCGCTTCTCCCATTTGAAACCAATCGTCTCAGTAGCTTCATGGGTTTCTCTCCCTACACCTTCAAGTTATTTTCCACATCAAGGGTATGGTAAATGCAAAATATTGAAGGCCATCACAAACCATTGTAGAGAAAACAAAGAGCATCCAGCTGCATCTAATCATAAGGCTTTATCTGTTCCACCTCATAGTCGAGGACGACAATGGTTTCAAGAGAGAGGTACTATCATAAAATATAATATCTAACTAACTCAAATAGTTTTCTCATATTAAACTGATCATTTAATGTGGGAGAATAAACAAGAACAAGGGTTGGAATATAGACATGTGCTTATGGGTCTATCTCAACACGGGGCTAGAGTCAAAGGGTCCAAATGAAAGATGTTCTATCAAAGATCAATGCTATAATGGAGCTTAAAGACCTTAGGGGCTTCATTAAATACCTTCAAAGGTAAGTGTAAAATTCCTTAGACCTTAAGTTAAATCTAGGCCTATGCTTGAAGGAGGGGGCCATACTCTTACTAACCCTATGCTTGATGAGTCATGACTGGGTGCTTAAGCAAGTAGGGGGCCAAGTTGCTTGGGCTTAAAGTCAACATGCAAGCCTATAAAGGAGGGGGTGAGCCATCCAAGTAGGGGAGGTGGTTGAATGACTTCTCTCTCTCCCAAAGGGCACCCCTTGCTCAAGAGGCAAAAGGGACACATGTCAAGCACCTAGCTAGGTTTCCCTAAAGGAGTGGTTAAAGCCTATTGGTTGATCCTTAGAGAGGTACAACGAGGATTTAACTAATTAAATTAATTGATTATGAATTTTTCAATCCCTCTCTCTCAAAGAGGAAAAGAGGACACTTATGCAAAGACCACCTCTACTGCTTGACTTGACCCAGGCTTGTGATTTGCTAGGCTTGAGAGAGCCAATGAGCACAAACCATGAGCTAGAATAAGAGGTCGACCAAAGCAACTAGGGGGATTGATTGCAAGATATACTCTTCCACACACATGCACACACAATCTCTCATTGTGTGAAGTGAAAAGTGCAAGAGCTCCATCTTCTTCTCCAAGCTTGTTGAGAAGTTGAGAACCTACAACAACACTCTTGGCTATGGAATGCAAATCCAACCAAGAGCAATGTTCCAATGCTTAATATTTCCATCTTATTCATCAATATTATGCTATTATACTATTCTATGAAAGAAGAGTGATGATAAGTGAGGAACTATCTCTTTCTTGTATGTTACTTCTTCTTCCTCTTCCCTGACCTCATTCCCCGCTATCTCTCTCCACCTTTGAAGGTTTTTGAGGCCTTGGGACTGAGGCCACGATGGCTTATGTTTTTTACAAGATTATTTTATTTGTAGGGATTGGGTGGTGTATGCAATGAGCTCAAGGTGGTTTGAAGCTTGGAAAAACCATGGCTATATGCAGTAGAGAGAGAGAGAGAGAGAGAGAGAGAGAGAGAGATAGAGAGAGAGAGAGAAAAGAGAGTCTCACACTCAATAGACCATAGTGTACATACAATATATTTACAACATATATTATTGTCATGCATATACAAAAGTAAGTGTTTATGTACAAAAAGTCTCACAACAGTATCCGACAACTCATATCTCTAGGTGCCTTTTCAAAAATCTACACACATATATGTAATATGTGTCACATCAAAAATTAAACTAGGTGTCAAAGGAGTTCCCATGCCCACCTTTCAACCCTCCCCTTGGGCATGTCATACATAATGAAGACCCAACTATCCACACAGGATGACAGGATCTATCCACACATGATGAAAACAAATACCTCCCCTTGAACTAGAGAGAGTAGAAACAGATCTTCAAAGTACAAATACCTCCCCTTGAACTAGAGAGAGTAGAAACGGATCTTCAAAGTACATCTGCAATGAAAGAAATGTCCCCTATATCCTCAGTTTCTTCTGTTTGGACTATATGTGCTGCTCCTCTCACTACTTTTTTTCCTTTGTTACTATTGCCGCTGCTATCTTGAACTTTTGAATAGCACCTATAAGTAGGATGCCCCTTCTTTCCGCAAGTTCTACAAAATTTATTGATATAGTAGTCTTTAGCTATATGACCCATTTTACCACAGTCATAGCATCTTCGGACGTTGGAAGATGATATGAAATCTATGGATGATTCACCTTCTCTTGGTATAAAAGCCCCATTTGTCGGTGTAGGTGGATTTTTTTGCTTTCTTTCTTCTGCCTGAAGTGAACTTACCACATCTTGAAGTGTTGGAGCTGGATCCTTTTCTTCAAGAATAGTGACAATATGGTCGTAGTTGGAAGAAAGTGCACTAAAGAGGACTGCAACTTTGTCGTCTTCTTCTACTTTGCATTGGATGTAGGTCAATTGTGTAATCATGATTTTAAGCCTATTGACCAAACTGGCTATGTCTTCCCCCTTGATCATAGTGAGTTTGTAAAGTTGCCTTTTCCAGCTAACTTTACTTTGTTTTGCTTTAGCTCCAAAACTCGCCTCTAGAACTTGCCACGCCTCGTATGCATGTGTGCACTCATCTATAAAATGTACATAATTATCATGGAGTGAAGTAATTATGATTCCAAGTCCCTGTTCATCTTTTTCTTGATTAAGTGCAATAGAAGCCCTCGTTGGTGTGCCTTCGTGATCACTGAGAGTTGTTTTTACTACCACACATAATGTTTTCCTCATTAAATATCCCCTTAGTTTAGTGTGCCAGGTATGGAAACCCTCCCCATTAAATTTTATGATTCCTTTCTCTTTAAGTGCTTGTGGCAAAATGCCTGGGACTTGGTCTTACCTATAGAGAGACTCTCTCTATGGCAGTGTCTTGTCCATTTTCACAAAAAATAGTGCAGGTGCGAGCTTAGTAAATTTGATTGTGAAGTCACTCTTCATGAATGAAAATCATGGAGCACCTCTTCACATGAAAGCAATGCCGCTTAAAATTTGTCTTAGCTTCGAGAGAGCACCTATCTCAAGAGAAGCCTCTATGGAGGAGGAAAAACACCGTTTTCTCTTTGGTTCTCGGCTTCAATAAGGGTGGGGAAATGCTCTTAGATAAAGTTTGCTTGAGAGACTTCGACAAGTGGCCACCTCTTAGGAGAATCCCTTGAAGTAGTGCTTGAAGGAAAAATTTTAAGCGTGTGATAAGGCACCCTTCCTTGGAAACTTATAGAAACACCTTTATGTTTTGTTGTGGGAAGTGCCGATGCAGTAGAGTAGAAGTGAAGTGGGAACAAGGTTTTATTTTAAGACATAATATGAGAAGGTTACAAAGCAAACCCAAAAGAAAATAAAGCCTGCAAATGTTTTTTCTATCGATTATCAAAGGCGAGGAGAAGTCGTCCAAATGTTGTGATATGAAGTTTTGTTGGTTTGCATGACCTGAAGGTGCAGATGGGGTCACTTGGCCCACGACTAGCATCCATGAAGCCCGATTGGAAGTTCAATTAGTAGAGATGGAAAATGCCAATTGTGCCACCAACTCTAAATCAGTAGCAATGTCGAGCGGTGTTGCATCTTGCCGTGATGTTGTGGCTACCCGCAATCCCCCACAGAGGGAGTGCCAATTTTGAAGATTATGCCAAACTTATGTATGGGTATGGGTTATGCTATGTGTGTTGAGATCAACAACTCTCGATTCTCTCTGCCTGCCTGACTATGCTTGGAAGATCCAAGCTCACTTGAGTTTGTTGAATTTGCTCCAAGCTCACTTGAGTTGCTTGAATTTCCTCTTGCACAGTTGGCTCCGATTTGCCTGTTTGCAGTGCCCAAATTTTCCTCTATTGCACTCGACAACTTGAATCTCTCAAGCTTCCATCTCTTGTTTGAGAGGGTTGCACGCATGATGAGGGAAGGGGGGATCAGGCTCTGATACCGGTTGTAGGGATTGGGTGGTGTATGCAATGAACTCAAGATGGTTTGAAGCTTGGAAAAACCATGGCTATATGCAGTAGAGAGAGAGAGAGAGAGAGAGAAGAGAAGAGAGAGACTCACACTCAATAGACCATAGTGTACATATAATATATTTATAGAATTTATTATTGTCCTGCATATACAAAAGGAAGTTTTTATGTACAAAAAGTCTCACAGCCAGTATCCGACAGCTCATATCTCCAGGTGCCTTTTCAAAAGGCTACACACATTTATGTAATATGTGTCACATCAAAAATTAAACTAGGTGTCAAAGGAGTTACCATGCCGACCTTTCATTATGCTCATGATGCATGAAGCTTTTCATCATCATTGCATCACCTAGGTCACAAAGCAACACAGAGATTGTATTGTACCAAGTCTCTCTTTGTGCGAGAATCTATAATACAAAAGCCTATTGGAGGGTGGACTGGCTCCACATAAATCTGTTCCCCAACTGTTGTCAAGTTCTCTAACTCTCTCTCTTGAAAAAGTACTATTCATGCAAAGTTAATTAAATATATGGTTATGCTGCTTATCGCTAATTAAGCTCACCCTCTATGTTCTCAAAATAGTCTCATGAAAATTCTCACTCTAATTCTCTTAATATATTCCGCTATTCTCAAAGTTCTTAGGCCATTTCCATCACATTTGTATCACAACTATTGGTTTCTCTTTTCTTAATTAACAATAGAGGTCCTTGACTTGTCCATGAAAAGTTGGACCTGTTCATTGCAATAGGGTAAGTGGGACAGGTATCTATTATCTTGGTTGAGAAGGACTTAGTTCGAGGTACACCATTGGGAACTATAGTCTTAATAATGGAGTCTCTTGGGGTTTTCCTTTGGCTTAACCATTATTGAGCTACGAATATACATAAGTTTAATTAGCATGTTTGACAATAACAAAGAGAGTAGAATGAATATTGATAACTTTGATTTTGCACATGAAGGGTCTGATGATGATGCACCCATGTTTGTTAATATACTTCTGACTAGGTTGCAGCAAGCTATGGGCAACCCTACTTTGCAAGTGGAAGTTGCTCAACAACTTTGTGCTTATGGGATTTCCTTTATCTTCAAGAGGAGAGAGTGCTTAGGCTGCCTCTTGATGAGACTCCCAAAAGAAGACTCTCTCCCGTAATAGAGGAGGAATACAAATAACGAGAAAGAAGCAAATCCTTAAGTTCCTCTCAAGATGTGGATCCACAAAGCGGGCAGTCTAGACGGTTGCCAACTCCTCCCAAGAGGAAACGGTAAACCCATAGTCCTTCTCCTCATCACTTCAAAAGGGAAAAGAGGAAACAAAGTAATAAAAAGGCAAGAAATAGGTCACCCTCTTCTACTTGTTCTTCACCTTCCTCTTATTTCGACGAAAGTAGTGGTGGAAAATCGCAAATCCTACCCTAGATGGAGAAGGTAAAAAAATCTCAAGAAAGTCAAAGAGGAGGAAAGAGTACCTCTTTGCTCACCTATGATGGCACCTTTGGTGCTATCGAAAAAGAATTGGCTTTCATCTAGCAATTTGATGCAACCTTTGGAGACGAGGGCTTCACGGAGTCCTCCAAGCTACATCATGTAGCGCTGCACTTCCAGAAATCTGCTCGTCAATGTTGGGCTAGCCTTTGTAGCAATGGTGAAGCCCTAACAGCATGGAAAACTCTACAAGTTTCCATCATGAAGAAATTCCTTACAAGCGATACAAAGGACAAAATGCTTATTGCGTAGTGGAGTTTGAAGTTGCTCTCCAACGAGTCTATTCACAAATATGTGGACAAGTTTTCAGATTTACATCTTAAGGCTACTGTCTTTCAAAAGATAGAATTCACCGAGAAAAAGCAACAATTTTGTGGGAGATTACCTGAACAAATGGCCAAGTATGTCAACTATCAATGGCTTGGTTCTATCATTGAAGTAATCCACCACACTATGGCTTCTTCGAGCATCAATTTCCAACAAGGGGCTAAAAGGAATACCAATCCCATGGAAAGCAAAGAAAAAAGTGATGCAAAGTGGAAAAACAATGCCCAAAATTCTTCCCAATGCAATTCCAACAACAACAATAGCAATCCGTCTAAGCAGAAGGGAGTTTAGAAAAGAAAGGTAAAAGTAAACTCTCTCCTGAAGGACTAGAAGCTTTTCGTAAGGACCACAAATGCTTCAAGTGTGGGGAGCAAGGACATGGCTATTGTTCTTGCCCCAAAAGAAATTTCCACAATGAGACTCCTAGAGCTTTAACGATCAAAGCTCCAAAAGAGGATTCTTATTGTAAAGGATGACCTATCTCTTATGCTTGCGGAAAGGTAAGGGAGAATGATGCCTTCATTCTGTTTGACCCTTGCTCTACTCACAACTTCATATAAACGGAATTGGCCATGAAGCTGGGCATTAAAGCTTTTGAGATGGGAGATATTGTAACTATCGATGGAGCTTTCAAAGGACAACAAGCCTCTGTTACTCTCTTGATTGGGAAGTTGAGTCTTCATGTCCAAAGCTACGTCACCAAAGAAAACTTTTTCATCTCTCCTCTCCAACATGAGGATGTTATCCTAGGGGCACCATGGTTCAACCAATTGGCTGCCAACATGAAGCTCCCTGAAAGGAGAATCTACTTCACCTACAGGGAAAAGAGCATGTATATAGATGCTAGTGAGTTCTGTCATGCTATACCACATGTAAATTCACCTGCTTTTGACAAGTCAATGAAAATCTTAGTTTCTACCTAAATGATTTTTATCAAAGAGTCTCTAAATGATGCTAATGTTTTAACAAAGCAAAGTGTTAGTAATCAAGAAGAGTTAGACTTGTCTAATTTTCTAAATGGATTCCAAGATGTGTTTATTGATATTCTCCCACACAACCTCGAGCCCCGGTGCCTCCCCGCACAACTTTAGGAAAAATTGGTTTTAGGCTAAAAAGGCCCATACGAGTTGGAATTTAATGCCGTAAAATGCTATACTAAGCTCTAACTAAGGCGTACTGGTCCGAGTACCTGCCATATTTAGCAGCCCCCGGGGTCCGAAAATGCATTTTTATAAATTCCAGATACGGGTGCAGTTTTTCAAGACAGTCAAAAGTAGACGGGTCCGGTGACCAAAAACTTACTATTTTTGGAAAATTTTCACAAAAATTATTTTAATTCACATTTGGAAGCTTTATAACATTTTAAAAATCATGGCACTGACTGAATTTGGAAAACTGCTAAAAATAGTAACTTTTTCCATTATGTTCATTTCATGGTACAATGGTGCTCTTTTAGCTTGGGGTCGGAGACCTTACAAAAACCCTAGGTTAGAGCATATGAAGTGAAATCAAGACCCTCCCAATAAAGAAGGCCCACTAGGTATCAACCTCAACAATATTCAAGGATACCTAAGAAGCATAGGCAAAAGGACAATATCAAATATTGTTACAATCAACCACAACTCTCAAGGAGATAAAGAGCAGAGATAGATCTCAAAGAATCTTCCTCTTGGACAAGGACTCTACATAGGTTATACAAAGATTTGGCTACCAGTCAACCACAATCCAACTATATCTACACCAAACCTGCATGAAGATCTCAAGAGCTCAATAGGACCTAGAGCTAGGCAAAGTCAGCAAAGGAGTTACAAAGGTCCTCAAGAGATTTGGATTCCTAAGTCTTCCAATGAACCGAGTCAAAATCCAGGTGCCAACATCCAACAGAGGCCTACAACAACATCAAAGACTCCTCTCAATAGGTCTTTTTTTTGTAGACTCTTTGGCATAGTCAGAGTCGGGCTACTGAGCCATAAAATGAGCAAAGCATTAGTCCCAAGCTTCAAGTCGTAATAAACTCTTTGCTAAGAGTTGTAGTTATTAGGCTTACGCTCAAGCTAGAAGAGTTCAACATATCTAAGTCATTTCTCTCATGTTGTATGAGATGAGCATAAGAGTCAATGTTTATTAACTTACAATTTGTGGAGTGTTGTAGAGTCCAACACTCACACATAGTGCAAAGTAAGATAAGAGCACATATCCTCAAAAACAAAAACCATTCTTAAAGTGGTGCCAGCTTTCAAAGCCATGTCATGTGCTTTTATAGCTACACTATCCTTCTGAAGAACCCCTCAAAATATTTCTTGCACCATATTGTTTCCCATGCATTCCTATGAATACATATAGGATGTCCCATCATTGGACATATGCATTAGACACTTTCTTTACCTTGATTATCTAAAACCAATTTTTTGCTTCCACCTATGCAGCTTGAGTGGACTACAACAGGCAACCCAATTCCATCATGCTATCCTCTCATAATTGCTACCTTTTTAATTCCATATCTATCAACAAATAATCTCTTGAGTAATCTATTAATATTTCCCATGATAATAAGTACTCCAATAAAGCGCGTATCCCAAAGGCACTTTTTTCCACTAGGTTTTTTTTTCCTTTGTTCATCTATATATTAGACCCTAATTTAAAACCTCATCATTCTACTTCCCTTGTACATACTTTTCATAAATAAATAGCGGCCTCATCATTATGCTATTACAACGGACAAATGCTGTTGAAGATGATGAAACAGGAAACAAAAGGAAGATAGCAACTCAGAGTAGGAAGAAGATGGAGAAGGAGAAGACACAGAGCTTGTGTACGAGATCTTTGTAGTCTCTCTCTCTCTGTATTAGAATAAATAGTATTGAATACAAACTTAGAGCTACAAAGCCTATATGAAACCCTAAGAGATAAGGTGTCCTTTCACACCGGATGTCTAGGGGGCAAAACCCAGTGGGAGAAAAGTACCCCTGGTGAAGCGCGTATACACACTAACACTACTACATGTCTACAAATCCCCCCTGTAGTGATAGTGTGAATCCGTACAAGGTAGCAGATCATCATGTGTATGAGAGTAAGCCCAAAGCTTTTCGGAAAGCTTCAAACTTTTCTCGTGATAACTCCTTCGTAAATAGATCTGCAATGTTATCCTGTGTAGGACAGTAAGTTAGTGTGATCTCCCCTGCATGTAGCCTTTCCCTGACATAGTGGTAGTGAACCTCTATGTGCTTTCTTCTTGCATGAAATACTGGATTCCTTGCAACTGCCATAGCACTCTGACTGTCAGTGAAAATGGTAGTGGGTGCCTGTTGACACTCACAAAGATCTGCCAATAACCTGCGTATCCATACACAATCAACTGTTGCCATGAAAGCTACCCTGTACTCAGCTTCACAAGTTGATGTAGCCACCGTGGGTTGCTTCTTGCTTAGCCAAGATATACATGCATTTCCCAAGAAAAAACAATTGCCACTTGTGGAATGTCGTGTGTCAAAATCACCAGCCCAATCTGAATCGCTGTAACCAATAAGCTGCATAGAACTGTGCTTTCCATACATATCCCCCTTGGAAAGAACATGGCAAGATTAGGGGTACCTGAAAGGTAACGAAGTATGCGCTTCACAGCCTGCCAATGATGCATACCTGGGTTGTGCATAAATCTGCTTGCTTGTGAAACCCCAAATTGAATGTCTGGACGAGTGTTGCCTGCCAAATATATCAAGCAACCAACCGCTGCTGCATAAGTATGTACATCAAAAGTTTCTCCAGCATCATGCATGCTCAACTTTGATCCAGTTTCTACGGGTGTAGAGATTGGCTTACAATTTTGCATACCAAACTTGTCCAAAATTTTATGCAAATATTTTGCCTACAAAATGTATATGCCATCCTCTGATTGCACAAACTGAATACCCAAGTAATAATGTAGCAAACCTAGATCAGACATCTCAAAGGTTTTTCTCAAAGCATCTTTAAACGCTTCAATTTCATTTGCATTATTGCCTGTAAGAAGCATATCATCCACATAAAGTGTTAGCATAATGAGAACTCCATCTCTCTTTTTGACATACAAAGTACTTTCTGTTGGACTATTCTGAAATCCCTGGCCAATCAAATAAGTATGTTTCTTCTCATACCATGCTCTTGGAGCCTGTTTGAGACCATACAAAGATTTATGCAATCTACATACCTTTTTCTCTTGACCTTTTACAACACAACCACTTGGTTGACTTACATAAACTTCTTCCTGCAAATTACCATTCAAAAAAGCAGTTTTGATATCCAACTGATGCACTTTCCAACCATGATGAGCAGCAATTGCAACTAGTGATCTAACTGTGGACGAACGAGAAGTAGGAGCAAAGGTTTCATCATAATCTATGCCTTTCTGTTGCACATAGCCTTTTGCCACAAGCCTTGCTTTGTACCTGTCAACAGTACCATCTTGTTTCCTTTTTACCTAAAAAACCCACTTTGTACCAATAGGCTTTTTACCTGTAGGCAAGTCCACTAGATCCCATGTATGATTCTTATGAATAGAATCAATTTCTTGCTGCATAGCATCTTTCCACTGAACACACTCTAAAGCTTGTTCAAATGAATCAAGCTCATCTGCATCACAAAGAGTGCTAAAGCAAGCCAAATCTACTTGCTCTCTACCAAAAGTAGTACCAGCACGTGTTTCTCGTGGCAACGGTGCATCCAACTTGCTATCCTGCAAAGTTTTCTGAACCCATTTAGGCAAGGTTCTTTCTTCCCTGAGAACTTCTTGCTCTTCACGCACAATTTCCTCTACATCATGAGGTGTCACATGCTGATCAAAATATTGATCAAGATTATCAACCTGTTGTGATTCTTGATTCTCCACAAAAGAAGGAAGCAAACCTTCAAATACATCATGTGTCTGCATATGAGGTACATCAAAAGCAACCATAGGTTGAGCAGTAGTTTCTGCAAAAATTACATCATGACTTTCAAAAATCTTGTTTGTAGTAGGATTGTAAAGTCTATAACCTTTACTTCCACTACTGTACCCCACAAATATACATTTGATTGCCTTATCATCAAGCTTCCCACGTAACTGCTGAGGGATGTGAGCATAAGCAAGACAACCAAAAGCACGAAGATAAGTGACTGAAGGTTTTCTGTCATACCAAGCTTCATATGGAGTAATGGTCTTCAAGGCACGAGTAGGACACCTGTTCAAATCATGTGCTGCACAAGCAACTGCCTCCATCCATAGCTTATGAGGAAAACTCTTAGCCTTGAGCATACATCTAGCCGTCTCCATTAAAGACCTGTTCTTCCTTTCTGCAACACCATTCTGTTGTGGTGTGTATGGCATAGTGCATTGGTGTTTAATGCCTTTCTTTCCCAAAAAATCCTTAAATGCACCTGACATGTATTCACCTCCTCAATCGGTACGAAGAGTCTGTACTTTGCAACCTGTTTCATTTTCAACCATGGCAACATAATGTTGAAAAACTGCAAACACATCTGACTTTGCTTTGAGTGGATACACCCAACAAAACCTGGAAAAGTCATCAATGAAGGTCACAAAATAAAGGCTGTTTCCTATAGATG
The DNA here is from genome assembly GCF_014529385.1 of Adiantum capillus-veneris. Lineage (NCBI taxonomy): Eukaryota > Viridiplantae > Streptophyta > Polypodiopsida > Polypodiales > Pteridaceae > Adiantum > Adiantum capillus-veneris. Next base: position 153,519,940 of record NC_140931.1, read on the forward strand.
GCGTCCTCATAGGACCACATACATCACTGTGTACAAGCTGCAACTTTCGTGTCGCTCTAATTGAACCATCCAGCGAAAATGCAAATTTGTGCATCTTTCCAAGAACGCAACCTTCACATACATGTCTTGGTGGCATCTCCAATAAAGACAAATCATGCACCATATTATGACATTGTAAAGTCATCAAACTGCCATAACTAACATGCCCAAATCTAGCATGCCACAACTCAGCATCCTGCATGGCCTGAGTCTTTGTTTCTGCAATACATACATGAATCTGCTTTTCATAACGATCTATCACAAATAGTCCATTTTCCAGCATACCTGTAGTGATAAGAGAATAACCATTCTCTCGATCTCGTACAACACATCTGTCATCCTCAAAAATGACCCGAAGACCATTTTTTGCAAGAGAGGATACAAACAACAAATTCTTCTTGATCCCTAGAACATATAAGACATCTGGCAAGCATAAATCTGAACCATCTGAAATGGTAATCAAAATCTTACCAACGCCTTTGATTGGATAAGAAGCATTATCTGCACATGTCACCTTCTTTCCTGCTGGAGCTGCATCCAAAGAACAAAACAAATCCTTCCTTGAAGTAATATGCCTAGATGCACCACTATCAAAGTACCAAATCATTTGTGTCTTGTCAACACTGTAAGCAGAAAAATCTGAACATACTACAAAAGCATAAGAATCCTGCACAAAGTTTGTAGACTCTTCTTTAGCTGTAGAAGAATCACTAGAAGCTGAAACAACCAAACTTGACTCTTTCTTCTTTTCTTTAGCAATTCACTTTTTACACTCACTAATGTAGTGACCAGGTTTCTTGCAGTAGTGACATTTACCTTTCTTCTTGGACTTGTCGGAATCACCTTTAGACTTCTCTGAAGATTGTCCTGCACTAGACTTGGAGTGATGAGCACTCTCTTTACCCTTGTTTTTGTTCTGTACAACAAGAGCATAATCCATACCATCCACCTGTAAAGACTTGTTCTTACGTGATTGATCCTCCTGCAATAGCAAAGCCACTAACTCTTCAAAATGAAGAGGGTCAGGATTAGCTCGCAAAGACAGAGTCAAAGAAGTCTGAAAAGTCAAATAAGATGGTGGTAGTGAATTGAGTGTTTTGGAAACCAAGTCCTTCTCTGGAATCACTTCATCAATGCTAAGCAATTGCTCTTTAAGATCCCTGATTTTTGTAAGATGCTCGACAATATCGTCACCTTTGTCCATCTGTATTTTGTCAAGTTGTTTCTTCAAAAACTCTATTATGACAGCGTTTCTTCCTCCAAAAATAGCTTGCAGAGTGTTCCAAGCATCCTCAGAAGTTCTGCAAGATCTGATATGTGGTGTGATTGTCCTCTTTATGTTTAAGGCAATCACAGCCATAGCCTGTGCATCTTTAGTATCCCATCTCTTTTGCTCTGGAGTGACTTGTGAGGGTCCTGCACCAACAGCTGCACCACGACCAGGCGTGGCAGGTGCAATGCTACCTGGAAGAACTTCATCTCCAGATGCATAATCCCACAATCCTTTACCAACCAAAACATTTTTGGCCATAAAAGACCAAAGAGAATAGTTGGTACCATCCAATTTGTCTTCGGATGTAAACGCACCAAAAATCTCTTTCTCCGTAGATTGAGCCATACTGTAGATGCACACAAGAGAGCAAAAGAACCTCCAAGAGATTCACAAATCTCCTCTCCAATCCAAGCAAAACTCTACACAAAATCTCAGCACAAAGCTAAGACAAGCTACTTCCCAAAAGAACTGTTTACCTGAAGAAAATCTGTCAAAAAGCACACCCTCTTGATCTAAACGCCTCCGAAAAGTAACTTCTGCTACGCTGCTTAGAACAAAATTCTGAGGGCTTGAACGGCTTCGAAAGGGGGGTAAAACCGCAGGAAACCTGCTCAGAATACTCTTGGAACGTCGAGGATGCTCCCACGAGCAAATTTTCCGAAAACTGCCTGAAAACTGCGATTGCGCGCGCGGACACGAAAACGCAAGTAGAGGCTCTGGAAATCGCCTCGCTCTGATACCAATTGTTGAAGATGATGAAACAGGAAACAGAAGGAAGACAGCAACTCAGAGTAGGAAGAAGATGGAGAAGGAGAAGACACATAGCTTGTGTACGAGATCTCTGTAGTCTCTCTCTCTGTATTAGAATAAATAGTATTGAATACAAACTCAGAGCTACAAAGCTTATATGAAACCCTAAGAGATAAGGTGTCCTTTCACACCGGATGTCCAGGGGGAAAAACCCAGTGGGAGAAAAGTGCCCCTGGTGAAGCGCGTATACACACTAACACTACTACATGTCTACAAATGCAACATCATCTCTCACGTCAGACATATTTGGACCAATCAAGATGTTGCAAAAAATTGAACGTCATCAACAAATTCAACGACAAATGAAGACGGTCAGTCCATCAATAACCAATCAAAAACCTTCCACAGCCTCCACGAAAACTTTTCAATAGTGCTCGAGGATGGGCACTAAAATTGAAAGGGGGGAATATTAATTGATCCGAATTCAATTAACAGAAGTTTCTAAAGGTCTGAGCCTTATGGATGCACATCAAAGATCAACATGAAGAAGCACTAAAGATTGGAGTTACATATTTTTCACATTTTTCCAAAATGGTCATGTATTATAAATTCCCGATTTATTTCAAGCCATTGTAATAGTTTTAATGTGTTTTGGGCTCAATGGGAGTTCCAAGTTGTAAAGAGCAGGTCAATTAGTGTGCCTAGATTGCAGATTTAGTAAGTGGTGAGGCCCTAAAGGCCTTGGCCGCCCGGACATTGCATATTTTAGGCCTGGGCGAAGGTATAAAAGCCAACTTTGTAAAGATTTTGTTAAGTTTTGGATAAGAAATACATAGCGTATGGTAAATTGTAGCTTTTGGCATCGCCAAACCCACGGCCTAATTTCATTATAAGTAGGAATTTTAGTCTTGGAAATCACAAAGTAAGCATAGGTAGGGTATTGGGGCATCATTGCTTAGCATTTAGATGCATTCGGGGTAACAAACGACTATGTCAAAATTTCACTGCTATTAATAATTGCATTTTTTTCACTTCATCAAAAGTGAGGTTTGAGACCATAAGCATGTGTGCTTAGGTCTTATATACTTGTCCTATAAGTTTTGTAACATTTGGATGTCGTCTGATGCTGTAATGGTCATGTTTTGTTTGCCGACTAGTGACTAGCTTTTGATGACTTAGGTCATTTGAGTGTAGCTTGTGTTAGATGCATGTTGTCTTTGGTTTTCCAATAGATTGACACCCTCTTATATCCTTTATGCACTAGTCAAGTCAGCTTTGTTCCATGGATTGACAATTATATTTGTGGTTCTCGCTATGTCTGCAATAAGATAAGAGTTAGGTTACGAAACCCACCCACAGCTATGAAGCATCTATAGTATGCACACATACCAATAAAGATTCTTAGCTCATGTAGATTCATTGGATTAGGCCATGCTTTTATTACCTCCAACTTTGATGGATCCATACGGATACCATCTTCAGAGATAATATGACCTAAGTATAATCTCTTGAAGAAAAAAATTGTTTTTCTTTTGATTGATAAAAAGATTATTCTCCCTAAATGCTTGAAAAATCACCTGGAGATGTTGCTTGTGTTCCTCCAAGGACTTGGAGTACCATGATGATATCATCAAGTGAATTTGCGATAGGTTCTAAATATTTTCTCCATTAGATGATTGAATGTGGCTAGGACATTAGTCAAGCCAAAAGGCATGACTAGATATTCATAAAGACCAAATGTTGTACTAAACGTGATGTTTAGGATATCTTCATTCACTAATCTTATTTGATGATAGCCACTCTTAAGGTCAATCCTACTAAAGTAGGTAGATCCTTGTAGATTATCAAACAGATCTTCTACCTGAGGTACGTAAAATCTGTTTTTGATTGTGATATGGTTTAGTGCTCGATTGTCCACACACATGTGGTATGTACCATCTTTCTTTTGCACTAAAAGGACTAGAGAGAGGTGCTACGACTCACCATGCCTTTGTCTACCAATTCTTGCACTTGTCTCATGATATCCTCTTGTTAAACTTGTGAAACTTAATAAGAAGGCTTGTTAGGCGGTGAGCTTCCTGGTAGGAGCTCAATTCGATGGTCATCATCCCCTCCTTTTGGGTATTGGAATCCTTTTAGAAAATTAGACAAGGCTAACTCTTCTTGATTCCTACCATTTACATTTGATGAAACATAGGACCTTTTAGGGACTCTTTGACAAAAATCATGTACACCAAAATTGAGATTTTCATTGATTTATCAATAGTAAGATGATTTACAAGTGGTATAGTACGACCAGAATCACTAGCATCTATATACATGCTCTTTTCTCTATAGGTGAAGTAGATTCTCCTTTAGGGAACTTCATGTTGGCAGCCATGCGGTTGAACCATGGTGCCCCTAGGATAACATCCTCATGTTGGAGAGGAGAGATGAAAGTCTTCTTTGTCGACGTAGCTTTGGACATGAAGCCTCAACTTTGCCACCATCAAGGGAGTAACGGAGGCTTGTTGTCCCTTGAGAGCTATATTGAGAGTTACAATATCTCCCATCTCAAAAACTTGAATGCCTACCTTGGTGGCCAACTCCATTGATACGAAGTTGTGACTAGATCCAGGGTCAAACAAGATGAAGGCATCATGATCCCTTACCTTTCCCCAAGCATAGGAGAGAGGTGATCCTTTGCAAGGAGGAAGGATCCCTAACTCCGAGCAAGATTTTCCGAGCAATCTCTAAACCAAGCAAAAGAGCAAGCTACAATAACAAACAAAGCAAGGAGCTCTCTTAATGTTTAGCACACAAACCAAGGGAGCGTGTAGAGGTGCTATTTTTCACGTGATTTCAATATTCTATTGTAGCTTATATATATACAATAACTAGTAAGAAGACACTAAGCTAGCAATGCCCAAAATTGAAATTTTGTGACATGTCAATAGAAAGATATATAGTGCTATTACAATGTATGCAACTTCGGGACGATTGTCTATAAGTTGCAAGTCCTCTAATTTACAAGTCTAATGAACTAGTGACGGCTGTAAAATAGAAATCTTTGCTATGGACTACAATAACATAAGGACTAAAATAAACAATTATAAAGATACTAGCAATTTTGCACAAGCATGAGTCTTACAAACACTTTTAATTGTGTCCATTCTAGAAACCTCTTTCTCAATTTTAGACCAATTTGAATTGTGTAAAGCTAGAAACCGATTTCTTAGAGTAGTGGTAGAACTCTCCCATCAAAAAGAATAAATTTTCCTGTTTTAGGTGTAGTTACAAATGTAGGGCCCATGGGCAATAGCGATAAATAAAAAAATTAGTATTAGAACACAAGGCTAGATCCACACTAACAAAAACAAAATGGTTTTGATGAATTCTCCTATAAAAAAGATCTCCTTATTCTCTTAGTTTTTCTATTTTTTTCAACATCATAACATTCTACTAGATTGACATAACTAGGTTTTGTTTGGGCGCAAGATTGTTGCCTCTATTGAGAGGGTGAGTAATTTTGTCACAAGAAGCCATCATTCCTCCCCCTATTATTGCCACATTGTGAAGTATGGCAACATCATGTGCTTATATTGTCTTGTCTTTGCTTAGCTAGCTAGGTTTGACATTGGAGGTAGGAGGAATATAGGCCTTTGTAGCCCTCGTACACAAATGCCAGCCGTTTGCAAACTTACCTAAGTACATTTTTGTGCGAGAACTACAAAGGCCGATAGTCCTCCTACCTCCAATGTCACGCCTATTGGGTCCATGTTTGGGAAAGGTCTACCTCAGCTTAACCTTGAGATGATTGAAAATCAACGTTACCGGACTATTTCTCCTTGCCTTTTTTCCTGCTGATAGGCATACTCTCTCTCGCTAATCTCTTTGTCTTTATCTCTATCACGTTCTCTCTCTCTGATAGAGTTTTGGCGCTTGCATCTCACCAAACAGAAGAAGTCAGCCTTCAATGCTAACCAAATAGAAAAAATAAGAAACAATTTACTAGATTCATATCTAAGATTAAGAACATATTTGACTTCAAAATCCCATCATCAATGTGGCACCTTGCAAGCCATAAATTAGAAGGAAACACAAGCTTCTGGTGACACAATATGTGAAAGTGTAAATCAAATCCCTCATGGTTCAGAGGGGCTAATAGTAGAACCACCCATATCCATGCCAAGTAGCAGTTAGATAGCTAGTTATGACCAGTAATACGATATCAAAGATATTGGCACAATTTTTTCTATCAATGTCTATTCATGATGAAAAGTGGCAAACAAAACAGATTAATATAGATTATGCTTAACTTTGCACCATTTGTAGATTGTATAAAGCTAGAACTAAATTAGATACAGTAGTGAGGTATACCTTGACTTTGACTGTTAGTAAACCTCTTTAAAAATTGTTTCCATGATTATGTTGACATAATCAATATAAAACAAGGGGATTTGCTCTGCAAAAACCTTCAAAATGGCAGCAAATGTACAGAGATATAGCTACAACACACAACGACTGTCTGCCTCAACAATCACCCACAGTGTCCCACAACAACCCTTCTTTGCAACCTGAACTTGCTGGCCCTCGGTTGGAAGGACAATCTTGGTACCTGTTAACAAAGACGCCTTGCCATTGCCATGTTCTTCATTCACAATCAAAGACTTTTTACTGACTATCCTGTAGATCTCTGAAAGCACCATCAAGAATGCGCTTTCCACATTAGTAGCTTCCAAAGCTAATGTCTCAAGAAAAAACAAACCTTCTTTCTCAGCAAACTCCTTTGCATCCTCTAACATAACTGCCCTAAGGGTGCTTAGATCAGTCTTGTTACAAACGAGCATAATCACAATGTTATTGTCAGCATGACTCCTAAGCTCTTCTAGCCATCGAACAATATGGTCAAGTGTTTTCCTTTCAGTGATGTCATATACCAACATGGCTCCAACTGCACCTCTGTAGTATGCACTTGTTACTACTCTATATCTGTTGCACAAGAACAATTAAGCATCCATGGGTGTCCAAAACATAAAATTCCATACAACAAACACAAATGGGTTCATGAACTAGCTATATAGGCTTCAAGTTTCAACACATTCATGTCCAAAAATCATGAACTCCATGGAGGATCAACAATGACGCTAACCATCACTTTCTACATGATTGTGACTCTTATGAGTGCTATCGTAAGGGGTTGAATAAAACCATTTTATGATAAAAATGCCACCAAAAAGAAACCGACTTTCTGTGTAGCTGGCGATTATCTACTGTGGAGGGTCCCTAGCCTAGAGGCGCCTCACGAGACATGGAGCTGCAAAACCAACCTATGCGTAAGTGATGCTTTAACTCCTCTAGAATTGCTTCTAGCGGGGATCCTTTTCGAACGTGAACTTGCGTTGCAGGTCTATGGGGGGGTGCTACAAGGCATTCATTGTGCAGGAAGAGCAGCCAAAGGGCCGTGTGCTCTCTCTCTCTCTCTCTCTCTCTCTCTCTCTCTCTCTCTCTCTCTCTCTCTCTCTCTCTCTCTAATACCGTGCGTCGGCACGCGCACTTTACGACAGTTCAAGGCAGTTGCTCAAAAACAGATTTTTTCCAAAAACTTAGCAGCCATACTACTGGGTAGGTTGTTAAACTTATTCAATGGCTAGGAGTATTCTCATCTCCTCTGAAGTCCCATTTTGAAAGAAGTATGATTGCAGGGTTCAAACTCAGGCGGTCAGCATCATCAATTGTTGTTGTAAGCTAATCTGGGCGAAGGGCTTGCATGAATCTGCCTACACTGAATAAGTTTTAAAAAAACCTATGAAGTAGCCCCTGGCATCGCAGCAAGTTGTGTTATCGTGCCCATTGCCTTTCCTTCGCAGAGCTTTGTGTGTGTGTGTGTGTGTGTGTGTGTGTGTGAGAGAGAGAGAGAGAGAGAGAGAGAGAGAGAGAGAGAGAGAGAGAGAGAGAGTGCTACAATGGGATGTGTGGTTGCCCTGCAAAATACCGAAAAACAATATACTACAAGCCGTAAAACGGACAAATCTCCATACCTAGCAAATCCACGAGCACATAATCGACGATATACGCGAACAAAGAGAGATAGAGGTGGGAGAGAGAGAAGGAAGATTGCAGGCGCACCTCCTAGAGCGAAGTGCTATGCCGGCACGACGAGAGAGAAGAGGGAAGAGGAGAGAAGAACAACGCAAGCATTGGGTGCAATCTCCCCCCGTGCAAGAGTGACCATTTCCCTCTTGCACGTATTTCATTTATAGATTTCTTAAATGGTCAAATTGAGTACAAACTGGCCGGCCGGTCATAAATGGCCAAAGCTCATAAAAGAGCACTCGAATAATAAAATGTACAATGTATATACTTTCATTCGCATAGGCCTAGCTCGGTCCTAGTCTTTTTCCACCTGTCAGCTGCAACAAATAATAAAATATAAATTCCATAACATACCTCTCCGTTGGAAAGCAACTGTCCTCAGTTGCGAAGATAGAAATCTGAAAATAATACTTGTCAAAAACAATGATTAGAAATCTGTATGAAATAGTAACGAAATTCATAAAATTAGACAATATTGGTTATGCCTTCCGTCATCCACATACTATCTATTCTAGTGTCCCATACCACTAGAATAAGCAGTATATGTCATACCCTGATGAATCAGGATATCATTGGTCACGCTCATCATCAATCTCATAATGTCAAGTCTCATCACATAAACACTGCTAAATAATCACCAGATACCAAATCCCAATCCAATTCCACAATATAAGTTCAAATCCAAATCACTTTCATTATGTACCCGGGTAACAAAATCATACCAGTTGCAGTGGTGGCCAGCCACTGCAGCATGATTTTGTGATTGGTGTTGCCTAAATCGGCAAATCTACACCAATAAGACGTGCTGCCTAAACCGGCGAATCTGCACTAATGCTGCCTAAATCGGTGAATTTTCATTGGATATTGTTTAAAAAGAGTGAATCTATAGTTTGTTGTTGTGCTGCCTAAATCGGCGAATCTGTGTGCATGTGACCAATGGACTAGACAAGACATAAATGAGAAAAAGTATATTTACTACGTTGTTGACATCACAGTGCAGTATATCACCAAAGACTTACAAATGGTTGTGCATTGTCCCAGAGCATCTTAGCTCGCATGAGTAGTTGCATAGCTTACTGACAAATCATCCCAACAAAATTTCTTTCAATATAATTAGAGGGCATGACCTTAGCGGTGCAAGAGGGTATCATAAAGTCGGATAAAATATGGTTAGGGTATTAGTACAAAAGCTGTAAAAATGAGTTTGCAAAATAAAGAAAAGATATTACTTATCTGACGTCCTCGCATTATGGCCTGCATAGGTTTTTGTGAATCCATAAATGAGTTAGAGAAATGGAACAAGTGAAGATCATGATAAAAATCACTTGATTATGGTCAAGCAAACAGATACATTTATTTCCTTAAAATTGTGGTAAACGAACTAAAACATAATGGTGTGGAGCAGCGCTAATGTACAACAACTAGTAAAATGTAACAATGAGGTATTCGAAAGGAGAAAACCCAGAAAATCTTCACAGTTTGAGAAGTGTAACAAATTTTAAGTCCCTAATTAAGAATGCAAGATATTTCATCGATACAAGGAATTTGAGAAAGAGCATGCAATAGAGCCGGGTCGTAACTAGATGAAGTTGCAAAAAGTGGTTACCGAGCAAGCTGGCAGTAAGAGTATGAGCATAGAACATTTTGTACTACATGTGCTAGCATTAACCAACTGAATATAAAATGCTAATAGCATTGCTAGGAATCGCAAAGGTGTTTAAAATATTGTTCCACGTACCGACAGAATACCATAAAAATCTTCAGTAAAATAAAGTCTTTGCAATTAGTGTGATATAATCCATTGTGTTCGAAACACTTGCTGCGTAAATTTGTGTTGTTACCCATCGCAATTTTGTATCATTCGTTAATGTTCCTCACTGTGCTTTAGTTAGCTTTGTGGATATATTATTATCTAGCCAGATTGTAGCTGTTGATGGGGTGTATTGGCAACGTAATTAAGGGTGGGGGGGGAAGAGGTAAAGGGACAGGGATACGAGCAGAGGCCATGATACCGGTACCAAGATAAGACTATATCACAGGATGGCATCGTCCAGTATACTATGAGATATGAAGCCACTTGCATTGTCTATTTAGTGACTCATGTTGTTTATGCTAGAGTGGGCCAACACGAGGAGAGACATTCACAAGGGGATATGTTTGATTGTGTGAGAGTAGAGACTAGACATTTAGAATAATGAGAGCAATTGGACAGAATCCGGGTGCATCTAATCCAATATATGGGTGCAAAAATTAAAATGAAGTAGAGCAAAAGATGTAAAAACGAAGAGCTTAAAAACATCATATTAAAAGGGTCATGATCATGTCAATGCCTGAGAATGCTCGATAATGGGCGTTGTCGCAGAAAGTAGTACATCAGTCCCAGTGAAGAGCGTCTTCAATGTCTATTTCTGTAGTAGTGGTACGGGGGGAAAGAGAGAGAGATAAATGAAGTGAAAAATTATATTATTCGTCTTTAAAAGCCATGGGCTCAAACTCCTACAATCCTCATGGATCTAAGACAATGTCGAGTACAAAATAAAATGAAGTGTAGTGAAAAAATTGAAATAAAAGATTAAAATTAATATCGGAGACTGAAGTCATCATCATCATGATCATCCCAATGCCCGAGATGGTCGGCAGCAGGTGACGTTATCACAAGAAGTTGGTCGTTGAGAAGCTTGTCGATGTCCAAGTATGCTTGGCAGCCCGGTGATGTCCGAAAGGCTATTGTATGCTTATTGGTATGTCAGTCCGTAGTGGAGAGTGCAATGAAATGAAATGTTTTTATGAATCGTCTTTACAAGGGGTATGGGATCAAACTCATAAAATCTTATGGCTCGAAGACAGTGTCTAGGTACAAAATGAAACAAGGTAAAATAAAAGCTGAGGATGGCTGACGTCGTCGAAAGATGTATTGCATCCGCTGCTGCAGAGCTTACTCAATGCCCGCCACTGTAAGCCGTCGTCAGAAAGCGAAATAGATTGAGAGACTTGCTCCTTCTTGCTAGCTGAATGAGAGCGTAGTAGTTCCACTGAGAGAGACATGCACACCAAGTGTGAACAGTTGCGGTGAAGGAGGGTCCTCAGGGTGTTGAAAGTAGGGCCTTGAGTCTTGCTACGAATCAGGGAGAAGAAGAGCTCTGCAAGGCATGACCGATTTGGATTTAAAGGATCATAAGCTGGCTGTGTCGAGGGTCTAGAGGGCCCGTACAGGAGGGCGCTTTGCTCACTAGAGCAGTGAGCATGGGGTGCCACAGTCAGCGTTGCAGGGAGTTGAAGGTTGCCATTGACAAAACATGATGCCAGAGAAACTATTGAGGGGTATGGGTTGCTAGCGCCACAGAGCAAGGGCAAGAGGAGCGTTGAATATTGCATGAGGGAGAGGTTGACAGAGTGTGTGAGAGCCGATGGGTGTGTGTGTTTGTGGTGGTTGCTGCAGCTCAAACCACCAATCTCGGGTAGCAGAGTGAGCGCCCTTGCATGGCCATCAAAAGATGATGGGTCGTGACTGCAACTCCGAGAGTTGGGGGGGGTAGGCACGGTTATAGAGAGAGAGGCTTATGAATGTGATAGAGAGAGAGAAAGCTTGTGGGAAATATGACACAATGCTTAAGAGACATGGGTGTTGATGAACCAACGGATGCAGATCTAACCAAGCTACAACATTGGATTAATATATGGCATGTAGAGAGGTCAAAGTTAAAAAGAGCGCACAATATTGATGCTCAAGATGTCCATAGCCACAAAGCAAGGTCCATCTTTTATTCAAAAGCGTCCTCTCAAGATACAGTAGTAGGAATATTAGATACAGAAGCGGGGACGGTGGACCACGAGCATTTATTACGCACCTGTTTTATGTCTCGTTGTTTGATTGATGTTTTACCTCACTCTCAAAGCTATAAAAGGTGGTTGAAGGAGTCACTTGGTTGCCACCAAAAGTGAAGTATGTGGTCAAAGAATTCAAAGGAGATGCAATAGAGAGCCGCGAATCTTTCTCTCTAGAGGCAAGCATGCAATTGTTCCACAGGGGCATCCTTAGATGCATAGCACAAATACACCAAGAGCCATGTTCCTTGGTTTTTTCTCGCTTCAATGAAATGGATTTGGATGACATGTTAGAGTGTGTTCCACCACCCAAAGGAAAATTTTTAAACATACTAGAGGCTCAAAAAGAAGATCCTAGATGCCCTCCCACATAGCAAGAGTTAGAGATGTGCAAGCATATGCTCAATTGGGTACCTTATTTTATGGATTCTCTGGTGAAGACCATGGCACATGCACATAGCAAAGGAATTATACATTGTGACTTGGACCCATGGAACATCATGACCGAGTTCACTAAGAAGCATGTGTTGCGTGTGGGTGTCATTGATTGGGGGTTGGCACTGTGAGTGGGCATTGAGAAGCAAGCAACCAGCATCAAAGACCCCATAGATAATGCCCTACATCCTCAGAGGGCCCTTGAGCTTTGCAACCCAAAATTATATCGTCGGTATTCAAAATCCACTAACACCTATGCAGTTTCTTTTTGCATTGAGCAACTATGTGACTGGTGCAAAGATTTTTTAGAGCATTATAATGTGCCATGGAAAAAGCTAAAGCAAATTGATAACAGCATGATTGTCGCTATAATGCAGAAAACCTACTTACAACAACCACCTAGGCAGAGAAATACATTGCAAAAAATGAGTGAGAATTTAGATATGCTAGAGCTCAACTCGAAGGTGTGTTTGCATCCACTTAGTGATATGATGCCTAGATTTAGTTTAATTTAATCACTTTTGTAAACAATTGTCTTTTTTGGATTATCTGATAGATGTAAATGGAGCTTTGTATATTCATGGACCTTTGGGTTAAAATTGTACCTTTTCATAATGATGGAGTCATGGTGCAAAGTGATTAATACACAATGTGGTGTGTCATGATATCTTTTGTTGAAGTTTGGAATTTGTATTCAAAAGTAAAGTCTTTTTATAATGATGGAACAAAGCCATTAATATAGAATGTGGTGTATTGTGATGGGGTCATGGTGCAAAGCAATCAATGCAGAATGTGGTGTGTTGTTATCGTTTTTTTTTAAATCTAGACATTGTGTTTACAAGTAAAGTCTTTCTATAATGATGGACTCACGGTACAAAGTGATTAATAAAAACTTTGGCGTGTTGTGATAACTTAAACCAAGGTGTACCACTGGATTTGCAATTGTATTTGTGATGCAAACTTAAGCTTTGTCGCACATTGAGATAGTGTAAATGTGTTTGTGCCAGGTATGGACGAGTGTTAGAAATCAAAAAAAGCATACAATTTCTTGCATGCACTTGCAAATGCAACTAGCCTAAATGACCAAGCTAGAGTTTCTGCAAGGACTAGTGAGTGGGCGTCGGCAAATGGCAATCAATGTAAAGACATCAACAGAGAAGTCACTACATAGAGGGTCAAGGAAGCATGGAAAAATGTGTTTGAATTCTCTATTCGCAAGGGAAGATGGAAGTTGGATAAGTGTGTTGTGCTAGAAATTTGCACGGATGCCGAAGCTATATACCTTGCATGCACCGAGAGTACACTAAACTGCATAGATTTTCCCTTGTGGTTTTCAAGGATGCTATACGTCCAATTTGTTCAAAATGAGCCAGTGGACTTCAACAACAAAGCCCCCAATAAGAGCATGGTGGATATCCAAAGTGAGACAGCCATAATATTACAAGAGGAGCTAAGATATGCATTGGCTGGCTTTGCTATGCAAACACATAATGTTGTGGAGGAATTGCAAACACAACTTTGTACCTCCACACAGACAACAGGGGAAGGGGAACCAAGCAATAACAACGAGTTACAGAGAGATGTCAACTTTCTCAGGTGTGAACTCTATGAAATGGAAGAATGGGTTCAACAACAATAGATCATGACAATGATCAAGCATTCGAACACATTGCGGCCACCTCTAGCTTACACTTCGGATGCAGCTGGCCCTTGCCCCATTTACGAGCACTTTTTTTTATAGTTGGAGTGGACACTACAAAATAGCTTGTAGCCATATGTATCATTTTCCATGTCTCATGCAAACCATGGTAAATAAAAAGAGTGCCACATTTGCAAGGCTTCAATTGACGAGCTTATGTATTCCATGTTTAAAATGGAGAAAGACTATCAACCCTTATTGGCGGAAAGTGCAAGGGAGAGATTCTCTATTTTGGATAATTTGAATTTATCTTTGTAAATTATAAACATCTTAACCTAAAGTGGATTGCAGTGACTCTATGATCCTTGTAGTATGTCTCCCTTGTAATGAATATTGAAGCCTTGTAAAACTTGTTGTGAATTTTTGAATGTTGGTAAATTGATCCATGAAGGTTTGATAGTCTTCATTGGTGCATAAAGTAATGTTATAAATGCAAAGTTTATAAAGTATCCCATTAGAATTGCAAATAGAATTTATGATACTTTTAAAAATCATAAATGACAATACTCAGACTACCGTGTTAAATGACAATAAAATAAAAATTATGGTACGTCACTGCTTACAATGCTATCTATGTTTACATTGTTGCTCCGAAATTCCCTTCATTGCCGAGTACAAGGAAAATCATCCACCTCAAGGTTCGCATTCAACTCAAGCAAAGTACATCCACCAAGCTCACTGAACTCAAGTCTTTGAATTTCACCTCTTCCCCTTGCTCCTGGTTATCTTCATTCATATCCACAATCCACCGTGGTCTATCTTCTTCATATCTTTCAAATTGAATATTTCTAAGTAGCCTGTGATTGCAATATAGGTAAACCAATTTCTTGGCTCAATCACTGAGAAGCCAATTACGGATAGTCCAATGTACATAGTTGTACGTACTCCAGTTTCTCTTGAAACTTGAATTGGCAGCACATTGTGCAAGAACTCTGATGGCAAATCGAAGCAATGTAGGTGCCAGAGCACCATTAATAAGCCACCATCTCCATGTTGGTT
This sequence comes from Adiantum capillus-veneris, assembly GCF_014529385.1. NCBI lineage: Eukaryota > Viridiplantae > Streptophyta > Polypodiopsida > Polypodiales > Pteridaceae > Adiantum > Adiantum capillus-veneris. Next base: position 153,535,035 of record NC_140931.1, read on the forward strand.
GTTCTGATGCAAGGTTTTGCTCAAACTCCAGATTGAAAACGCCATCCTTTGACTTGTACTTTGTCAGGTCGGTGACTGCTTTGGCTTGGTCATCTGGATTACTATAGAAATTACTTACCACATCATAATAGTCTTCAATCTCCTCCTCATCTAAGTCATCACAATCCATGTTCTAGTACTCTGGATCAAGCAGAAAAGCAACATTGTGTAGTAGGCTATGCGCACTAACCCATTAAGCATTAAGATATCTCTTTTAGCCTTATTACAAGGTTCTCTTCAGGGCTTGATCAAACAATTGTTTGGCTTTGAAGGAGAGTTCAAGCTCTCCTGAACATTATACGAGCCCACGTACACCTTCCCTATATTGGGTAACTTAAGATCAAACTGATGCAAAGACATCATCACAGGCCTCATCACCAAGTATGTGTCCCCAACATCAAACCAAAAGTTTTTATCATTAATAAGAACTTTCATGGATTGAACCTTTGTTTTTACTCATTGTGGTTGCTCTGCTTCCAACTCATAGAAGCCAACACAAAAAAATGTCTCCAAAATAATATTTTTATTTTGCAAAATACTCACAATAGTGTAGAAGTTAGTGCAAAATTTGGTTTCACATGGAAGCTCCAATATTGTGAACATACATTGTCGATACATGTCTAACACGTGTTATCTCTTCAAAATAAACTTCACTGCCTTCCTTGCTTTATCTATAATGATTTTGAACCAATAATTGTTGTCTTTTTTATACCAATACTGCAACACAAGATTCAAGCTATGTGCATTGCAACCAAACGTGTATAAGCTAGGAAAGCGCCTCTCCAAGAGACGACCCGCTGCTATGAAATTTTTGGCATTGTCCATTATCACTTGTACTACATTCTGGACACCAATTTGATGAATTGTTTCTGTGATTGTATCTGCTATATAGCTCCCTAAATTTTTCTCACCCAAGCTATCAACCAATTTAATAAAGCACTCCCCTCGAGGACTAAATAGCATCACATTAATTAGCATCCTACATTGGACATTTGACCATCCATCACTGAATATAGTGCATCCTGTTTGACAATTGACTTCAAGATCAATCTATCAACTTCTTTTTGGGTGTCTACAAAGCATTTATCCAAGAATGTTGTGCGCATTTGATGATATGATGGAGGGGAAAAACCAGCCCCATACTCATTGATCTACTTCCATGCATGCTTCCATGACTCTCGTGTGACCATCAACATATAATCTCCTCTAAAATTGATAGTTTGTGCAAGAGTAGATGGTGCCTCTTGAGAGAAGTTGATTGAAATCTTTTCTCTGGACATACTTGCTTCATTCTATGCATTTCAAAATAGTACTTGGGTGGTGTGTGTGTGTTGGCCGGCATGGAGGGTGCACCACTATTTTGTGTGCCTTGTGCTCTGAAGCAAAATGGATTGAAGTTTGTATTCTAGGTCATCTTGCATTGGCTACACCTCCTAAAAACTCTCTCAAGCATTTCCTAGCACTCTCATGACCCATACCATTACATCTGCCTCCATAAGACCTATTAGTTGTTCCATTCCTTTATCCAAGGAAGTGTTCCCTAATACAAGGTGCACCTCTTGATTTTTCTTTGGAAAATAATTTGCAACGTCAATCTATAAATGATAGTACGTTCTCAATAAATTGCCACTGAGGCCCTCACACCTTACCATTGACACCCTTGTGCTTCCCTTTATTGGAAGCTCCACTGTTTGATACCTCACCACCAGTCGATGGGTGACTAGAAGTAGCTGCATTGATGTTTTGAGAGCAAGCATTGGTGTCCATGACAAGTTCACAAGCCGCCTATACATTCATACAATTGTAAAAATATTAGGTTTTTCAAAAATAATATTTAATTGAACAATTGTATAATAAAGTAAAATAATATACATATAAACATAAAGCAAAAAGAAGTGAAAATTGGATTTCAGAAAAAAAAAATGGATAGACAAGTATGCGAATGTAGTGATCAAGAGCACTCCATTCCAACCATAGAAATAAGCCCCAAGCACTTGCACCATCTGGCTAAGATTTGGCCATGTGGTCAACTGTTAAGCTCATTTTGAAAGTGTGAATTGGGAAATTCTCAAATTCATTAATATGGTGTTGATTTTGGAACTTGACCTAAAGTGGGTTTGAGACCATAACCATGCATGTTTAGGTCTTATAAACATGTCCTAGAAGTTTTGTTACGTTTGGATGTCATTTGATGCTGCAACGGATGTGATTTGTTTGCCGATGAGCGATTGGCTTTTATTGATTTCTATCACTTGAGTGTAGCTTGAGTTAGATGAAAGTTGTTTGTTTTTTTCCAAGAGATTGACACCCTCTTATAGCCTCTATGCACTAGTCGAGTCAGCTTCATCCCATGGATTGACAATTTAATCATGGTTCTTGCTAAAATTGTGATAAGATAGGATAGTGAGGTTAGACACACGTCTCACATTTGGCACCATTGCCGGGGATTGAAGAGACCTAAACTAGGTAAAAATACCGGCGTCTTGTAAAGTTATCCTTTAACCTCCTTTAGGATTGCCTAGAGCTCAAAAATTTCTTTTAGAAACCGCATAGCCTAAGATTGTCATCTTTTGCTGTGTAGAGGTAGCTTGGAAGTAGTCGTACTTGCTGAGTGCCTTTAGGATTGTAGGATTGTAGAAATAGATTAGGATTTTGAGGATGATCGATAGACAAGACAAGTCTTAAGATCACTACTCAGAAAACCATAAAAGACGAGAAAACGAGTGTTTGTGAACACCAACCCCATTGCATGAGAATAGGAGTAGGGTAAGTAGGATCGGAGGTGGATTTCAAAACATTGCTCTCTTTGAAAGAATCATTGTGAGTTGTTATTGAAAGTTGCATAATTTCAGGTCTATGGCTAGAAATAGCACAAAAAGACTCCAAACCACTCAATACGACTAGAGTGTAAGCTTAAAAGTTGTCTAAACCATTGGGTAAGTGTTGGAATTAGGGTTGCAAAGAAACACACACATCTTGGAGAAGATGAAGGAAGCTCAAGGCACACAATAGAGAGTGTGTTACTTAGTGTGCAATGGAAAGATAGATGGCCCTAGAGTGATGGACATATATCCAATGCACGGGAGAAAAAACCTCCTAAAGAGAGAAAAAATGCCCCGACGATCCTAGTGTGTTCACACACATTACTACCACATGTATATGGTAACAAATCCCTCCTGGAGTGATGCGGTGAATGAGAGTTGTCACATGAGTAAAGGGAAGTTCCATGCCCTAAGGACATGATCAGTCTACAAAGGGGAGTAAGCCCAAAGCTTTGTGGAAAGCTTCGAGCTTCTCAAAAAACAATGTCTTTGTGAAAAGATATGCAAGGTTGTCCTGTGTTGGCACATAAGCCAAGCTGATCTCTCCTCCTAAGATCCTCTCCTTGACATAGTGGTAATGCACCTCAATGTGATTTGTGCGAGTATGAAAAACTGGGTTCCTCGCAACTACCAATGCGCTCTGACTGTCACGTGTAGATAGTGTTGGCAGTGTCCTGTCCAATACCCAAATCAGCCATAAGGCGTTTGAGCCATACACACTCAACCGTAGTTGTGAAGATTTCCCTGTACTTAGACTCACAGCGCAAAGTGGCCACAGTAGGTTGCGTCTTGCTCAACCATGATATACATGAACTACCAAGCATGAAACAAAAACCACTTGTGGACACTCGCATGTCAAAACAACCAGCCCAATCTGAGTCCAAAAAAGCAAGTACGTCTGGCAGCAATGATCCCCCTTGGGATAAAACAAGCCAAGGTGTAAAGTTCCACTAATGTAGTAAAAAATCCTCTTGATAGCCTGCCAATGCTTAGACCCTGGGCTACGCATAAATATGTTGACCTGTGAGACTGCAAGCTGAATATCTGGCCTTGTGTTCCATACATAAATGAGGCAACCAAAAAGTAGTTTGGTAAAGAGTGACATCAGCAAGATCGCCAGCATCATGTAGCCTCAATTTCAAATTTGTTTCCATGGGAGTGGCAATAGGGTAAAACCCCCAACTTAGAGCCACCTAAGTGGGGCAACAGGTTGCGCGGAGCACAATGCACCATTTTTGCTACAAAGGCGCTCAATGGATAGAGCGGATCTGTCGCTACCTCCCACAAAGTTTTTGGCGTGATCGAAGCTCTCACAAGGCCATGCGATGGCGGAAATCGAGTTGCGTGTAACAAAAACGGGCACCGATAGCGAGCCTCATAAGGGGGGTAATGTAGGCCAATTGCGCCAACAAGGCTTGAACACATATCTGACGCTGGGGATTGCATCCTCATCTGCGCTAGCAGGCTCACCAAGGGTCTAGTGGTGTCTATAGAGTGGAAACAAACTAAGTTAATGTGAGCGGTCCAGGGGTCCCTTCACAGGACCCCGGTTTTTTAATGGCCCCTTTACTCTAGGTTTGCAATCCTCAAGTCCAAAATTACATAACAATGTCTCTATGTAACTTTTTTGATACAAGTCAATACCACCATCACATTGCTTAAACTGTATGCCCAAATAATGATGCAACACCCCAAATCTTTCATCTTGAAAGTAGCATTCAAATTAGCCTTACATTCAGCAATATGTCTCTCATTTGGTCCAGTGATCAGTAAATCATCTACATAAAGAACGACAATGATAAGTACATCACCCTCATGCTTTACATACAATGTGCTTTCTGTTAAACTATTACAAAAGCCTTGTTTGACCAAATGAGTGTCAGCTTTCTCATACCAAGCACAAGGAGATTGCTTCAACCCATACAAAGCCTTGTTACATTTACACACTTTGTCCTCTTGTCCTTTCTTGACAAAACTACGAGGATGCGTTACATAAACTTCCTGAAATATGTCACCATTCAAGAAAGCAGTAACAATGCTTGATTTGTGTACATCCCAACCAAAATGAGCTGCCCCCACATAGAAAATGCAAAGTAGTCGTACAACAATTTGGAGCAAAAGTCTCTTCATAATTTATGCCTTTTTGTTGTGCATAACCCTTTGCAACAAGTCGAGCCTTATGACGATCGATCTCACCATCCGGATTTCATTTCAACTTGTAAACCCACTTTACCAATGGCCTTTTTACCAGGAGGTAAATCACATAAAGTCCATGTGTCATTTTCTATAAGTGCATCATGTTCTGATTGCAAGGCAGCCATCCAATTTTCTGAATTATGTGATTCATTAAAAGACAAAGGCTCCTCAACATCATCTAAGCTAGACACAACCAAAACATAACAATCTAATGCATAAGATGCATGGTGAGAGCTTAAACGATTACTACTAGACAAAGGTGCATCCAATTTATTGTCAATCAAAGTGTGCGCCAACCATTTTGGCATACCTCTAGCCTACTCATTTTCATCCCTTTCCTCATAAAGTACATCATGTACATCTGCATCGGCAATAGGCTGATCTATAACATTTTCAAAAACCCCCATAGACTGTACATTTGCCTCATTGGAACTTACATTCGTATTTCCACCACCAAAAAGAGGAACCAAAGTGTCATAAATGTCCTGTGAGCTTACATTATTGTCTCTAGTGCATGACAGCAAGGGCTGAACATAATCTTCCACAAACACTACATCCCGTGAAACCAGAATACGTTTTGTTTGCAGATGATACAATGTGTAAACTTTGCTTTCAGTACTATAACCAACAAAAATACATTTGGCAGCTTTATCATCCAATTTTCTGCGTTGTTTTTGTGGCACCAAAGCATATGCTAAACAGTAAAAAACACACATGTGCTCAATAGAAGGCTTTCTATCATGCTATGCTTCATATAGAGTAATAGACTGCAAAGCTTTCGTAGGACACCTGTTTAGTACATAAGAAGCATACATGATGGCCTCAAGCCAAAAAGAATGCGACAAAGCTTGAATTTTGACCATACATCGTGCCATTTCCGTAAGTAACCTATTTTTCATCTCAACAACACCATTTTGCTAAGGTGTATAAGGCACTGTACATTGGTGTTTTATCTCGCGACCAGCGAGCAATGAATTGAATTCATGAGACATATACTCCTCCCCTCAATCAGAATGGAGGGTGCCCATAGTACATTTCAAGACATTTTCAACCATAGCCATAAATTGTTTGAAGCACATAAAAACTTCGAACTTCGCTTTAAGCAGAAATGCCCATGCATGCCTTGAGTAATCATCAATGAAAGTCACGAAGTAAAGGTAATTGCCCAAGAACGGAGTTTGCATGGGCCCACAAACATCACTATGCACAAGCTGCAACATGCATGTGGCCCGAACTAAACCATCCTTTGGAAACTTAGAACACTACATCTTACCCAAAATACAGCCTTCACAAACATGTTTGACAGGTGCTTCAAGAGGCGGCAAAGAAGCAACCATTTCAGATTTCTGCAAACGTAGCAAATCGGAAAAATTCAAATGACCAAAACGTGAACGTGCATGCCAAAGTTTTGCATCTGTAATAGCCCTTGAATCTGTAACTGCATTTGTAAAATTTTGTCCACACTTTTTGCTAGTAGCAAGCTAACACGGACACCATTTTTCGGAGTTCTCTTTGTAAAACATTTATTATTTTGATAAATCGAGAATATCGTAACTCCTATTTTCTTGGATAAACTCTGTAATTAATGAGTCAGGGCTACAAGCTTCCAGATTGTATGACCCAGCTTTGGTAGAACTCCAGATTATTAGTTTTGGCCACCCAAAAACCTTGGCTAAGGTGTAAAAGCCAATTTTTGTAAGTTTTTAATAAGTTTATGGATAAGAAATACACAGCGTGAGCTAATGGCGCTCACTCCTCTCCTTCTCGTGCTTCCTACTCCCTCCCTGGTTGTCACATTGCGATTGCATTTGTTGCAATGCAACCGCAGGCAAGAGCTCTACGCATTGACGTAAGCAGTTCATAGTATTTCGTAGATTTTGGCATCGCCAACCCACGGCCTAATTTCATCATATCTAGGAATTTACACTTTTAAATCAAAAAACTAAGCATAGGCGGGGTATTGGGGCATCATTGCTAAGCATTTAGATGCATTTTGGGTCAAAAACGACTAGGTCAAAAATCCACTGTTGTTAATAATCGCGATTTTGGAACTTGACCTAAAGTGGGGTTTAAGACCATAAGCATGTGTTCTTAGGTCTTATAAACTTATCCTAGAAGTTTCACTACGTTTGGATGTCATTTGATGCTATAACGGATGTGATTTGTTTTTCGATGTGAGTGATCGGCTTCTGGTGATATGAGTCACTTGAGTGTAGCTTGAGTTAGATGCGAGTTGTTAATTGTTTTCTGAGAGATTGACAACCTCTTGTAGCCTCTATGCACTAGTCGAATCAGCTTCGTCCCTTGGATTGACAATTTAATCGTGGTTCTCGCTAATACTGCAATAAGATAGGATGGTGAGGTTAGACACACGTCCCACATTTGGCGCCACTGTCGGGGATTGAAGAGACCTAAACTAGGGAAAAACAGAGCGTCTGGTGTAGTTGTCCTTTAACTTCCTCTAGGTTCACCTAGAGTTCAAAACTTTCTTTTAGAAACTGCATAGCTTAAGATTGTCGTCTTTTACTGTGTAGAGGTAGCTTGGAAGTAATCGTACTTGTCGAGTGCCTTTAGGATTGTGGGATTGTAGATTTAGATTAGGATTTGGAGATTGATTAGTAGACGAAACAAGTTTTAAGATCAAGGCTCTGAAAACCATAAAAAACACAATAAAACTAGTGTTTGTGGACACTTTCCACAACCCCCATTGCATGAGAATCTAGGAGTAGGGTAAGTAGGATCCGAGATGGATTTCAGAACATTGCTCTCTGTGAAAGAATCAAGTGTGAGTTGTTTTTTGGAAGTTGTAGAATTTTAGATCTACGGCTGGAAATAGCTTGAAAAGATTCGAATCTACTCTATACGAATGGAGAGTAAGCCTAAGAGTTTCTTGAACCAGTTGGTAAGCTTAAAGACACTTTGAGGTAAAACATTTCAGGAGTTAACCAAAACTCAAACTATTAACTCTTTCTTGACATATTTTAGGCCAAATTTAGTTTTGACTTGATTCATAGGCTTAAAATAGCTCATATAAAGACTGCCTTTGAAAAAATTGCAAAAAAGTGCTCATCTCAAGTCTAAAGTTAATAATCACGATTATTAACTTTTTGTTTTAAATTGGCCAAGGTTCACCATTGACTCATTGCATGTGTACAAACAACTTTTGTAAAGGCCCAAGAGATTTGGATCACTAAGCTGGCAAAAAACTGGGTAAAAACTAAAGTTTGTACTGACTTTTTGAATCTTGAGATTGGGAGAAAATTTATCCAAACTTGTTGAAATTTGATTCATAGTCTTATATTGGTGTGATAAACTTGTGTACATGCTGAGTTGACCAAAAATTTGTCAAAAGTAAATAATCATGATTATTTACATCTGCTCTATTTTTCAACTTTTTTGACCAAATCAGCATACCAATAGTTTCACCATGTTGTAATAAGCCCACAAACCAAATTTGGTAAGATTTGGACCACTGGATTGAAATTTGTGACCAAAATTACAAAGTTAGTATGCGGACAGATAATTGATGACCATTTGACCAAAAATTATCCAAACTTGATGAAAATTGGCTAGTGACCTTAACTGAAGGTGCTTAACAGATCTATGTCAAAGTCAAGGCAAAAACTTGCAAAAATATAATTGGAGTGAATAATCGTAATTATTTACATCTGCTTCAAAACTTGATGATTTTGCAAATTTGAGTATACCACAAGGTCAAGCACATTAAGTAGACCTCACAAATCCATTTTGGTGAAATTTGGATCCCAAAAGTGAGACTTAAGCCAGATTCTTGAAATCAGAGTTTGCGGACACCAAACAGTTGATAAACTTGATCAGATTTTGTCCAAACTTGTTGAAACTTGTCCAGGGACTCTAACAAGTTGTATACTTGCCAAACCAATAAAAACAGTGCAACAAACTGACAAAAGTAAATAAACGTGATTATTTACTTCTGCTATACAAAGACATCATTTTGACTTTTGAACTTATACAGTGATAGACCAACATAGTATAAAGCCATAGGGCAATTTTGGGTTCAATCAGAACATAATTGATACATGTACACTCAGTTTACAGGTTGCAGATTAGACCTTTGATTTTTGCTAAAGTCGAATCTGAAAGTAAAATTTTTGACTCTCATAGCTCGATTTGAAGTGATACACAGAGACTAATCACGAGAATAGCAAAAACTCTACTTTCTTTATAGAAGAATAGCTAACTTGATCAAATTTGTACAGTGTCAGGTTGTAGACGAAGAATCAGTGGCTTGACAGAAAGTTGCAATTGAATCAGGTGGAAATTATCGACAAGTCAATTCAAAGGTGGATACTCTATCCAGGGCTTCATAAGTCTATATGAACCTTAGATCTGGTCGTGTACTAGGAAATCAGGGCATACTCGGAGAAACCTCCAATAGAGTATCTATCAAAAAAAGCGTGAATCAAGGCAATTCCTTGCACACAATTCCTAAAGAAGTCTCAGACACTTTTTCAGATTCAACATCCGAAATGTCTTCTTACTCGACTCACTCAAAAACCAGAACGACAGTGCGCTATCTTTTAACAAGACTAGCTGCCATGGAGCCCAGGTTTACTTGGACCCTAACAAGGAGTATGCTATTCGCATTGTTGACCATGGTATTGAGTTTGAAGAAGAGGTTAGGGAAAATAAACAAGGAAAAATGTACATGGATCGAAACGGAACTTAGTATTTACAAGTCAAAAATCCTGACGTGATAGAAAAATGGGGGTTCGAAGTAAACACCATGATCCGAAATATGTCAGCAAAAGAAGGACCACCAACTTTAGAATTTGAGGGATACGATCAAGTAGACTTGAAGCCTTTGAAACGGCTAAGTACTGATAATCCTCAGATCGGAGTTTATTGTTGGAAAGATAAAAACATAAAAGATCTTCTGTGGACTTCTCATGCCAAACCAGGACAATTAACGACCATGAAGATCATCTATATCTTCCTGATCAAAGATAAGGGACCAGTGGACCTACCAACCTATCTGTTTTGGGATTGTTTTAACAACAACTTTGTTATGATGACTCCTGAGGAGGTAGAACAAACCAAATACCAAGGGTATTCCATACGAGATTGAATATTGGGGCAAGGACCAGAACTAATTCCAAGGGATGAACACCATGAGAGATCATCAGAGAGTAATGTGAAGAAACCAAAAACCACCTCATCACGTAGAAAATCGGATGACACTAAGGCCAGTCCAGGGCTACATGAGTCACTATTTCCAACAGACTGGTTTCAAGGACTCGGAAGAGGACCAACTCCCAGAAGACCTGGAATTGAACCATACAGACGTGTCACACCAGCTAATTTTTGGAAATGGGTTAGAAAATACAGTGGATCAGGGGATCCATACGACCACCTAACAAGCTTTAAGCAAGTGCTAAGAGCAAAGTGTATATTTGATTTCCATACTCAATTCGAGGGGTTTGGAATGACATTAGAAGGAAAAGCATTGACATGTTTCCAAAACATTCACCAAGGTCAATCATGGACTTGAACACATTAGCTCAAGGATTTATAGCTGCTTGTTCCAAAACGGGGATAAAAAATAATACGGTAGTTCAAATCTGCATCTTTAAACAGAAACATGGTGAGCATTAGAAAAAATATGGACTCTCCATGGGCCTTGTAAGAATCCATAATTTTAAGGAAGTATGTTGTGATTAAGGGAGACAAAGGAAATGATGGGGGCTATTTTGGTAGGTCATTTTCTATCCTTCAAGCCTAGAAAAGATGGGGTAAGTAGTGACTAGGAGGCTACCTTCTCTCTCTAGCTTTTCAGCATCTCCTAGAGAAAAGGGGTTGTCATAAAGAGGGAGAGGGACCCTTGTACAAAAAGAGAACCCCACCTTTCATGTTTTTTTAAAAACGCGGCCAAAAATAAACCCTAAAAATTCAAAATTTATTGAAATTTTCAAAAGTAGTCATTTCCCCCCAAAAAGTGACCCCAAACCTATTCTAATATCAAAACATCATTTTTTGCCTTCAAAATCCCTTTCTCTCTCTCCATGTCTCCTCTTTGTCTCTCTCACTCCCCTTCCTCAAAGTAGCCATGCCCACCATAGCCAGGATCTGCTGCATCTCCCTCTTCATCTAAATGCTAAATCCTCCTTCTCACTCTTACAAAATTTTGCATCTCCCTCTCCATCTACCTGCTAAACCCTCCCTCTCTTTCTAACACACTCCTGGATCTGCCTCTTCATCTACCTGCTAAACCCTTCATCTCACTGTCACATTCCTCTCTCCTCTCTTCTTTCTATCCATGTACCCTCTTCCATTGTTCATTGTCCTCCCTCAAAAATACCAAGTCTACCGTAAGCCAAGATCTACAGCAACTACCTCTTCATCTACCTCCTCAATCTTCCATTTCAATGTCAATGTCCCCTCCCCTGACCCTACCCCTCCTTCATACTCAACTTCCCCTATCAACCAAGCCTACCATGATTACAAGCTAATGTAGTTATCTTCACATCCACCTTTGACTCTATTGCATCCCACAACACTAATACACAACCGTCACACAAGCTATGGAAAAGACTCTAGCATACCCAACTTCTTGCAAGCTATGAAACAGAATATTTCTTTTTCATGTAAGGTGGAGTCATATCATAAACTTTCTAGTTGGAAGGACACAGAAGGGTGCCCCTGCACCACAGGTGGAAACTCCATAGCCATGAGACAGAGATGGATCCCAAGCATAGGAAGGTCAAGTATGTCAAGCAATGGCGATGTTACTTTACACAAGGGCACTAGTTTCAAACCTGAGTGTATTTGAGGCAACATTTGAAGAATTTAGATTTGTACTCTATACATGCTGAACATGTATCCATAATGCCCAAAGCTATCAACATAGCTTTTACTTTGTAATCTCAATCATGTTTGAGGTGGTCTACAATGGACATGGTTTTGTAACAACAAGCGCTATGGCTTTAATATATGAAATCTTTGATCTTGCAAATTATTTTCCATGTACCAATTTCTTTAAATATTTGATTCTTACTGAGGGGTTTGATGCTTATACAAGTGTGTCACATGAATACAGTAAATTCTTGGTGAATTCTAGGGGTTCATAACTAATATAGAAAGTGTTGAACCAATGTTGAGAATTATGCTAGTGGGGAGGATTACCCATCACTCATAAGCCTGCATCAAGATGGGCCATGTAATTGCATCATGGTAGCATTTTTGAGGATGCAAAACTATATCAACCAATGCTTCAAAGGTAGGGGCTAGTTGGTTAGTTTAGGAGAGAAGGCAAGGGTGCCTTTTCATGCATTGGATGGAAAAGAGGCATGGGATGGGTTAAGAAAACCTTTATTATCTCTCTCTCTCTCTCTCTCTCTCTCTCTCTCTCTCTCTCTCTCTCTCTCTCTCTCTCTCTCTCTCCGCCCCCCCCCCAATATCTCTTTGCTTGCAGCTAGCTAGCCATGTATGATCAATTTTTTTTTTCATAAACTTATAGAGTAGTGTTTTGTACTAATAGAATATTGGCTCATTTATGGGTAGCTTCTTTAAGAATCAATTATCTCTCTCTATATCTCTCCTTTTTGTGGATGTTATTGCCATTTGCTTTAGCTTTGTTTCACTAGTAGGCCTTTGTGAGACTAAAAAGTGTCTTGTACAACCAAGCAAAGCACCCCCTTTTTCTTTCGAGACCAAAACTAGAGCATACACACTATGGGGCACTATCCTGAAAATCAAAGGGGGGCTTGCAACGCGCCATGGTATGAGATAGCTAGTATTGCATAGTTGAGAGAAGTTTGAACATCCTATAGGACCATGTCAACCATGCCAAAGAAAGCTGGCACAAATAGAAGGCAAGGCAAGGGATGCATAGTCCTTGGGAGGCCCAAAGAAAGCCTGCCACAAGGGAGCGCATTTGGGCCTTCCATAGACTTATGGAAGGCCCAAATGCGCTCCCTTGTGTCACACTTTCTTTGGCCTTGGGAGGCCCAAAGAAAGCCTGCAACAAGGGAGCGCATTTGGGCCTTCCATAGACCTATGGAAGGCCCAAATGCGCTCCCTTGTGGCAGGCTTTCTTTGGGCCTCCCAAAGCCTATGCACCCCTTGCCTTGCCTCCTACTCTTTGTGCTTGCTTATTTTTGGGCATGGTGGCCTTGAGCCTACAAGATAACCATGAACATCCATCCAAAGAATCATTTTGCAAGGCAAGGGATGCATAGTCCTTGGGAGGCCCAAAGAAAGCCTGCCACAAGGGAGCGCATTTGGGCCTTCCATAGACCTATGGAAGGCCCAAATGCGCTCCCTTGTGGCAGGCTTTCTTTGGGCCTCACAAGGCCTATGCACCCCCTACCTTGCCTCCTACTCTTTGTGCTTGCTTACTTTTGGGCATGGTGGCCTTGGGCCTACAAGATAACCATGAACATCCATCCAAAGAAGCATTTTGCAAGGCAAGCGATGCATAGTCCTTGGGAGGCCCAAAGAAAGCCTTCCACAAGGGAGCGCATTTGGGCCTTCCATAGACCTATGGAAGGCCCAAATGCGCTCCCTTGTGGCAGGCTTTCTTTGGGCCTCCCAAGGCCTATGCACCCCCTACCTTGCCTCCTACTCTTTGTGCTTGCTTAGTTTTGGGCATGGTGGCCTTGGGCCTACAAGATAACCATGAACATCCATCCAAAGAAGCATTTTACAAAACTATAGCTCATATGATATATCTAGAAAAAGAAAACTCATCCTCTACTACAAATGGCTATAGATGGCTCACCATGTGCATGATGCATTCTCTACTCATTCTCTGCTACAAATGGCTCAAAGTATGCATGATGCATACTCAATTAGCAATCAATACAAGGAATAACTTGTCTTGGGTTTGATCCATGTATCATGTCATTTGTCCATCATAAAAGTGTATCCTCAATAAAGGGGCAATGCCCTTGAGTTCCAAAAGGGTCTCTCTCTCTCTCTCTCTCTCTCTCTCTCTCTCTCTCTCTCTCTCTCTCTCTCTCTCTCTCTCTCTCTCTCTCTCTCTCTCTAGTTATCTATCTATGTATCTATCTTTGTGTTTTTTATTTGCATGTGTATCTATCTATGTATTTATGTATCTATCTATCGAATTATCTATCCATCTATTTATCTATTAATGTATTTATCTATATCTATCTGTATGTCTGTCTGTTTATCCTCCATCTATCTATGTACAATATATATATATATATATATATATATACCCTATCTCTATCTTGTTTGTTCGTTATCTTTTCTTTATTTTTATTTCATACTCTGTTTTTTTTGGGGATTTCAAAGAACACAAACTTATGGTTGAACTTACACAAACTCATATCAAATACAACATATCAAACTCATTTCATACTCTGTTTTCCTTGGGTATTTCAAAGAACACAAACTTATGGTTGATCTTACACGAACTCATATCAAATACAACATAATAGCATGCCATTGCATTATTGATGGCAAAGGTATAACGAAGTGTTTGCACAATGCCAAGAGGGGATTCATGTGTGTGCTTGCAAACATGAGGGAATATGATTGCTCTATCTTTCTTGGATTAGGTTTGAGTGTATTCTTTCAAAAATTTTAAGCCTGCCAAATATATTGAGATAAACTCTGAGTGCTCATGAACTAAATGTTTGTTCAATTCCAAAGGAGGTTCATGTCTATGCCTGCAACACAAGGAAATATGATTGCTCTATCTTGCTTAGATTAGTCTTGAGTATGGGATTCTTCTAAGAATTGAAAGCTTGCCACCATTTTGAGATAAACTCTAAGTGCTCATACAACAGAAAATGAATCAAACCTGACCTTTGAGGTTAGATGGCTTACTAGATCTACATGCAGGCACATTGCAAAGGTGTACTTGCTACCAAAAAATCAATTTACTTGATCAATTCACTTATGAGCACCAAAAATTTGGCAGGAAGCACAACCCACATACAAGACTAGATGAAACAAACATTGATCACAAGCACAACATCATATAGTTGAAGATTAACTAGAGTGGACAAAAATGTAATGAAACAAGAGTGCTTTCTATTCAAGTAGTTTCATTACAAAGTTTGTAGCTTGTGTACAATAATAGCTTGGGATGTTATGTACTGGATCAAATACATTGAATGGAATATAGACTGAGGCAATTGCTATGCTCTTAGCAAGGCTTGTCTCGTCATTGATAACTCCATGGACCTCCATATCCACAAGTATACACACCAAACAAAGACTATTTAGAATGAGCTTCTGATTGGAGAAGTCACACTTTTCACTTGCACCAAACCAAGTTGAGCCCAAGCATCCACTACAATAACATCCTGTAATACAACAAATATGGTGTTAGCTACTATATTTTAAATTAGTATACATTGTTGAGTTATATAGATTAGTTTTTATCTATAGCATGCACAACCATAAAGGTACCTGAGAGGCATTCAAGCGGTTGCTTTGTAAGTAAGCTGAATAAAAAAATACGTTCACAAATACCGTTGTCAAAAAATATGAGCACATGCAAATTAAAGAGGACATATCCATAAGATGAATTAGCATTAGACTTACAATGAGGTGCAAATTGGTTTGAAGCTCTCTGCAAGTGGATCTCAGGTACACTATACACATGTTGAGTGATGGACACCATTCCAGATTTTGTTTTGAAAGCCATCGGTCTTCACTTCCAATGGCATTCCAGTATGCCTCGACATTGTACTCCATGAGGACCAACATTGAACGGTTGCATGTAGACCCATGAGCCTTGCTAAATACCCGTGGGATCCATTCCACCTTCGAGCTCTTTGTGTTGTGCAGTATGACATTTTGTATCTCCAACTTAGGCCGTCTATGCGTGGTATGGGTGGACATGCTTGAGAAGAGGTCGGGTGGCCACACAGTAGAGAGAGATTGGGAAGGGGGAGGGGGGTGAGGGTTGGAGAGAAGGATAGTGAGGTCTACACAATAGAGAGAGAATGAAGGGGAGAAAGATAGAGATAGAGAGGATGGAGGGTGAGCTTTTGGCTATGGTGGGATAGTGATGAGCTTTGGGCTATGGTGGGCTGCATTGTGGAGAATGGAGGGGTGAGGGGAGGGAGAGCTAGAGAGGATGGAGAGTGAGCATTTTGCTATTGTGGGGTTCACTGTAGAGAGAGTGAGGAGAGGGAGGGGGGACAACTGAAGAGGAGGATAGTGATGAGCTTTGGGCTATGGTGGGCTGCACAACACAGAGAGAATGGAGGGGGGAGGGGAGGGAGAGCTAGAGAAGATAGAGAGTGAGATTTTAGCTATGGTGGGGTTGACTGCAGAGAGGAAGTGAGGGGAGGGGAGCAGAGGGGAGGGGGCAGGGGATAGAAGATTGTGGGAGAGAGGAAATTTGGAGAGAAAAAGTGACTTTTTGATGTTTGGTTATGTTTTGGGCAATTTTGGAGGGGAAATGGTCATTTTTGAGACTTTTCAAAAAATTCAAATTTTTAGGGTTTTTTGACCTGCGCAATTTTTCTTTTGGGGTCCCTTTTTTTCAAGGGTCCCTCTCTAGGCTTTATGACACCTCTTTCCCCTTTTTACCCCCCCTCCCCCCCCCCCCCCCCCCCCCCCCCCCCCCCTAATCCACCTCCCCTTTCTCTCTAGGAATCAAGCATTGAAGAGGGGGACAAATAGGCTACCCCCCTATCTCTCCTTACGCTATAGGTGATATCCCAAGAGGCCTCTCATTGGTCCTTCACTAACCCTTCCCTAATCAAAAGGGCCCTAGGAGAGTCCATATTTTTCCTAATGGTCTGTTAGGGATTGTACAATGGAATGAAACAATACATTGCCAGATGCCCAGAGATGGAGATACCTACAGAAGAACGACTTGTATCTTTGTTTCTAGAGGGATTGCTAAACAAAGAACTTCATGCTATACTCTATAGTAAAAATCATACAACCTTAGAAGCGTGTGTGTGTGATGCTATTGACTTAGGAGACAAATGTGAGATTTTCAATGAAGAAGATGTCCCTAAGGATAACCAAAGTGAGAAGATAGCATCCACTAAACCAGCACAAGTGGAAACGGATACGGCACCACTCTCAGCCATAGAAGATATGCTAAAACGGATGAACGACATGATGAACAACATGCCAAAAGCACCTATGAGAGGACCACGACAAGGGATACCTCCATAGGGACAACCAATTAGGACACAAAAATGGTGTGCAATCGAGGGTAAATGGACTAACCATGAGACCCATGAGTGCTACTTCAGACCAAAGTATGATGGGAATGTTCAGTACGTGCCGATGAGGCCACAAGGAAAACCCATGTATAGATATCAGCCTGATATGGCCCAAGCGCAAAGAACACCAATGGGCATCACTTGGACTAAGTTTACTACGGTTTCTCTCTGGTTCAAAGGATTTCTAGGAAAATATTCCGGAAAGTGTCCTCCCTTTTTGCAACATTGTATGCAATAGGCTTCAATTGGTTTGAGATTTATATCAAGCTCTGGACATTCGTTTTTCCAATGGTCATCAGCACCACAATTATGATAGTTTCCTGTTCTAGGCTTTATCATCGGTCTTCCCATGGAGGTCTGACACCTTGATTAGCTACATAATACATTGGTACTAGCTCTCGTAGAGCACAAGTCACGGTTTCTTCCATTGGTGGTGGATGTGGATTATACAAATCTTCTTCTACCATTACTGTAGATGGACTAGGCTCTGCATAGGGTGTAACAAGCACTAATGCTTGTTCATCTATGACTCCTTCAAAGCGAACCGATTGTTCCAATCAAGGTAGTCACTAGAGCCCAGGCAAAGAAAAAGAAACACAACTCCCCTGATCATTCAAAAAATACAAAGTTTCTTCTCAAAGAATCAAAAGGAGCGGAAGCAAAAGATATGAGATGAGAAAACAAAAACAATGGATTGAAATCAAGGAAAAAGCAAGGAAGCTAGTCTAGGACAAGTAGAAAGGAACTAGGAGTGAATTCAAGGAAACAACCATGAAATCTGGAGGATCTATTCTGGTTTTGATTAAAAATTTGAGCCTATGAATGCCGCCTTGGAAGCCTACCAAGCATGACTTAAAGCAGGCCAAAACATGAAAAACATATGGAAAAACTATCCATCTTTAGACATGGAAGCAACTAAGCTAGAGGCTTATCAAAATTTGGTACAAATCACGCAAGAAATGATGGAAAAACAAAATCCCAAGTTTGAAATTATTGCAAAATTTAAAGAGCTTGCGGTAGAAGAAACGAAAGCAAAATCCGAAGTGGTGGAACCCCACCTTGAAACAAATGAACCAGAGCTCATAGTGCCTGACAGTGAAGATGCCTTAGACGGAATTCCATTCGTAGAGGAAGACTGGCTAGGACACTTATGGAAAAAAGTAAGAGAGATCAATGATGGGAGCCTAACTCTAAAGTCAGTTCCTATAGAGGAAGTCTAGTTGGATAACCTACCTTTTGATATGAACATGGATTTACAATCCTTGTACGGGGATTGCGGATCGGAAGCTTCAGGAATGTCAAAATCACTGACATTAAAAACATTACCTTCTTACTTGGGAGATAACGAAGATGAATCCATCGTGTGCCAGACCACTCAAGTAAAAAGAGTTCAAAAAACCCTAGAAGTAGACAACCTTCATTCAATCATGTCTACACCCAGCCAATGCACTTTTACCTTGGGAGAACTATTAAAATTCCGAACATACTTATGGAATGATTTACAAAAAACCCTAGAGAAGGTGGAGATAACGGGGTTAATCTCAAAGAATTTGGAAAAATTGAAAAATGAAATGGAAAACAAAGAGATTCGATCAGTTCCTATGAGCAAGGTCGGAGAATATTATAAAGGGGAAGAAGGAAACACCACCCTCCCAATGAAATATAATGACATTGAAATCATGGCGACACTGGATAGTGGAGCTAGCATAGCCATAGCCACTAAATCAGTATGGGAATCATGGGGACAGCCAGCCATTAGACAAACTCGAATAAAATTGCAGCTGGCTAACGGACACATTGAGAGACCATTAGGGCTTCTTGAAAAAGTGATAGTCAATTTCTGTGGAATTGAATATCAACACACTTTTGCCATAGTAGACTTTGGGAAAAAACTCAACTATGAAATCATATTGGGAAGACCTTTCATGGGACATGTACAACTTATCCAAGATTGGGGAAACAACTATCTGTACTTGAAGCAAGTGGGATCTATAACAAGAGTAAATCTAAAAGAGCACACTTATAGAGATGTCTTGAAAACACCCATCCAAGAGTTTGATTCAGTCTCTTCGGCTGACACTAAACTCCGATCCTGGTTAAACAAAGACACTCCTATTTGGATGTGTGGAGCTTCAGAAAACGGAAGCTTAAGACGAGAAGAATGTATCCTAGAAAGGGACTGCACAGACGAAGCCTACTTACCTGAACTCTTTCCAAAGCATTTATTTGAGCCATTTGAGTGGACTCAAATTTTAGCGACAATGGATGTATGTGTGAATATGTCTATGCCTACTCAATTTTGCAATGAGGATGGCTACGGCATAATTCCCATCCAAATGATTTTAATCCTCAACATTGAAAACAAAGATGAGGAACCCAAGGATTAACGAAAGCTCAACAGGTCTTTTCAGACCTCTATATGATGCAATTGATGAGTTATATGAACACTCAGCTACCTCAGAAGATTTAGGGTCAGAAAAAGAGCATACGAGAGCTAAGTTACTCTTAAAGGAGGGGAGGAAAAGTTTTTTGACTTTCCAAACCAGAAATCGAGAAGACAAAAATGGTATAGACGAAAGAGAGACACCAAAATTGTGAAAACACGACCTATGCCATTTGTCTCCAATAAAACACAATTTCTGATGTAGATAGATGCTAATGATTGTGTCAAGGACAAAATAACTGGAAGATGTTCTTCAGACAAAAACTCAGAAATGTCTCAGAAATCGAGAAAGACAAGGAAAGGTACTAAAGAAGAATCACAGAAAAAGAAACCACTCATGCCCAGAGTCAAGCGGAAAAAGAAATATCAAGAGTTGAAAAAATCTCTAAAGGAAATATACACAACCGAAATGAAAACCATGGAAGAGGATGGTAAGGATGTAATGCATGTTCCATCCCATTACAAAAAGTATACTCTCCAAGATCGGAAAATCATAGTTGAACAACCTGTTAGGGAACTACGAAAACAGAGCGAGTCTTACGAAGGACCTGAAAACGCTAAAAGGATAGACCTGAATGAACCAGGAGAAGAGTTTAGACCTGCTTACATTGCGAATGACCTAACAGAAGAAGAAGAAAATCTTTTGCTAAGCTTGTTAAAGGAATACTGAGATATCTTCTCCTAGTCTTCCAAGGATCTCATGGGTATTGATCCAAAAATCTGTCAACATACCATACCCATGAGAGATGACGCAAAACCAAGTAGACAGAGACCATACACGTATAACAAAACATTTGCCAGGAAGATAAAAGAAGAGATTGAAAAATTGAAGGAAGCCGAATTCATTTACGAAATTGAACACACCGGTTGGGTGTCTCCAATTGTGGTAGTACCCAAGAAGAATGAAAAAATATGAGTGTGTGTTAATCTAAAAAAGGTGAATGCAGCTACCATCAGAGACAACTTTCCTCTTCCGATAACTGAGCATGTTTTAGAACGAGTTGCAGGAAAAGAAGCTTACAGCTTCTTAGATGGATTTTCGGGATACAATTAACTTTTGGCTGACCCAAAGATTAGCATAAAACTGCTTTTGCAACAAAATGGGGTATATATGCCTATCGGGTTATGTCGTTTGGATTAACTAATGCTCCAGCCATGTTTCAAAGGTTGATGAGCCATGCTTTCAAGGAATATCTTAGGAAATTCTTAGAAGTGTATATGGATGATTTATGCATACATTCATCAATCCGGGCTGATCATTTTGAACACCTCAAAAAGGTATTCGAAAAATGTAGACTTTATAGGATTTTCTTAAATCTTGAAAAGTGCACATTCATGGAAAGACAAGGAAAATTTCTTGGACATATAGTGTCTAAAAATGGAATAGCTATTACTGATATTGAGAAGATTCATGCCATTGCAGATTTACCTATACCAACAACAGTCTAGGGGGTACAAGCCTTCATGGGACATTGCGGATATTACCAATGGTTCATCTACATGTACGCTATAATTGAAAAACCCATGTATAGCTTGATTACTCACTTTGAATGGATCAAGGTCTGTAAAGAACCCTTCATGAAGCTTAAGCAAGATCTCACCTCAGCTCCAATATTGAAAGCACCAAATTGGGATAAGGTATTTCACGTACATGTAGATGCTTCTAATTTTTCTATCGGTTGTATACTAGCTCAACCAGGAGAAGGGAAAATTGACTTTTCTATTTCTTATGCTAGCCGGCAATTGAACATGGTAGAAAAGAATTACACCACCACCAAAAGAGAAGGACTAGGAATGATCTTTGCCGTTAAAAACTATAGACATTACCTATTAGCCAACAAGTTTGAGTTCTTTGTGGACCACAAGGCTTTGTTGTATTTGGTTAACAAGCCATGCAGCACAGGGAGAAGCGACGGTTCATCATTCTTCTCGAATTTGATTTCACAGTGGTTGTAAAAAAAGGCACTACACATCAAGGAGCAGATCATTTGTCAAGGATTGTTTCAGGAGAATCACCTAAAGGGGTAGACGATGATCTACCAGATGCCTATTTCTTCTCCGTGGAAATGATACCTAGATGGTCATAAAACATTGTGTCATTAATGACAATAGCTTAAGTGGATTCACAAATACCACTTCCTATCACAATTCGAGTAATCGAGCAATCGGCTATGTATCGACTTCATTTTGTGGAAGAGAAAACTATGCAACCAATCTTGAGACTTGGCGTATTTTTGCCGACTATGAGGAGAGATGTAGATCTTTTGTAAAGGATTGCCCTCAATGTCTAAAACAAACACCCATTCCTCATGTAACATTGATTCAAGTGTCACATGTTCCTAAGTGGAGTAATTATCTAATTACTTATCGAGCTGAACATTTTGTGAGGATATGAGTAAATGCCGTCAGAGAGCAATTGAAATTGAAGCAAGAGACTATGCTCTTATTGGGAACCAATTGTATCAGAGAGGTAAGATCAAAATTTGCGCCTTTGTGCAAATGAAAACGAGTATATCCCAATTATAGAACAAGCACATGCTGGATTAGCTGGAGGTCACTTTTCTAGTAAGTCCATTGCAAGAGCAATATTGATGGCAGGCATATGGTGGCCAAAACTTTTTGCAGATGCTAAAGAATATGTTTGAAGGTGTGATGCTTGTCAACGAGCAAAAATGCCAACACGAGTAGATAACATGCCCTTAAGACCAATGATAGGGCTAGAGATTTCGCAAAACGGGGTATAGATTTTGTTGGACTGATACAGCCACCTGCTTATAGAATCCAATCTTAATATATCATTGTAGCTACGGACTATTTAACCAAGTGGGCTAAGTCTAAAGGAACTCAAAATCATGATGCTAGAACCACTGCTGCATTCTTCTATGAGTATGTATTCACGAGATATGGACTGCCAATAGAGATTGTGAGTGATCGGGGAACTCATCTCCTCAATGAGATAATAGAGTATTTGCTTAATGAGTTTATGGTCATCCATAATAAATCAGCTCCCAATCACCCACAAGAGAACGAACAAGCCGAGCATACGAATAAAATTCTTAGCTCGTTTTGGTGACTAAAGTGGTTACTTCAGGAAGGACAGACTGGAAAGTTAATCTCCATGCTGCTCTATGGGCTTATCGAGTTTCATTCAAAACAACTATAAATGCCACACCCTTTAACCTTGTTTATGGTCTTGATGCCATACTTCCGATAGAATTTCTAATGCCGACATTAAGGGTAGCATAGAATCTTGAGTGGACTGGACATGAATTGTCAGAAAGACTCGAAGATCTAGAAAAGCCAGACGGGCAAAGGCTAACTATTGTAGCTCATATCTATGCACAAAAGCGGAATTAAAAACAGTTTTTTGATTCCCACTTAATCACAAAATTTTCAAGAAAGGGGACTTAGTTTTAGTCTATCCCCTTAAGCAACACATTCCCAAATTTAAGAAATAGGGAAACGGACTATTTATCATTGAAGATGTATCCCCAAGTGGAACAGTAAAATTGTCCACCCTAGATGGTGAACCAATGGCTAATTGGATTAGTGGATGTCGTTTAAAGAAATACAATTTGCCACTAACCAATGAATTGCTAGAAAGAGTGCATGCAGACAAACAAAGGAGATCAAATGACAACATGTTATTGATGAAGCCGAAGAGGAAGCTAGGCTTCAGGTACTCAAGCGGAAAGCTGCTCTCGAGTATCAACAGATACTGATTCCCATCAACACTTTGGAAATACATGATTGACAATGGGAGTTACCTAAACATGCAGTTTCAACAGATGATGACTGGTTAGATGGAATGGACATGCGCATCAAAGTATAGCTCAACAATCATAACACCAATGCTTTGGTCGACACAAGAGCTAGAGTAAATGCAGTGAGTTATTACACATACAAGCATGCCACAAGTCAAGCATTAACAACAGGAATAGTGACAATCAAAAAATGCAACAAGAACTTGATTCCAACATTGGGAATAGTCAACTTAAACGTGATAGTACATGGATGTTTATGTCCTCATCTGTTTGTATGCTTAAGAGATGAACACATGAATGAAACAATGATTCTTGGAATTCCCTGGATGCGTACATACAAAGCAGTACTAGATTGAGATACGAATTAGCTAAAGCTATCACCTAAAGGAGTGAAACTCATTGTTCCAATTGCACCAAGCAAGGACGAATGGAAAAGAAGCAATCAACAGACCAAACCACGAAGTAGTCATTCTTCTCCATCCCCTCGACAATCAAATGCTACAAGTAGCATGCAAGGAGTCAGGCAAAGTTGGGTACCAAAAGCACAACTTAAGGATAAGCCGATGCAGATCTCGGTGCCTAAAACTTCACCGACAAAACAAAAGAATGTTCCAAGGGTTATAAAACAGAGACGAGCATCTCCGAGTAAGAATCTAACATGGAAATGGTTTGGAAGAAAAAGGAGCACTTATCTTGTCCACAAACCACGAAACCAATCAATCAATGGCGAGTTAAGTCTCAACAGACTCCACCACACCATTCAGCACCAAACCGACCAAGCTACAAATGGCGAGAAAAAGCTCGACAACAGTCAAAAGTGCTACCAACAGCTCAAGCAATCAGTGTGCTAAAGCATCTTGATGGTACAATCAAACAAAGACCACACAAGATACATGATTTGCTTTTTGAAAGACATCAACAACAAACCTCAACATCGAAAACCCTTGAGTTAATTACCCAAGACCCAGCTCTTGCATAGCATATTGCTTTGAATTGCATTGATTTTCATATCATGGTAGAGCCAACCACGGCTATGCATAGACACGATTGTTCAACCCATGCACACAATCGTCCCAGAGTACGCCATCTAGGAGGGGTGGAAGGACACTAAGCACTAAGTCCTAAGTACTAAATAATTAAGGGCAATGTTTGAAGAGGGAGGAAAAAGTTCGATGTTAA
The DNA here is from genome assembly GCF_014529385.1 of Adiantum capillus-veneris. Lineage (NCBI taxonomy): Eukaryota > Viridiplantae > Streptophyta > Polypodiopsida > Polypodiales > Pteridaceae > Adiantum > Adiantum capillus-veneris. Next base: position 153,559,681 of record NC_140931.1, read on the forward strand.
CGTGTGATTTTTTGCAAAATTACCTAATAATGCCCTTATAATTCATCATCAAGGGAAAATTCACTGATGATATCTTTCCGATGAGTGTAAATAGTGTATATACTATCAAAAAATCATCAAAAATAGGCTTTTTTCGGTAATTTTTATCATTTTTATTGATAATGAGGCTTAAAAATAGAAAAATCCAACAAAAAACAATAAAGATATGTTTTTCAAGGGATTTTATTAATTATTGGATTTTTACTTTACTTTTTTACAGCATTTTGCTATTTTCTTTTCTTTTTTCAAATAATCATGTCTAAAATTAATAATAAATAGCAGGGAAGCTCAGATGGAAAAATGGAAGACACAAATGGTGATCAAAAAGACAAGGCGAACAAGTACAAATATTTAATGAAATTAGAAGATGGAAGCGGGAAGCCTAAATTAGGGGGCCAAGCGTACTTTTGCAAAATTCTTGCACAATAAGCTACAAGAATCCAATCACGGAAATTTTTTAGTCTAACATAGATTTCACGGCCTAGTAAGACTAACGGGGGAATCTGGGGAAATTTAGTTTGGGAAGTCTCGGTATAGATATCCAAGGTAGGCTAAAACCACCTCATTTCCACTTGGAGCCTTTGTAGAGAGAGATTTCAGCCTCTTTCGCGCGACTTTTTCGGAGCCCACAGTTGACCATTTTCAGCACCCTTTCACACAAGACATGAGGGGTAAGTTCTTTACTCAACAATGATCCATTTTTTATGACCGGTAGCTAGTCTAAAGCCCTAGAAAAAACCCTAGATACCGAGTAGTGCACGAATACCTACGACATAAAACTGACCATAGAGGCCTGCCAGCTTGACCAAATCGGATGGAGCTTGAACCGTAGCATGCCCTAACATAATAGAACCTTTCTATACCATCAGATGACCATTCAACAGGGGTCGAGGGGTCCCCAATAGAAAAGTTAGGTTTTTGGCAAATGCCAGAATTTCGACCTGACTCCACAGATGGCTTGCTAATGAGGTCCATATACAATGTATATGATTGGTTTGGTGAAATCCATCAAGCAGAAACAACATAAAATGGCTCAAAGGTTACAAAGCGTCAAATTCGACATACGAGGTCAAACTGACTCCAAATGAGCCAGAATTGGACAGGTTGCTTCACGACTATGTTGTAGACAAGTCCAAAGCCTCAAAGTTGACCGACCAACCCAACAGATAGAGTAATCAAAAAAACGGTGAAATGGTGATTTCAGAGTCAATATAGCACAAAGTGATGCCGGCATGACCAAACTTGACCAAATTCAATTTAGGACTTGTATTAGGTGTATGAAACATCTTTATGTCCAAATTGGTAGGTTGTGCAAAATTTTTGACATTGTAGTAAATAATCACGATTATTTACTTTTGCATTAGTTTTTCTTGGAAATTGTCAAATGATCTCACATATCATGTATACACATCTATTACATACCAAAAATCAAGTATGAGCCAAAATGACCACCCATTACTTGTAAAATTGCCAAAAAAATGCAAAGAAGTCTTTGCAGGCCAAAATTTGGGTTATGGACCACATTTCTTGATCCAAATCATTTCATATCTTGTAACATTTAATGGCCTAATAACTTATGTGTAGCGGAAATCAGCATGAACATAGTGGGCATTTCATTAGAATAGATTCCTAATGAGAATTACAAGAGTGCTTGGGTGGAGAGAGCAACAAAAAGCATAACACCTAGTTAGATAGCATCGACAATACTTTCAAAAGAGAGAGAAATTAAGCTATTGACAACAGTTGAGGACCGGATTTTCATGGAGCTGGTCCCCCCTCCAAAAGGCTTTGTATTATGGTTTCTCCCATCAAGAGAGACATTGTCCAATACAATTCTTTGTGTTCCTTCAAGACTAGCTAGTGCAATGAAGATGGAAACTTCATGCACTAAGCAAAACACTTAACAAACACAACTTGAATTATCCCCGTTCTCAGACCCAAGACCTCACACACCTTCGAAGATGGTGAGAGCTACAAGGTATGAGAGTAGATTGAGAGGAAGAAGGAGTATCTTACGAGAAAGATGTACATCTCCTCACATAATCACTCATATGTAGCATAGCTTAGCTTAGTAATTAGCTTGGTAGAGGAGATGAGCATGCATTGAAGCTTGGATCTTGGTTGGATTTGCATCCACGTGCCAAGAGAGTGTTGATGTAGACTTCTATCTCACAAGCTTGGAGTAGGTGATGAGTTCTCCATTAAAGCTTGGGAAGAGATAGTCTTCTCTTTCTTCACACATGAGATTGTGTGAGTGTGTGTGTGATAATGCCTTGCAAAAATCAGCCCCCTCTCTCTCTTGGGCGAGCCCTCTTGCTAATTGCTCTTGCTGAAGCCTCATTGGCCCTCCCCAAGTCAAGCCAATTACAATTAAACAGCATAAGTGATAGCCTTCTGACATGTGTCCCCCTTTCCCCTTTTGTGAGAGATTTAGGTAATTAAATAATTAAACTAAACTCTCATTGGACCCCTTTGCCTCCTCGCCAATAGGAATCAAGCAAGCCATGGGGCTCCTGAATGCTCATTGGACCCCTTGGGAGACTGCCCAATAGTCTTCTAGGAGACTTAATTCTCATTGGTTTCTTTTATTAAATGTTTTTAAATTAATTAAACTAGATTTACTGTAGCTTAATTCTCATTGGTCCACTTCAAGGGTCATCCAATAGAAATTGGGCACACCTTGTGGGCATCTGGCCTAGGGAGATGACATGTGTCCCTCATTCCCTTTGTGTAAAGGGAGCCTGTGTGTGTGTGTGGCTTTCTCTCTCATCCCCTACCTTTAGGGCTCGCCCCCTCCCATGTAGGGATGTGCAAAGACTTTTAGGACACACACAAAGCATCCAATTTTCCCTAGGGTTGACCTTTGGACACAACCTTTGAATTTTGGAACCTTAGCATTTTGGAAGTCTTAATGGGATGAACCTTAGGGTCTTTTTAGCCCATTGTTGCACATGGCTCTTTTAGAGATGGCCCCCCCTTTGGATCCCTATTTTCCCTCCTTTTGATCCCTACTGTGGCCTGTCTGCTAGCTTAACCAATATTCTAGCTTTTTCTCCCCTGGCCTTCCCCACATTAAATGATCAGTTTAATATGAGAAAATCATTTAGGAGAATTAGATATTGATTATTATGACATTACCTCTCTCTTGAAATCATAGTCGTCCTCGACTATGGTGTAGAGAAGATAAAGCATATTCATGAGTCCTTTTCTTAGCGGGTAGAGGATCCCTATGTTACCCTACGACATCATTCCACAATGGATGACTAGTCCATTTGGTGCTTGAGAGCCTGAGGCTGCCGCAAGCATGTTTGCACATTAGTCCTATTAGTCTTCCATAGTAGAGTGACAAGCTCTACTTGGTGTTTAGGAGACGTCGTATCCGCAAACTTGATCTAAGCATGCATACTACTTCATTTTTGTGCACAAATAAAGAAAAAGAGAGTCTTATAAGACAAAAATTTTGTTCATTTTTAACATTTTGTACATTTGCTTACTCTTGGGAAGCATTGTAAGCATTGACAAGGTTTAGGTTATCCTTTAATTGTATGCCTTGCATCCATCTAGCATCTTCAAAAGGATAATTCTTAAACTTAATAAGATATCGTCGGATAGTCTTACCGCCTCTTAGTACCTTGTCTTCATGTCGGAGAATGGACTCGGGCTGCAGCACCTCTTCTTGGTTCTCGATCTCCGGTGGGTCTTCAATAGTTGGTTCTTGAGGTGGCTTTCCTTTGTAAGGCTTTAATAGGCTCACATGAAAAGCATTGTGTATGAGCCAATGATTGGGCAACTTGAGTTGATAGGCCATCTCATTGATTGGCCTAAGAATCTGAAAGGGACCATAGTACCTTTTTGCTAGTTTAGCATAGTACTTTTGGTGACCTGTAGGATTCTTGCCCGTTGTGTGCCTTAATCAAGCCTTGGGAAACTTTAACAAGACCCAATCGTTTTCTTTAAAGCCTTGGGCTCTTCTGTGCTTGTCAGCAGCAGCCTTTTGCCTTTGCTGTGAGATAGAGATAGCATCCTTAATCTTTTGGAACGATTCTTGTAGGTCTCGGCTATACTCATCTGCAGCGAAGATCTTCCCATGTACCTTAAGTAGAAGGGGACTTTTTGGTCTTCCCTCAATTACCTCGAAAGGTGCTTTTCCCGTGGAAGTATGTACAGTGTTATTGTAAGCATACTCCACTAAGGGTAAGTACTTCTCCCATTGGGATATTTGATCTACTTCCGTTACATAGGCTTTTAGTAGATTGAGAATGGTTAGGTTAGCTATTTCACTTTGGCCATCAGTTTGTGGATGATAGGCCAAAGAGAAGTTTAGCCTTGTTCCTACATTCTCAAAGAGACCCTTCCAAAAATTACTGGTCATTCTAGGATCTCTATCCGACACTATGGACATGGGCAAGCCATTGTACTTGAAAATTTGTGAAATAAAGAGGGTTGCCATTTGATGGGCTTTGATAGTCTTTTTGATAGGTATAAAATGAGCTTGTTTACTAAACCTGTCTACTATCGTCCATATTCCCGTATTCCCATGGATAGACTTAGGCAATCCAAAGATAAAATCTATGGATATGCTCTCCCATGGTGAATTAGGGATTGGCAAGGGTTGAAGCAATCCAAGTTGCTTCCCTCTATCAAATTTTGTCTTTTGGCATACCACACATTTGGAAACATACTCTTGTATGTTCAATTTCATGGTAGGCCAATAGAAATATGTTTCAATTCCCTTTAAGGTAGACTGAATCCCTCTATGCCCCGCATAAGCTAAAGCATGAGATTCATACATTACTTTCTCACGTAGTGAATTAGTAACGCATAGTCTATTGCCATAGAGAAGATAACCATCTTGTAAAGTAAATGGTTCTTCTTTCTTCCCTAATGCAAGGGCTGAAATCACATCTATAAAATCGGGATAAATAGCATACTCATCTAGCATTGAAGATAGATAATTGTGAGTTGCTATGGAAACCGCATTCACTCTCGGCCATCTTGAGAGTGCATCAGCTACTTGATTATGCTTGCCAGCAATGTGAGCAATATGAAAATGAAATTGCGAAAGGAAATTTGCCCACCACATTTGTTTGTCGGAGAGCTTGGTCTGCATCATGAAGTACTTAAGACTTTGGTGATCCGTTCGCAGAATGAAAGGAGTCCCCAATAAATAGTGCTTCCATGAGTTTAAGGCATGTAGAACTGCAAGGAGCTCCTTTTCGTATATGCCTAGAGCTTGCTCAACAGGGTCGAGCCTTCGACTCTCATAGCCTATGGCATGCCCTTCTTGGAGCAAAACAGCTCCAAGGCAATCACCACAAGCATCGCATTGGACCTCAAATGGTTTTGAGAGATCCGGTAGTGTAAGCACAGGTTGAGAGATAAGCTTTTCGAAAGCATTGTTCTCCTTAGCAGACCATGTATACCTAACACTTTTCTTTGTTAGGTCATGTAATGGTCCCGCAATTTGTGAGAACTTTTCTATGAAGCGTCTATAGTATGCACACATACCTATGAAGCTTCTTAGTTCATGAAGATTCCTTGGTTTAGGCCATCCTTTTATTACCTCTAACTTGGATGGATCCATTTGGATGCCATCTTGAGAGATAATGTGACCTAAATACTGAATCTCTTGCAAAAAAAAATCACTTTTCTTTCGATTAACATAAAGTTTATTCTCTCTTAAAACTTGAAATATTACCTGGAGGTGTTGCTTGTGTTCCTCCAATGAATTAGAGTAGATGATAATATCATCAAAGAACACTCCAGTGAAGGTTCGATGAGGCCTAAACAGCTTCTCCATCAAGCGGTTGAATGTGGCCGGTGCATTGGTCAAGCCAAAAGGCATGACAATGTATTCGTAAAGACCAAATGTAGTACGAAATGCGGTCTTTACAATGTCTTGATCAACTATCCTTATTTGATGATAGCCACTTTTTAGGTCAACCCTACTGAAGTAGGTCGATCCTTGTAGCTTATCAAATAGGTCTTCTACCCGTGGAACGGGAAACCTATTCTTGATAGTGATCCTATTTAGTGCTCTATAGTCGACACACATACGATATGTACCGTCTTTCTTTTACACTACTAGCACAGGTGATCAAAATGGAGATGAGCTTGGCCTAATACCCTTCTCAACTAACTCATGCACTTGCCGCATAATCTCCTCTTGTTGAGCTTGAGAAAATCTATAAGGAGGTTTATTAGGTGGTGAACTTCCTGGAAGAAGTTCAATTGCATGGTCATCATTACCTCGTTTAGGAGGTAGCTCACAAGGGATGTCGTCAATAAAAACATCTTGAAACCCCTTGAGAAAATTGGATAACTCTAATTCCTTTTGGTTGCTTTTATTTTCTTTTGCTAAAGCATTAGGTTCATTTTGAGAGTCTTTAACAAAAATCATGTACACGGAAATAGAGCTCTTTATTGACTTGCTGAAAGCTGGTGTATGTACAATGGGGATGGTGTTACCAATTTCCTTAGCATCTATATACATGTCTTTTTTCCTGAACTTAAAGGAGATTCTCCTTTCAGGAAATTTAACATCGGTAGCCAGGCGGTCAAACCATGGTGCCCCTAGGATTACATCCTCATGCTTGAGAGGAGAGATAAAGAAGTTCTCTTTGTCCACATAGCCTTGGACATGAAGCCTCAATTTCCCGATTAAGGGAGTGACTGAAGCTTCTTGCCCCTTGAAGGCACTGTCTGCGGGTAGGATATCTCCCATCTCGTAGGATTGTATTCCTAGCTTGGTGGCCAACTCTATAGATATAAAATTGTGAGTAGAACCAGGGTCAAAGAGAATAAAAGCATCATGTTCTCTTACCTTTCCCCAAGCATGGCATAGAGGAGATCCTTTGTGGTGAGTTTGGTGAGTCTCCTCCTCTTGGATTTCAACCAAGGAAGCTCTAGGAGGATCTTGGCAGTTGTGCTTTTGGGGACAAGCGCGGTACGCATGCCCTTGTTCGCCGCACTTGAAACACCGGTTATCCTTACGATAACGCTCAAGCTCTTCAGGAGAGAGTTTATTCTTACCTTTGTAAACTCCCTTCTCTTTAGCTTTGTTGGAGTTGCCCTTAGGAGACTTTTGGACATTGTCCTTCCCCTTAGGCTCATTGGAACCCTTGTTTTCCGGGGGCTTATTTTTTCCTTTTGCCCCTGTTTGGAAATTGATTCGAGAGGCGACCATAGTGTGGTGTATTACCGCCGATATGGTACGTGGTCTTTGGGAGTTGACATACTCCGCCATTTCTTCGGTTAAGCCCGCACAAAATTATTGTTTTTGCTCTCCAAAATCCAACTTTTTGAAGACAGTGGGTTTGAGTTGTAGGTCCCAAAACTTGTCTACATATTTGTGGATAGATTCATTGGGAGAGAGCTTTAAGCTTCGCCATTCGGTGAGTACTTTGTCTTTGGCATCGGTGGCCAAAAACTGCTTCATAATGGAAGCTCTTAAAGCTTTCCATGTTCGTGGAGATTCACCGTTGGCTCGTAGGCTAGACTACCATTGTCTGGCGGACTTTTGAAAGTGCATAGCTACATGGCGTAGCTTAGAGGACTCCGTGAATCCCTCATCTCCAAACGCCGCATCGAATTGTTGGATAAAGGCCAAGACTTTGTCTATAGCACCAAAGGTACCATCATAGGTAAGGAAAGAGATGCTCTTCCCTCTCTCTTTGAATTTCTTCAACTTGGACGACCTCTTCCATGCGGCATAGGATTTCCTATGGCCTCTTCTTTTTGATGGTTCAAAGGTTGCACCATCACTTTCTTCAGAAGGTGAAGAATTTGAAGAAGGTGGAGAAGAGGGTGACTTCTTTCTCGCCTTTTTCTTGTCTTGATCTTTGTCGTCTTCACCATAGCTTTCATAAGAGGAAGAGGATGAAGAAGATGGAGAAGAGGGTGTCCTCTTTCTCGCCTTTTTCTTCTCTTGCTTTTTATCATCCCTCTTTGAATTATGGCATGGAGAAGAGTGTGACGGTCTTCTCCGCTTTAGTGGTGATGGAGAGCGTTTAGCCCGCCGTCTTCGTGGAGCCATCTCCACCGAGGTGGCGGGAGACTCGCTTCTTTCTCGTTCCTTCGGTGGAGGCTCTTGAGTTCTCCTTTGGGAAGGAGATGAATCATCAAGAAGTAAATTCTTGAGCCCTTCGTATGGATTCTCTTCTTCTTCCCGAATCGGAGAGAGACCTCTTTTGGTAGTCTCACAAGGAGGCTTCCTAGGTGTTCTCTCGTCATGGTGATGAGCTTGGAGAATCCCGTGAGCATGGAGCTGCCGTTGCACTTCACTTTGGAGAGATGGATTGCCCATGGCTTGTTGAAGCCTAGAAACAAGATAGTTAACAAGCATTGAAGCATCATTAGTAGCTTGCTCATGAGCACAATCAAAGTTATCAACATTAATTTCACTCTCTTTACTATTGTCAGCCATTCTAACAACTTTTAGGTGTAAACTTTTAAGGTGTACTTTGGCACTTCAAGCCCTAGTTGCTACTCCTCTTTACCCCTTTAGAAAAAGCACTCAAGCTACTGTACCCGCGGCTCGAATACCATTAATTGCAAGGAATAGAAGAGAGGGTCTTTCGACACCAAAACAACACCGGCTCCTGTCAAGCTTCTAATAGCTCAATAGTGGTTAAGCCGTAGGCAAGCCCCGTAGGACTCCACTATTAGGACCATAGCTCTCGACGGTGATGCCCCGTTAACTGCACGAAGGCAGGCGCACTGCAAGGCTGAAAAATCCCTATTCTACTTACTCACAGGCAATTAATAATACCAACCATTTGTAGCTAGCTTGAGGACCTCCCTTCTTGAGCAAGAAAAGAGAAACCTTGATCTCTGATACCAATGTAACATTTAATGGCCTAATAACTTATGTGTAGCGGAAATTAGCATGAACATAGTGGGCATTTCATTAGAATAGATTCCTAATGAGAATTACAAGTGTGCTTGGGTGGAGAGAGCAACAAAAAGCATAACACCTAGTTAGATAGCAGCGACAATACTTTCAAAAGAGAGAGAAATTAAGCTATTGACAACAGTTGAGGACCGGATTTTCATGGAGCCGGTCCCCCCTCCAAAAGGCTTTGGATTATGGTTTCTCCCATCAAGAGAGACATTGTACAATACAATTCTTTGTGTTCCTTCAAGACTAGCTAGTGCAATGAAGATGGAAACTTCATGCACTAAGCAAAACACTTAACAAACACAACTTGAATTATCCCCGTTCTCAGACCCAAGACCTCACACACCTTCGAAGATGGTGAGAGCTAGCAGGGTATGAGAGTAGATTGAGAGGAAGAAGGAGTATCTTACGAGAAAGATGTACATCTCCTCACATAATCACTCATATGTAGCATAGATTAGCTTAGTAATTAGCTTGGTACAAGAGATGATCATGCATTGAAGCTTGGATCTTGGTTGGATTTGCATCCACATTCCAAGAGAGTGTTGATGTAGACTTCTATCTCACAAGCTTGGAGTAGGTGATGAGTTCTCCATTAAAGCTTGGGAAGAGATAGTCTTCTCTTTCTTCACACATGAGCTTGTGTGAGTGTGTGTGTGATAATGCCTTGCAAAAATCAGCCATCTCTCTCTCTTGGACGAGCCCTCTTGCTAATTGCTCTTGCTGAAGCCTCATTGGCCCTCCCCAAGTCAAGCCAATTACAATTAAACAGCATAAGTGATAGCCTTCTGACATGTGTCCCCCTTTCCCCTTTTGTGAGAGCTTTAGGTAATTAAATAATTAAACTAAACTCTCATTGGACCCCTTTGCCTCCTGGCCAATAGGAATCAGGCAAGCCATGGGGCTCCTGAATGCTCATTGGACCCCTTGGGAGACTGCCCAATAGTCTTCTAGGAGACTTAATTCTCATTGGTTTCTTTTATTAAATGTTTTTAAATTAATTAAACTAGATTTACTCTAGCTTAATTCTCATTGGTCCACTTGAAGGGTCATCCAATAGAAATTGGGCACACCTTGTGGGCATCTGGCCTAGGGAGATGACATGTGTCCCTCATTCCCTTTGTGTAAAGGGATCCTGTGTGTGTGTGTGTGTGGCTTTCTCTCTCATCCCCTACCTTTAGGGCTCGCCCCCTCCCATGTAGGGATGTGCAAAGACTTTTAGGGCACACACAAAGCATCCAATTTTCTCTAGGGTTGACCTTTGGACACAACCTTTGAATTTTGGAACGTTAGCATTTTGGAAGTCTTAATGGGCTGAACCTTAGGGTCTTTTTAGCCCATTGTTGCACATGGCTCTTTTGCAGATGGCCCCCCCTTTGGATCCCTATTTTCCCTCCTTTGGATCCCTACTGTGGCCGGTCTGCTAGCTTAACCAATATTCTAGCTTTTTCTCCCCTGGCCTTCCCCACATTAAATGATCAGTTTAATATGAGAAAATCATTTAGGAGAATTAGATATTGATTATTATGACATATCTCATACACAAGGTCTATACAATGCCTAGAACCAATTTGTACCAAAAAATGTCAATTTTGAAAGAAAAGTTAATAATCACGATTATTTACTTCTTGGTCAAAATTGGAGAATTTTGATATTTTGCCATCATACATCCAAAGTACATGATGTGTTGAGCCCACTAGCCAATTTTGAATCAATTTGGAGTTCAAAATCTCAAATTTCCTTTATATCTATTGTTTCAGAGACCTAAAGCCAAAATCTGGTACCATTTTCACCCTATGCATCCAAATGAGCCCATATTTCTCTCAGAGCATGTATTTGGTATATACTTCATGCCTATAAAGCCAAGTTTGCAAAAAGTTGAAAATTTTCCTCAGCTGTAATAATTACGATTATTTACTTTGGTTACAAATTTTTTTTTGACCATACAGTTTTGTTCCTTGCATGTTCTTATGCATCTTTGCTTGTTCAAAAATTGATTTGAAGCAAAGTGGATCAAATTGTCAGCATTTCAGTGTAAAAGAACATTTCAGAGATAATTCCGACAAATCTGCTAACGTTGCACTCTATTCACTAAACAGGAGCCATCCAAGCAGCGGAGAGGGATAAAAAGAAGCTCAACCAAAAGGAGAAACTACAGGAACTGCCCGCTTATCAACAAGACCCCAAGTCAGTCAAAGCAGCAAAGGCATCCTATCTCTCTAGAGAACAACTGGAAGAGCACCACACTACAGTTTTCACTGGCAGGTTCAAAAGTGAAGAAGGGCATCCGGTGGAGTTGCAACTCCTACCCAAAGAAGTCTATGATGTAGCCGCCAAGCAAGAGACAAAAGAGGCTAACCGCAGGGGGCTCATGCATTTCTACAAACAAGATCCTTGCGCAGTGGATTTTCAGAAGGATTATGAGCTTCTATCCACAATCAAAGAAGACAAAACCGCACAAATATCCGACACCCAAGGGAACAAGGTCGCAGTAATGATCAGAAAAGAGATAGTGGAAGAGGCACTCAGACTGCCCATAGAAGGAATGACCATGCGAGCAAGAGACAGAGAAACCGCAGGCACATTTACCAAAGAGATATCCGCGGCTACATTCGCACACCTCATTCACAAACAGGTGGAAGAGCCAGCCCATTCGTACCATCAACACTTCCATTTCTTGGCAAAAAAGTTGCCAAGGTACAGTACACCAAATCACGCCGTGGCCACCACATTTACTCAGGTTCTCAATTCGACAACAAGACAACTAGTGGACCATGTGCAGTATGTCTTGACAACCTTGAAGGGCACCAAGAAGGAAGGAAAAATCACGTACTTGGGTGCATTAGAGGTCTTGACTTGAATATCATATCATTCCATTAGCATGGCTGACAACCTACCACCTCCCCCTGATTAGGACACATGGACATTGGCAGCACAACCCTCTCCAAGAGCTACAAGGTCAGGTAAAAGATCATATAAATCTGATGAAGAGTCAGCTACTGACAGCTCGTCGGAAAGGCACATCAGCGAGAGCTTTGACAACAAAGAAAAGAGAGCTCGGAGAGAAGAGATGAAAATAAAAGCTGTGGCCGCACACCAGGAAGAGCCAGCTCAAAAACAAGCACGCTTTGAGAGAGAGAAACAGACGTACCAGCGCGGTAGACAAGCACAAGGAAAGGACCCAAAAAAGGGGTACCTACTGGACTTAAGGGCCCTCGAACAAAGCATCATACAAGAAAAGAAGCGGATGATCCAACAGTGCATTTAGAAAGAATGTACCACGAGGCTGAAGCTCTAAAGCTGAAGGAGACAGAAGAAGCTGCTAAGAAAGCCAAGGAGGTGGAAGACCAAAGACAAGCCGAGGAAACGGCTAGACAAGAACAAAGTGGATCTCCTCGACCAACCTCACCACAGAACAACAAGACCATCCCATGCCTAGCCCACCACCATCACCGGCGGGCAAAGACACCAATGAAGAAGCGGAGCCTGAGAAAGAGAAAGATTCTGAGTCCACCCAACAAATAGAATCTGCACAAGAGGCTGACCATCCCGACGAACAAAAAGAAAAATAAGCCGAGCCGGAACAAGAGAAGGCAACAAAATCCAGAAGAGGAAAAGGCAAGTAGATCTGAACAAGAAACTAATAAAGAAGCAGATGCGAAAAAAGAGTCTACCACTGCACATGAGACAGAACCTGAGCCAAAGAAAGAAGAAAGGCCGACACACACCTGAAGAGACAGCAAGGTGTGATCCAACCCCATCTACTTCCACTGAACCAGAAACTGCCGAGGCATCAAAGCCTCAGGATACCCAAGAAGAAAACCAACCATCTACCTCTACACAAGAACCACCAGTAGTGACAACATAGCAGGAAGCCACCCATGAGGCTGCAAGCACATCCCAGCTGGCAAGACAGGAGGAGTGGCAATCAAATGATGAAGTAATAATGCAGGTCAATGAATATGCATGACAAATGCAGGAAATGACAGAGAGACTTCGCCCAGCAGCAGTAAACCATAGCACCAAGGCCAAAGAACTTGAGATGGTGATCGACGCTCTCCAAGGAGAGTTAGAAGACAAGATGACTGTCATCACTGATCTTTAAATGCAGGTGCAAGACTTGAATGCAAAAGTGGAACAGCATCAGTTAGCTAGAGATAGGCAACAAAAAGAAATGGAGGAGTTAGGTCATTTACTCACCAAAATATCCGATGCCTACAAAGCAAAAGATGAGTAGCTGACGGAAGTTACAAATGAGCTTCTTACGACATCTCGGTCAGCTCAAAAAATTCAAGTGCAATTAGATGTTGCCAATGCTTCTCTACAGTATTTTGAATAGAGGATCAATGATTAAGCCATTTTCTCACGGCAAATCAAAGAAAATCCAGCCATGGCCTCGATCAAAGGAACTGACGAAGTGTATAAGGAACTTGAAAAGAAAAACAAAGACTTAGAATTGGAATTAAAGCTAGAACAATCACAACGCAGGGACTGACACTAATGCGAGTTCAAAGAGAGGAGGAGCTTCTAAAGGAGATAGCTAAACTAAAGTGGATTAATCAACTCCTCATAGATGGGAAACCAGACACGTAGGAAGAGGCAGACACTTTAGAGCCGCCACAGATAGACATACCCTCGGTCTCGTTTGAGACACAGCCCACAACAGAGCCGAGTGGTGATGAATATTTTTAGATTAACATCAGGGATGAAGACACACTGCCAATCGTTCAGTTGTCAAAAGCTGAAGAAGACGCATTGAAGGAAAAGATCACCCTAGAGGTGGATGAGCAATGGATTGCGAGTTGAGAGTTTTACACTCTGTCAACGTCACTCAACTCAGTCCCAATCCGATCAATGCTTAATGGCATCAGCAATCCCTACCATACCCTCTCATCAAAGTGGAACTATTAGAGGTGAAAGAAAGGCTATACAAAGATATGCAAGAAGATGATGCAGATAAAGACCACCCAAAGTGGAGGTTAAGCTGGCTGAACAAGAATCTAAGATACCTGATTCTGTTCACAAGAGCACCTGCAGCCCTTCAAAGAGATCCAACCTTCTGTCCTGTACCCAGAGTAAGGACATGGAAAGCGCATGAAGCAGTGCAAAAGAAGAGGCCAACTTGGCTTAACTTCCCCAAGCTGCCAGCTCTAGAGAGAGGCCAAGCGAGGGAGGAATACATGGTGAAAACCCTAACGGGCACTATGTCTTTCTTCAAGAGTCCACCAGATCTCTCATGTGCCATGTTATATAAGATCTGCAGGATGCTGCTCACATGTATACAAGTTTTTAAGGAGCCTGAGCAAACAGGAGCCCCATGGCTATCATTCTTGGAAGGAAACAAAGGCTTATGCTACAATCTGAGTGGGCAACCTTCGGAAGAAGTCGTTTACAGATTCTATGCCAGATGTATGTTTTTGCCCTTGAATAATATGCTAGCCTTTGGAGAATCTTTCTACACTGGATTCTTCACCTGGCGAACGAAGATATTTGCACCTGTGATCAGCAACCTAACATCCAGGTTTGTAGGCTACAAGCGGTGGAGCTGAAGAATCAAGTAATAATGCAATTTTTGCAAGTGCCTGACAATGAAAGAAGAATTAGATTCTAGAAGGCTCTGGACGCTTTTAAAGACCGCCTTGCCAGCCATCAACCCAAAGAGTATTTCAGCCCATAAGGTTGTGTCAAGGGATGACACAAGTGAGGAGGGGGAGACTGTTAGCAGCAAGCTAACACGAAACCATTTTTTGGAGTTCTCTTTGTAAAACATTTATTATTTTGATCAATTGGGAATATTGTAACTCCTATTTTCTCGGATAAACTCTGTAATTAATGAGACGGGGCTAAGGTATGAAAGCCAATTTTTGTAAGTTTTTTATAAGTTTTTGGATAAGAAATACACAGCGTGAGCTAACAGCGCTCACTCCTCTCCTTCTTGCGCTCCCTACTCCCTCCCCGGTTGTCACATTGCAATTGTGTTTGTTGCATTGCAACCGTAGGTAAGAGCTCTACGGATTGACGTAAGCAGTTCATAGTATTTTGTAGCTTTTGGCATCGCCGACCCACGGCCTAATTTCATCATAACTAGGAATTTACACTTTTAAAACAAAAACTAAGCATAGGTGGGGTATTGGGTCATCATTGCTAAGCATTTATATGCATTCTAGGTCGAAAACAACTAGGTCAAAAATCCACTGCTGTTAATAATTGCGATTTTGGAACTTGACCTAAAGTGGGGTTTGAAACTATAAGCATGTGTGCTTAGGTCTTATAAACTTGTCCTAGAAGTTTTGTTACATTTGGATGTCATTTGATGTTGTAACAAATGTGATTTGTTTGCCGATGAGCGATCGGCTTTTGGTGATTTCGGTCACTTGAGTGTAGCTTGAGTTAAATGCAAGTTGTTAGTTGTTTTTCAAGAGATTGACAACCTCTTGTAGCCTCTATGCACTAGTCGAGTCAGCTTCGTCCTATGGATTGACAGTTTAATCGTGGTTCTCGCTAAAACTGCAATAAGATAGGATGGTGAGGTTAGACATACGTCCCACATTTTTCATACAAAGTGAGCTTATATAGCCCACGACACAAAAGCTCAGATGCAACAATTTCATCACCAAAATTGAGATCATGATTTGTACATCTGTCATCCACAAATTTGACTACAAGTCCAAGTCTAGCAAGTGCAAATACAGACAAGAGATTTTTCTTGATCCTAGGTACATAGAGTGCATCAACAAGTGTGAAAGAACTGCCACTTGCAGCAGTAAGCACAATCTTTCCAACTCCCTGAACTGGATAAGAGGCATTGTTGACACAAGTGACTGAATTCCCATGAGGGACAAACTCGAGAGAGGTAAACAATTCACGATGTGGCGTAATGTGCTTTGTAGCACCAGTGTCAAAATACCACATGTGAATCTGTAGCAACTGACAAGCATGCACCATGGACAACAGGATTGTAAGTGCACTCTGCGCTAAAAGCCCATTCTGGATCAACATCGGCATTACAGTCTCCTTTTACAGAAGACTGAACAATGGCTGCATTTGTAGTGAACCAGCATTTGTAGTGGAACCACCCTCTTTCTTCTTAGCTCTTTGCCCTTTCACTTAGGAAACTGTTTGATCAAGTGATCATTAGATTTATAATAATGGCAACGCATCTTCTTTTTGCCCTTATCACTAGAATTTCCATGCAATGTGCTGCCATCTGAAGCATTGGGAACATAAGTTTTTTTACTCGCAGCAGAACCATAAAAAGTGGTTGCATTGTTGTTACCACCCTTTCTTTGAGAAACAATAAAAGCTTGTTCAACTGCACGTTGTCTAGTTCTGTTTTTCTAGAAAGTGACTCTTGCAAGAGCAATGTGCATAATGCACCAAACTTGACAACTTCTAGATTTCCTTGGGTCATAAGTCTCCAAGTACTAGCAAAAGTCTGGTAAGAATCTGGTAAGCCATCAAGAACAGTCTGCACAAGGGAACTATCTAAAATGACTTCACCTGCAGAAATAAGTTGCTCATTGATTGTGCGCTCCTTGCCGCACTGTCGAAGCAAGGGACTTGCCTAACACTGTGTGCGAGCCACAGACGGCTCGAAGCACACAACTAGCTTAATTAGTAAGCTCAAAAGAGGGCAATGGTGTGTCACTCACCGCTCTATGCTCCTACCGTGGAGGATTCCTCGCCGCGAAGAAGAAGGAGACGCCGCTACGTCGCGCTCAACCGCTTCACCGTCGTCGTGCCGCCGCAATGCTCGATCACACACGCACACACTCTCTCTCAAGTACACACACACACACACACACACACACACACACACACTAGTACACAAGGAGATGGAGCAAGAGCACTCTTCTTGCATTGCAAAAATGAGAGAATAAGTGAATTTTAGGTTTAGTTGGATTTTATATGAGTTCACCCCATTCACACTTGGGCACCCATGCTTAGCCAACTAATCCCTTGAATGTCCCAGTTAGAGTGCGCCTCTCATCGGTGATCACTCTTACCCTTTGCGTATTGGACCGACAAGCCCGATACCTGACTCTACCAAATAAATAATACAATGTCCACCGTAGGTTACAACGTCCGTCTCGTAGGTGATAGGGTGTCCATGAGCCATGAGGGTTAACATGCCCCCCTTTCTGATGTAGATTTTGTCCTCGGAAGCTATTGAGTTGAAGCTCGTTGGTCGAGGTGGAAGAGCATTTGAGATGAATGTCCTTAGCCTTCTTCAGTCACTGCAAAATCAAACAACATTACACAGTAATTGCATTCTCATAAGCGATTAAAAAGCATATGCAATTTTAGGCAGACAATTGATTGGTAACAGAATTTTAAACAATTTGTCAACAATAAGCATTAAATTTCAATGTAATCAAATGCATAAACAGATGTAAAGGTAAAAAATTAAACAAGTCTGGGGTCGCTAATTTAACGATCGAAAGGCACTAGAGATCGACCATTAATACCATGGGTAAGCTTCTTAATTTTCTCTAGTTAATTAAGTTGTTTAATCGCGAGAGCCAAGTATTTCATATTCGAGGGCTGACTAGAGGCTATACCTAGAGGACCTTGTAGTTAAGCTACGATAAAAGGAATTTCTCATGAAATCATCGCCTGACTGATTACCTTGGCTTTGACCCCCCAAAGTCTTTTCACAGTGATTCAATTTTGATGTGTGTGCTTATTTTGTATGCCTTGGGTTTTTTGCTTTTCAAGGAAAAACGCCCACACTGGGAACCTCTAGGGCTCTAGTACCATAGGTGATACATGTGAGTGGAGTACCAATTTAAGCAGAGATTTCTCTTCCAGCTTAAAATTTTACATTGTGGCACTTTGATATTTTTTTGTGTTGTTTGTTTTCATCATTTTAATTTTGTAGCTTTGGGGGGTCATATAACTCCGATACACCTCCCCAGGCTCATCACACTAGTAAACTCCCTTTATAATACTTAAGCTAAAGGTCAATAGGGTCAAGCCCACTAGAAAGCCCTAGTACATTTCACACAATGCTGCCTAAATCGGATTAAGAACCTAAGTAACCATTGCTTATTAGGAAGGCATTCCCCATGGTATTAAGAGAAGATTTCTAACACCTAGCTTGGTCAAACTAGCTTAGTCGTACTGCTTGATTTTAAAACCTAGACAAGTGATTATGACAAAAAATTACATTGAATTAAATGTTTGATACTAAGAAAATGCGGTGAATATTAGGCTACCAATCACAATTAAAGCAGACAAACATGGATGCAAAATAGATAGGGGCAATGCTAATGGACAAAAAACACCTGTTTGTGTTGATGGTCACGCTTGATCTGAAGTGTGAACGAGAGAAAGGTTCCATGAAGGTCCAAATCCTATCAATAGCAACACGCTCCTGTACACACTAGGAAACAAAAGGAATACCTCCAGGAGGCGCATTAGTGGAAAAAGGTACCAACACTTATTGAACACAACAAAAAACATAAGGAACCATAACCTAATTATTTGCACTCCCCTAGAGAGTCAAGGGAATAGGATAGTGTAGAGGTTGGGGGGAAACCCTAAGGCTAAACCCCTATCCTCGTCGTCGAGATAAACAAAGTCATCATCCATGAGACCATATGTGCCATCCGTGTAGTCCTGTAAATTTTCTTCTTCATCATAGGTGCCCATGTTTACTAAGAAGGTCACTAGACGCCTATAGTCATCTTGGTCAAAAGGCTAGGCTTGTGCAATGGGAGAAACGCTCTCTACTAAGTATGGATCAAACGTGGTCAAGAGACATATCAACCATTCTAACTCCTCAAAATTCCTCTCACATGCTAGCGTACCTATCAAATCCCATTCACATGCAAGCACTGGAAAGACCATGTGAAATATTTGTGAAAAGTAACGAGGGTACCTCTCACCCAAGGCAGGAGTGGATGACTCTAGCGTACTAGCCATATTTGTACACGCAAATAGATGATGGTTAGAGTGCAAATATTACAAGGGTCGTGTTCTTGTGCATAATTTGTTTTTATGATTTTGTGTTATGGATCTTGCTCTTTTACTTTTTTATCTTGTTTTTGTGAGTATAAGGCTTTATATATACATTCCCTAAGATTGGAGATTAAGAGGTCAGGGAGAAAGGTTGAGAGGGAAGCAAGTGAATAATGGATGTCCACAAACACTCCCCCCTTCCTTGGGTAGATCATACCTTTTGAAATGATGTCGTCACCCTTTGAAACCAGTTGTTCCAAGTTGTTATAGGTGAAGATTTTTGCCATTAGTTTTCTATTACCTTAGGTGCCTCGTCGAGTTGCAAGGGTGGTAAGGTACTCTCCCAGGATCGAACTTGAAGTGGTTCATCAGGTGATTCTTGAACACTGGAAGGTGTGGATTCCTTTGTAGCTTCATGGAGGTCCACTATTGTAGGTGGAGGCTGTGTAGAAGCTTTTACCTCTATGGATGTATTACATGAGGAGCTAGAAGCTTCATGGAACTCCCCCCTTCCTGAGCTAGGTGGAATAAATTGGTTTTTCCTTGGAGCCCAAACTAGCTCTGGACTAGGTGTGTAGCATTCTGTGATCTTTCCCTTCCCACGGTCTGCCATTGGCTTTAGCGTTACACTGTTTGACTCATATGGGTTTGTTCTCGATAGGGAAGGACACATTTTACGTTTAGGTACCCAAATTTTCTCATTTACATCATAGTAGCCTTGGGCTTCTAATAGTCATTTTGGAATCCATCGTGATTTGGTCTTGACTCTCCTAGAGCATGCCCTTGGTTTTCGAGGGAAATGTTTTCTTGGAATGGATGGGAGGGTTTGAGGTAGTTGGAAGTAAGGCCTTGGGGACCCATTGATATGTACTCTTAGGTCGTGCAGGTTGAGTACTTGCAATATTACTGCTTGCTGCAACTACAAGTGTTGAAGTGCTGGGTTCATGGGTAGCCGACAAAGACGAGTTAACCACCTTGGCTTGTGAATGTTGGCTATCCTTCAACTTTGCTAGAGTTTGCAACATAGGTGACTTTGCTTGAATGATAGGGGTAAGAGTCGGTGGTCGCGTCATGACACTACCAGTATCCCAATCAATAGTGCATTTGGTTGCCAACATCCACGTGCGTCCCAGGTTTACGTTGCCTTCCATAGCTCCCGCGGGCATGACTAGAAACCTCTGTACTATGCTTCCATTGTCATAGACAACAGGGGTCTGAAGGACTCCAAGAATAGCAGTTTTCTTTTTATTGATGCCCTTGACTTGCATCGTACTCGGGGATAGGGTCGGTTTCCCTAATTGACACCAAACTCCATAGGATAACAAATTGTCTTTAGCTCCCGTATCTTATAAGGCATTGTATAGTACTTTCCCATAGGGGCTATTTAGCTCAATTGGGTATCGTAGGGGTGGCTCAGATTCTAATGAGTCGTCATTTGTGTCCTCGAAAAATGGTCGCGTGATTCCCAGATTAGCCTCTCGTTGGTGTCTAAGACGTTGTTGTCGTTCTTGAGCCTCAACTCTTGCTTGGATTTTTCTAAGCTCTTCTTGTTCCTTGGCAGCCTTCTTTTGATGGATGGCTTGCAACTCTTCCTGGCTTAGAGGATCATAATATCTTTTGAATTTACTCCCATTAAGGAATCCAATGGTTTCAACTCCATCTAGAGTCTCCACACGAATTGTACCTTGCGGGGTAATTTCACACACTCGATATGGTCCCTTACCAGCGTATTTCAATTTCTTCTTTTCATTACGTACCCCGTACATAAGAACTTTATCACCAACCTTGATGTCTTTATCCTTTAAATGGCTATCAAACCACTTATTTCTCCTATCCTTCTCCACTAGAGCATTTCGCACAGCTAATTTCCTCTCTTCATCTAGCCTTTCCAAGATATATAATCGCTCCACTAAGGGGTGACCATCCCAACCTTCTTGAGAAGCTACTCGAAGACTAGGAATGACAAACTCCCATGGCATAACCGCTTCTTGGCCATACACCATCTTAAACGGTGTGCAATTAATAGCAACTTTATATGCAGTATGATAAGCCCATAAAGCTGATGTAAGCTTTAGGTCCCAATCAGTGCGATGAGCCTCAACTGTCTTTGTCAAAATGGAGATGAGAGTTTTGTTGGTACTCTCAGCTTGGCCATTTGCTTGGGGATAATAGGGTGTAGACTTGTGGTGAGATATCATGAAGTTTGATGTGAGTTGTTTTATTACTTCATTTATAAAATGAGTTCCATTGTCACTCACAAGTTCAAAGGGGCATCCAAAACGTGTGATAATGTTCTCAAAGAGGAACTTAGCTGTTGTTTTTGCATCCGCCTTTCGTGTTGCTTTTGCTTCGGCCCATTTGGTTACATAGTCGGTAGCCACAATGGTATATCGTGATTGCGTGTTACGTGCAGCCGAACTAATCGGTCCTACAAAGTCTAAGCCCCACTTTTCAAATGGTTGGGTTACCTTGATGGGATGTAGAGGCATCCTATCCCTTCTTTGTGGCTTCTTGAAGCGTTGGCATTCATCACATCCCTTTGCAAAAAGTGATGTATCCTTTAACAGACTGGGCCACCAATAGCCTGACTGTAAGATCTTTCGGGCAAAGTGACCACCAACTACGCCCATGTGTGCCTCTTGTAGAATATATAAATACTCATCCTCGTGGGCACAGCGTCTAAGAACATCATCTTTTCCTCTCTTATAGAGAGTTCCAGCGAGTAAGCAATAGGGTTCGCATTCCTTGATTAATTTTCGAGCTACATCTTTTCGCAACTCTTTGGGTGGAAAACCATTAACTAAGAAGTTAACAATCTTTTCACTCCATTCAAGAATTGTCTCAACAATGAACAAAGGAGTATCAGGTAATTCATCATCAACCCCCGTAGGAGCTTCGCCATTAGGGATACGAGATAAATGATCCGCCATGACATGTTTCCTCCCAAGCCTCACAACAACGGTGAAGTCAAACTCAAGAAGAATTAACAACCATCGTGTAATTCGACCTGTGGAACACGGCTTGTTTACCAAATATAGCAATGCTTGATGATCAACATAAAACACAAACTTGGTAGCAAGAAGGTAATAGCGAAATTTCTTTACTGCGTAAATCAAAGCTAGACCTCCGCGCTCTGTAGTAGTGTAGTTCATCTCGGCATCATTTAATTGGCGACTTGCAAAGCTAATAGGGTAGTCCAATTTATGTTCTCCTGGTTGAGTTAGAACACACCCAATAGTAAAGTTTGATGCATCAATATGCACATGAAAAGGTACATTCCAATCAGGTGTTTGCAAGATTGGAGCACTTGTTAGGGCCTTCTTTAATAACTCATAAGATTGATGACATTCTTCCATCCAGTGAAACTCGATAAGAAGCTTGTACAATGGACGCGCTATCTCGGCAAAGTTTAGAATAAACCTTCGATAATAACCAACATGGCCCATAAATCTTTGAACTCCTTTATAGTTTGTAGGTGGTGGCAAATCGTCAATGGATTTAATCTTACTCTCATCTGTGGATATCCCGTTCTTGGACACTATATGCCCTAGAATGACTCCATGCTTAACCCAAAATTGGCATTTGAAAGGGTTCAATGAGATGCGATAAAATCTGCACCTTTCAAATATTTTTCGTAGATATAACAAATGCTTCTCCCAAGAAGAATAAACACAAAGGTCATCTAGGAAAGCTTCACAAAACTCCCTTAGAAATTCTTTAAACGCAGTGTTTATTAATCGTTGGAATGTAGCAGGGGCATTTGTTAAGCCAAAAGCCATAACGCGAAATGCAAACACTCCAAACTCTGTGATAAAAGTAGTTTTAGCTTGGTCCTCTAATGCAATTGTGATTTGATTGTAACCAGAGTACCCATCTAAAAAGCTATAAGCTTCCTTGCCCGCAACTCTTTCAAGCACATGTTCTGAATATGGAAAGGGATAATGATCTCTCCTAGTGGCTGCATCAACTTTCTTGAGGTCCACGCACACTCTTAGTTTCCCATTCTTTTTTGGCACAATGACTATTGGAGAAACCCATTCTGAGTGCTCAATAGGGTATATGAATCCACATTGGATAAGTTTTTCAATCTCCCCTTGTACAATTTTGGCGTACTTAGGATTCATTGGATAGGGATTTAAAATGTTCAGGAGCCGTATGTAAGTCAGCAGGCTCTTGTCCTGACAGAGACCTTTCTTTTAGTTCTGCCTCCTTTCGTTGTTGTGCTAACTCTTAGTTTTGACGCCTTCTTATAGTTCGACTCAAGTTCGGCTCTGTAACCTCCAATTGAGCGAGGTCAATGGGTCGCGGGCTGCACCACATGACACTCTGGAGATGTTCACCCCAATTGTCTACTAGCTTTCGATGAGCATCACATGCCCCTAGATAGCTAAGCCATTCTACAGTAGATCTTTCCTTGTTTATCCTAGCTCTCACATTTGCTTGATATCGTCGTCTCTTATATGACCTTTGATTCTTGTTAAGGTTTTGATTTTGGTAAATGTTTGAACTCGACTCGCCTGATAGGTCTTCGCTTGTATCTTCTTCACTCTCATATAAATTACCATAGATGGTCGTACTAGGCCTTGAGTGTTTAGTTTCTATACTTGGTTCACTCGATGTTTCCTCAGGTTCTGAATCCATTTCTCCCTAAGATTTTGTTTCTGATGTGTATTGGCCTGAAGCCTTTGAGGAATCATCAGTTTCACTCTCAGGTAGGTGTGCCTCTTTCTTATCATCGGATGTTACATGCACTACACCTAACATGTTTACTGGTGCAATGTGTGGTATCTCTTCCCCATCTAGTGTTACCCAGGTTGTTCCTCTAGCTCCCCATGTATCTATAGTTGCCGCTAGGTGTACCCAATCGACATTGTCTGACTCAGCCATTCCGGGTAGGATATCCATATAAGGAGAGTTCTCCCCAATATCCGTGTCTTCGTTACACGTGTAACAATATTGTAATGGACCTGAGTGAATTGTTGTGTCTAATTGATTATCAATGATGAATTTATTTCCTAGAGGATGCGTTCGACCACTTAAAAGATCAACTCGAATGACAGAGTCTTGGAACTGTAAGTAGACGTGGTTTTTGGAGCAGTCATGCACCATTTTTGCTTCCCTCATGAATGGACGCCCTAAGATCATCTCAAATGACATAGGATGCTTGGAAAAATCCATAACAATGAAAGTCTGCCTTACCTTGTGTCCCAAGACCTTGATCCTGAGATCCTTTAGCATTCCAATAGGCGTAACAATAGATCCATTAGCCATTTTTACCACTACGCTTGTGGCTTCAAGGTGAGGTCTCCCCAGAGACTCCCAACAACTCTTTGTCACCATGCTGACTCCCGCACCACCGTCAAGGACCCCCTTTACAGTTAATCCTTTAGTAGTGATTGGTAGAGTATCATTAGATTCATCACCTTCAAAGTATTGCCCCAACTTGTTAACATGTATTTCTACAACAAGGTTCTCATCTAGGTTGGGTTGTGGATCTATGTGTTCCTCCTCTATTGGCATCTCCGCAGCTCCATTCATCTGTGCAAATTGTGGTAGCCCAAACTTTAGTTCTCCATTGAGGAAGGCTCGAAGAGCTGAGACTAGCTCAGGGTCTTTATATAGTTTGGACATGATGGTGGTTCTAACTTCTGAAGACATGAAATCCATCACTTTCGCAATGTTTAACAGCACCTTTTGGACTTCATTCCCTTGACGTGGGGAAGATGGGATCTCCATTTCTTCGATAGGATCAGGTAGTCCCTCTGTAAACATTCTTTCCATCAAGAAGTGAGTACGCCCACTTTCCCATGACTTTAAGTCACTTTCTTCTTCGATGACACTAGGTATGTCCAAGGGTCTATGGACTTGGTGAGGTTGTTGTTGCGTAGGGAACACGGTGTCTGTAATTTGGATATTCCTAGGTGTTGGTTCTAGATCCCTTTGGGTATCTTCTACCAGACTCCTTAATTGCTTGACTCGCTCAATCTCCTCTGTAGGGTTTGGGTAAGTTCCTATCTTCTTTTTGGATCCTGGCCATTGTGGCTCATGAAGATATTCCTTGTTGGTTTCTATGTTAGTGGTCGTTTTGGTCTCCATGGTTTCACCTGAATCAGAATCTTCTTCAGCATCGTTCATATATACGAGGTCATCACCAGTCCCTATGTTGGTCTTTGAGCTGGGGTCTGACTTCGCTGCTTTTTGCGATCTCTTTCTTCGTGTTTTCTTCTTTTTTTGAGATTGGGCGATTGATGCCGTGTCTCTTCCCTCAAGAATATAATTTTGTTTTTGGAGCATCGATCGTGTGAGTGCGTTTACTGGTACAATGTTTATAGTTGGTGGTGTCCCATCAACAATCTCTATTAAGTTCAATGGTGTGATTTTCGGTGCGTTTGGATTGTTAGGACACTGTGCGATCAAATGATCTATGCCACAATGATTACAAGTGAGTATTGGCATTGCCAATTCACTCCCTTGACTTGTTTGCATTAGTGCAGCATTCTTTTGCATTCTAATGGGGCACTCAGATACTCGATGTGGTCCACCACATTCGTAGCACTGAAGAGGTGGTCTCTTAGCAGTGTAGTTGATATTTTGGCCTCTTTCCACAAGAACAGCTACTTGATATACAGGTTTTACTTGTCCCCAATGGTCTTCCATATAGTACATGGGACACTCCTCAAGCATGTCGACTCCATAGGTGATACTAGAGTCTATGTCCTCTTCACAATCTACATAAGTACTAGATGATTCGCAACCTATTTGGTTCATATGTGTAACTCTTGGATGAGGGGGTTGCGGTCCTAGCACTGGAGGTGGCAACGGTGTGGTTTGGACCACATTTTGGGTTCTAGGGACCATGTGTTGTAATGGCAATTGTTGCTCCATGGGTGGGGTAGGCATCAATGCAGGAACTCGAGGTGAGTCTGCCCAAGCTATAGGCAGTCTATTTTCCATGATGCGTTTAAGCATTAGGCTTCACTTGATGGCCATACCTACCACACGCATTACAAGTCCCGTTAAACTTTACTCTAAAAGTAGGGCATTCACTCGTAGTATGTGGGCCCAAGCAAATTGAGCACCATTGTTGCTCCCTTCTTGGATACATATGAGTGTTTTGTGGAGCACGATTACCCCTAAGGCTTTCTTGGATGGCCTTGGTGAGATCTGCCAAATTCATCTCAGATATCGTTTGCTCTTTCACGATTGGCTTTATCTTCATTGGCTCATGCCCTGACGCTTGCGAGCTACTAGACTTCGGCTTGACAGAAACTCTTTCTCCTGCAATCATTAAATTATCCTCCAATTGGATTGCATTCATGGTGACTGCTTCCCAAGTAGTGATACCTCTAATGACTAGGCCATTATAGATACTTTCATGTCGTAGTCCCCTAATGAATCTATCGAGCAATTGGTTGTTGTTGAATCGCTCGTTTGGATTGCATCGAGAATTCAAATTCTTTAGGCGACTAATGAAGTCTCTCACGGATTCACCTTCTTCTCATTGGGCTTTCTGGAGCTCAGAGGCTACACCCCAAAGTACTCCCTCTCGTATGTATTCTTTTAAGAACGGTCTCCTAAGAGTAAAGTAGATCGTTTTCTCTTCTACTCATAAGGTTCTATACCAATCTCCAGCCTTTCCTCTTAGGGTCAAACTCAAAGCCTTACACTTATGTAGCTCATTGTGCTCTTCCAAGGAATCGCACACATGTTCAAAGACTTCCATATGCTTTCTAGCATCTCCGTCTCCACTGAATTTCTGTGTGAGCTTAGCTACTTGAACTGCCTTGCTCCTAGGCTCTCTATCAGGTGCACTACGTACGTTTTCCGCAATAGAGCGACCGATAGTTTGAGCAAATGCTGCCAAATCTCCTATTTGAGCAGGTATAATGGGTGTATGTGCTTTGGAACCACATGTGAGATGGGAGTTGGCCTTGGCCTTGGCATACGCGCGGCTCTTGGGTCCCATATTTCGTACGGTGGTGTACCAGACGGTGGTCCAAAGTTTATAGGTGTGGCCCTAGGCATAGGGGGTGCCTGATATGGCATGTTATTATTAAATGGCATGGCTCCACTTGTATAAGAGCTTGGATAATTCCATTGTGGATTGTAAGCTCTTGGAATAATCGGAGGTGTAGGAGCTACATGAGGCTGAGGGACGACAGGTGCACATGATTGATACATACATGTAGGTATAGTTGGGGGCACTGTGCTACTAGGTATCGGCGCACTATTAACAAATGAACTCCATGGTGTACTTCTTGTCATGCTCACCACTGGGATATGCATGGTAGGCGTAGTGTCATTAAGAGAAAGATGAGCTAGATCTGGGAAGGTAAAGCTGCCACTTGTGGGCTCAGATTGTACTGAGGCTCCTGGCGAAACAACATATGGAGGATCAATGGGGCTCACTAAGGGAGTCTCCATTTGTGATAGGGTTGGTTGGTTGGCATTTCCCGTATCCAAGAATCTCATTAGGGCTGTTGAAGGCATGTTGATCCCTCTGTTCTGTCTTTCTAACTGGACAATCCTATGGAGGACATCACAGACTTTCTGTTGTTGCTCATCTATGCTAGTAGCACCCGATGTGGATTGTAGAACATCTAACCAACCCACATGATAGGTGTGTCATGTGTACCGATCCGTTAAAGCTTCTGCTTGTAGGTCATACTCCCAATTTTCGTTTAGGAATATCCCATCTAGGCTTGGCATGCTGGAGGTTTCCCTCGAAGTGGAAGCATTATTGCTCCCCATTGCTTGCCACTCCGTGACTGCTACCTTGGGAGCACTCGGTTGCTCGGCTGGCATGATTGTTGTCATAGGAGCCTTTTCTTTCAGGGCTCGACTTTGTTCTAGCCTTCGTAGGTTCTCAATTTCCCTCTCCCTTGTTGCTTGCATATAGCGTTCGATCTCTTGTACTTCGGCAAGACTCCTACCATCGGGTAGTAGAACCTTAGAGGGAGATAGTCCTAAAGGATTAGGAGGTGAAGTGGATGGAACATTCACATGCACACTCTCAAGAAGCATAGGGTCTATTTTAGGCATGAATGAAGAATCTACTTCCCCACTCCCTTCATTTATTTCATTAACCGCATGTTCGGAGCGAGTCGCTCTACTAAGGGTCTCTTTTAAGTGGCTAAACACGATGGACCCGGGCCGTGGGCCCATGGCATGCATGTCTTGACTTGAAGTATCAGGGTTTGGTGTAGGATACCCCTCCATGACTTCGTTGTCAGAGGAAGAATCACTAGACGCGATATGAGGATCTTGGGTCGCGCTACCTTGAGTCCCGGCTGAAGGTCCAGAACCTAGGGTGGAGGAATAATGGGTGCCCGCGTAAATGGAGGCACTACCAATATGCTCGTGCTCTAACACTCGTCCAGAGCATAGGTTCAGATGACTTTGATCCCCTAGAAGTGTTAGTGAGTGTCCGTGAAGGCTGCTCACCTAGTATTTTTGGGTGTTTTGCAACCCAAGTCTTTTCTTAATTTATTTTTATTTTATTTTTTGGTCCTTTTTTTTCTGACCCAGCTATAGAATAGAACGTATGATAGCTCAAAACGAGCGTCTCGGTTAGAGGGACGTGCCGTGCTTTACAGCCCTCCGTTTGGTCACTTTATGCCCTCGGAATCCTTAAAACCGTCAATTTCTAATAGGGAACTAGGCTCAAATTAGAAAGTCTAAGGGTGCAAGAGGGAAAAGAAGGGAGGAGAGTGGAGGACTTGCCGCACATGCTCTCATTCCCTCTTGAGGGGGTAGGGTATATATATAAGAGTGATTCTAGTATATATCATAAGACTGAGGACTGTGGCCTGGGCTCCCGATCAAAAATTTTAGTGTAGCCCCCCAGTCACTCACGCTTAAATATTTTTGAATTTTTCACAAATTTTTATTTTTTGCTTTTTATAATTTTTATTTTATTTTATTTTTTTATATATTTTTTAAGGTGACAACCGCGCGCATTTTAGGTGACCCTTTCTTGGCCACACACACTGTCAACACCTACCTAACCTCTCTGTCGACAGCTCACAGCTCACTACCTTATCTACTTACTAACAGTGCTGCTAACCACTAACTAATCTATTAACCACTCTGCTAACTGCTTACTGACAGTGAGCTAACTTTCCACTGGGCCTACTTCCTCTCTCACTACCTTACTGTGCAAAGACTGTGTGCAGGCAAACCTTAACAGAAAACTGTGTACACACTGTGTGCAAACAGAAATTGCAAACAAGCTAACGACTACTAATTGTGCAAAGACTGTGTGCAAACAGAAAACACAAGATTATGCAGAAATCACAGAACTTGCAGACAATACAGAAATTAACAACTTGCAAAAAAATAACTCATTCCTCTTCCACTTCCTCTTCTTTCCTACTACAAACAACTCATAGAAGAAGCACAAAGTGCCTCTTGGGCTTAATGCAGGGCGATTCCCCGGCAGCGGCGCCAAAAATGTGCGCTCCTTGCTGCACTATCGAAGCAAGGGACTTGCCTAACACTATGTGCGAGCCACCGACGGCTCCAAGCACACAACTAGCTTAACTAGTAAGCTCAAAAGAGGGAAATGGTGTGTCACTCACCGCTCTATGCTCCTGCCGTGGAGGATCCCTCACCGCGAAGAAGAAGGAGACGTCGCTACGTCGCACTCAACCGCTTCACCGCCGCCGTGCCGCCGCAATGCTCGATCACACACTCACTCTCTCTCTCTCTCTCTCTCTCTCTCTCTCTCAATTACACACACACACACTAGTACACAAGGAGATGGAGCAAGAGCACTCTTCTTGCATTGCACAAATGAGAGAATAAGTGAATTTTAGGTTTAGTTGGCTTTTATATGAGCTCACCCCGTTCACACTTTGCTTAGCCAACTAATCCCTTGAATATCCCAATTAGAGTGCGCCTCTCATCAGCGATCACTCTTACCCTTTTCCTATTGGACCGACAAGCCGGGTACCTAACTCTACCAAATAAATAATACAATGTCCACCGTAGGTTACAACATCCGTCTCGTAGGTGATACAGTTCCTCTCTCTGTAGGAGCAAAGGCCTAGGAGGGAGAGGGGATACTTATACTCTGTCTCCTCCAGAGGTCCCATTTTCCATGTGGTTGCTAGCACAGTTCTTTTTCTCCTGTCCCATGGACACATGGACAGGATAAGAGCAGGGCCTTTATAGGTTGACCTCATTGTGATAAAGTATACAGTAAGAGGAGGCCCTACATTGTTGTGTTATGCAACGTCGGTGACTCGGTTTATGTTCCAGTCGATACACGATTGACCCTAGGATTTATGCTTAGCCTATCATGTAGTCTATGAGTAGATTCTTAAGCACTTATTCCACTTGATTGGTCCATTGAGTACATACATCTTGACATATTCCATTTGATAGTCTCGTGAGCCGTGAGGGTTAACATTGATATCCTTGACACTAGCAAGGAAAGTTTCCATATCATCTTCCTCATGCATAATCTTTGACTCCAACTCTTTACACAGCAAATAAATTTTAGCCTCATTGCGACTTGCATAAAGACCAGCCAAAATATCCCAATCCTACTTTATAGATTTTGCTGAACAAATTTGAGAAACAATGGTGCACTTCACAGACAACACAATCAATGCATGAGCTTGTGCATCCTTTACATCCCAATGAGCTTGTTCTGCCATAGGCAAAACAACTCTAATAGCAGCAATCCTGGCAGCAAGACCTGCAACATCCTCAAAACTAGGACGTATGTCAATGCCCTGCACAATATTCCAGACGCCCTTTGACACAAGAACGTGTTGCATCATATAAGCCCACATAGGGTAATTGTCCCCATCCAACCTATCCTCAGCAGAAAACATCTTGAAGACATCTATGTTGTTGTCAGCCATGATAAATTTTGCACTTGATGTGAAAATTGCCAAAAAAATAGGAGAAATAGAGCGGGAATAACACATGCTATATAGCACAAACCGTAGAATACTTACTGTAAGGCACCTGTTATGCAGAAAACGGCACTGACAGAAATTCTACACAAAATGACAAAATTGCCCATGCAGACCTGCCTGTAGTGGAAACGGAGGCCGAAATGAGCGCGAATCAAAAACTTGCTAGACTGAGCTCTACGAACTTCCCCAAAATATTTGTCGACGTGCGAAATCTCGCCAAACCTTACTGTAATTGGAGAAAGTGAGCAGGCATGTGCTGGAGCAGCTGGCAACTAAGCCTGGGAGGACGTAACCTGCTCTGATACCAATTGTTGGAATTAGGGTTGCAGAGAAACGCACACAACTTGGAGAAGACAAAGGAAGATCAAGGCACACAATAGAGAATGTGTTACTTAGTGTGCAATGGAAAGATAGATAGCCCTAGAGTGATGGGCGTATATACAATGCACGGGGGGAAAAACCTCCTAAAGAGGGAGAAAATGCCCCGACGGTCCTAGTGTTTTCACACACATCACTACCACATGTATATGGTAACAGTAAGCTCAAGGACACTTTGAGGTAAAAATTTCAAGAGTTGGCCAAAACTCAGATTATTTACTTTTTCTTGACATTTTAGGCCAAATTAAGTTTTGACTTGATTCATAGGCTTGAAATAACTCATAAAAGGACTATCCTTGAAAAAAGTGCAAAAATTGGTTCATTTCAAGCCTAACGTTAATAATCGTGATTATTAACTTTCAGCTCAGATTTGATCAAGGTTCATACCATTGACTCATTGCATGTGTACAAAAAACTCTTATAAAGGCACAAAATATTTGGATCACAAAACTGGGTAAAAACTAAAGTTTGTACTGATTTTCTGAATCTTGAATGTAAATTGGGGAAACATTTGTCCAAACTTGTTGACATTTGATTCATAGGTTTATATTGATGTGATAAACATGTGTCCATGCTCACTTGACCAAAAAGATGCAAAAAGTTACCATAAGTAAATAATCATGATTATTTACATCTGCCCCATTTTTCAACTTTTTTAACCAAGTTGGCATACCACTAGCTTTACCATGTTGTATAAGCCCACAAACCAAATTTGGTAAGATTTGGGTCATTGGATTGGAAATTGTGACCAAATTTGCCAAGTTAGTCTACGGACAAAAAATTGATGACCACTTGACCAAAACTTGTCCAAACTTGGCTAGGGACCTTAAGTTAAAGTGCTTAAAAGATTTGTATCAAAGTTGGAACCAAAGTTAGTAAAAATATAGATGGAGTAAGTAATTGCGATTATTTACATCTGCTTCAAAAATTGACAAATTTACAAATTTGAGTATACCACAAGGTCAAGCATATCAAGTAGACCCCACAAATCAATTTTAATGAAGTTTGGATTACAAAAGTGAGACTTAAGCTGGATTCTTGAAATCAGGGTCTGCTTGTTCAAACTTGTTGAAACTTGTCCAAGGACTTTAACAGGTTGTATACTTGGCAAACCAAGCCAAAATTTGCAAGAAACTAACAAAAGTAAATATTCACCATTATTTACTACTGCTATCCAGGGATGCCAGTTTTGATTTTTGAACTTGTACAACGTTAGACCAACATAATACAAAGCCACTGGGCAATTTGGATTCAATCAGATTCAAATTGGTACATGTTCACTCAATTTTTGAGTTGCAGATTAATCCTTTGATTTTTTGCCAAGGTCTAGTTGAAATTTGAACTACTGACTTAATTAGCTTGATTTGCAGTGATACACACAGACCAATCACAATAGCTAGCAAAAATTATACAGTCTTCCTGAAAGAATAGCTAACTTTATCAAATTTATACAGGAATCGGGCTGTAGAAAAGGAATAGGTAGCTTGACAGAAAGTTGCAATCGAATCAAGTGGAAATTGACAACAATTCAATCCAAAGGTAACTACTCTATCCAGGGCTTCATAAGTCTATATGAACCTTAGATTTAATCATGTACTAGGAAATCAGGGCGTACTCGGAGAAATCTCCGGTAGAGTATTCACCGAAGAAAGCGTGAATCAAGGAAATTCCTTGCACACTATTCTCGAAGAAGTCTCAGACACTTTTTTAGATTCAACATCTAAAATATCTTCTTACTCAACTCACTCAGAAATCGGAATGACAATGCGCTATAAGCATATACTCTCATTCCAGGTTTACCTTGATGCTAACAAAAAGTATGCTATTCACATTGATGACCATGGTATTGATTAATTCGAAGAAGAAATCAAGACAAACAAACAAGGAAAAATGTACATGGACAGAAACGAAACTCTATATTTACAAGTTGAAAACCGTGACATGATAGACAAATGGGGGTTAGAAGTAAACACCATAATCCCACATATGTCAGCAAAAGAAGGACCACCAACTTTAGAATTTGAGGGATACGATCGAGTAGATTTGAAGCCTTTGAAACGGCTTAGTATGGATAATCCTAGTATCGGAGTCTATTGTTGGGAGGATAGAAACGTAAAAGATCTTCTGTGGACTTCGCATACCAAATCAGGACAACTAACGGCCATGAAGATCATCTATATCTTCAAGATCAAAGATAAGGGATCAACAAATCTACCAACCTACCTGTTTAGGGATTGTTATAACAACAACTTTGTTATGATGACTCCTGAGGAGGTAGAACAAACCAAATACCAAGGGTATTCTATAAGGAATTGGATATTGGGACAAGGACCAGAAATAATTCTAAGAGATGAACACCGTGAGAGATCATCTGATAGTAATGTTAAGAAACCAGAAATCACCTCATCACGAAGAAAACCGGGTGACACTAAGGCCAGTCCAGGGCTACATGAGTCACTATTCCCAATAGACCGGTTTGAACAGGACCAACTGCTAGGAGACCGGGAGTTGAACCAAATAGACGTGTCAGACCAGTTGATTTTCAAAAATGGGTCAGAAAATACAGTGGATTAGGAGATCCATACGAACACTTAGCAAGCTTTACACAAGTGCTAAGAGTAGAACGTATATTCGATTTCCATACTCAATTGGAGGGGTTTGGAATGACATTAGAAGGAAAAGCATTGACATGGTTCCAAAACATTTCACCAAGGTCAATCATGGACTTAAACACATTAGCTCAAGGATTTGTAGCTACTTGTTCTAAAACAAGGATCAAACATAATACGGAAGAACAACTTTGTTTCTAGAGGGACTGCTAAACAAAGAACTTCATGCTATACTCTATAGCAAGAAGCATACAACCCTAGAAGAGTGTGTGTCAGATGCTATTGCCTTAGGAGACAATTGTGATATTTTCAACAAAGAAGATGTTCTTAAGGATAACCAAAGTGAGAAAACAACATCCACTAAACCACCACAAGTGGGAACGACTGCTCAGCATTGCTTTCAGCCATAGAAGACATGCTCAAAAGGATGAACGACATGATGAACAACATGCAAAGATCACCTATGCGAGGACCAGGACAAGGGATGACTCAACAAGAACAATCAATTAGACCGCAAAAATGGTGTGCAATTGAGGGTAAATCGACCAACCATGAGACCAACGAGTGCTACTTCCAACCAAAGTATAATGGGAATGTTCAATACATGCCTATGAAGCCACAAGGACAACCCATGTACAAATATCAGTCTAATATGGCCCAAGCTCAAAGATCACCGATGGTATGGAAAGACCTCAACCCGTGTTGGGTCAACAACCTCCGTATCCAAGACATAATGTAGTGCGTGTAAAGTACATGCATTCTGAAGGAGTCATAGATGAAAGAGCACTTGTACCTGTGACACCCTATGCTGAGCCTAGTCCATCTATGGTAATGGTAGAGGGAGATTGTTATAATTCACATCCACCACCAATGGAGGAACCGATGACTTATGCTCCATTAGAGCTTGCACCAATGTATTATGTAGCTAATCAAGGCAAGAACAGGAAACTGTCACAACTGTGGTGCAGATGATCATTGGAAAAATGAATGCCCAAACCTGACAAAAACCTCAAGCGAGTTGAAGCTTATTACATAGAATGTTGTAAAAAGGGAGGACACTTCCCACAAGATTGTCCTAAAAATCCTCTAAACAAGGATAAAACAATAGTAAACGTAGTCCAATTGATACCTAGTAGCTCATCTGAGAGTGAACCGATTGTTCCAATCAAGGTAATCACTAGAGCCCAGGCTAAGAAAAAGAAACACAACCTCTCATGATTCGGAAAATACAAAAATCTCCTCTCAAAGGATCAAAAGAAGCAGAAGTAAAAGATATGAAATGAGAAAACAAATACAACGGACTGAAATCGAGGAGAAAGCAAAAAAGCTATTCCAAGAAAAGGTGAAAGAAACTGCAAGGGAAATCAAAGAGACAACCGTGAAATCTGGAGAATCAATTTTGGTTGACAAAATTTTTGAGCCTATTAATGCAGCCTTAGAAGGACTTAAGGCAGGCCAAAACATTGAAAACAAATGGAAAAACTATCCTTCTCGAGATATAGAAGTAGCTAAGCTTGAAGCTTATCAAAATTTGGTAAGAATCACGCAAGAAATGCTGGAAAAACAAAAACCCAAGCTTGCAGGTATCGCAAAACCTGAAGAGCTTGTGTGCTAAGAGATACTAAAGAAAAATCAAAAGTGGTGGGTAAAACCCCACCTTGAAACAAAAGAACCAAAACTTATTGTGCTTGACAGCGAAGATGCCTTAGAGGGAATTCCATTCCTGGAGGAAGACTAGCCAGGACACTTATGGAAAAAATTTAGAGAGATCAATGATGGGAGCCTAACTCTAAAGTAAGCTCCTACAGAGGAAGTTTGGTTGGCAACCTACCTCCTAATATGGGCATGCATGTACAATCCTTGTATGCGGATTGCGGATCTGAAACTTCAAGAATGTCAAAACCATTGACCTTGAAAACATTACCCTCTTACTTGGGATATAACAAAGATGAATCCATAGTGTGTAAGACCACTCAAGTAAAAGGAGCAGAACAGACCCTGGATTTAGACAACATTCATTCAATCATGTTTACACCCATCCAATGCACTCTTACCTTGGGAGAACTATTAAAACTCAAACCATATTTATGGAGTGATCTACAGAAAACCCTAGAGAAGGTGGGCATAATGGGACTGATTGCAAAAAAATTGGGATAATTGAAACACAAAATGGATAACAAAGAGATTCGATCTGTTCCAATGAACAAAGTTGAGAATATTACGAAGGGGAAGAAGGAAACACAACCCTTCTAGTGAAATATAATGACATTGAAACCATGGCAATACTAGATAGTGGAGCAAGCATAGCCATAGCCACTAAAGCAATATGGGAATCCTGGGGACAACCAGCCATTAGACAAAATCGAATGAAATTGCAATTGGTTGACGGGTATATTGGAAGACCCTTAAGGCTGTTTGAAAAGTGATAGTCAATTCCTGTGGAATTGAATATCAACACACTTTTGCCATAGTAGACTTTGGGAAAAACCTCAATTACAAAATCATATCGGGAAGACCTTTCATGTAACAGGTACATCTTATCCAAGTTTGGGGAAACAATTATCTGTATTTGAAGCAAGTGGCATCTATAACAAGGGTTAATTTAAAAGATCATACTTATAGAGATGTCATGAAACACCCATACAAGAGTTTGATTCAGTCTCTTCGGCTGAAATTAAGCTTCCATCTTCGTTAAACAAAGACACTACTATTTGGATGTGTGGAGCTTCAGAAAACAAGAGATTAAAACGAGAAGAATGTATCTTAGAAAGGGATTGCACAGACGAAGCCTGTGTACCTGAACCCTTCCAGAGCATTTGTTTGAGCCCTTTGAGTGGACTCAAATTTTAGCGACAATGGATGTATGCCTAAATACGTATATGCCTACTCAATTTTGCAATGAGGATGGCTACAACATAATTCCCATCCAAATGATTTCAACCCTCAACATTAAAGATGGAATTCAGGAACCCAAGGACTTGATGAAAGCTCAACAAGTCTTTTCAGATCTCTACTACGATACAACAGATGATTTAGATCAATACTCATCTACCTCAGAAGATTCAGGGTCAGAAAAAGAACATGTGAGAGCTAAGCTACTCTTGAAAGGAGGGGAGGAAAAGTTTTTTGACTTTCCTAACCAGCAAGCAAGAAGACAAAAATGGTATAGACAACAAAGAGAAACCAAAAACGTAAGAACAAGACCTATGCCATCAGTCTCCATTGGAACACAATTCCTGATACAAATAGATGCACGTGATTGTGTCAAGGACAAAATCACTGGCAAATATCCTTCAAACAAAAACCCAAAAATGTCAAAAACATCGAGAAAAACAAGGAAGGATACTCAAGCAAAGCCAAACAAACAGGACAAGGAGCCAACCATGACACAACTTGAGCGGAAAAAGAAATATCAAGAGTTGAAAAAAGCTCTAAAGGAGATATATAGGACCAAAATGGAAACCACATAAGAGGATGGTAAGGATGTAATGAGTGTTACATCCAATTACAAAAAGTATACTCTCCAAGATCGAAAAATCATAGTCAAACAACCTGTTAGGGAATTACAAAAACAGGGTGAGTCCTATAAAGGGCCCAAGAACTCAAAAAAGATACACTTGGCCGAACTAGGGAAAGAACCTAGGTCTACCTACATTGAAAATGACCTAACAGAAGATAAAGAAGAGCTTTTACTAAGCTTGCTAAAAGAATAGCGATATATGTTCGCTTGGTCTTACAAGGATCTCAATGGTGTTGATCCAAAAATTTGTCAACATACCATACCCATGAGAGATGATGTGAAACCAAGCAGACAAAGGCCATACACATATAATGAAACATTTGCTAGGAAATCAAAGAAGAGATTGAGAAACTAAAGGAAGCTGAATTTATTTACAAAATTGAACACACAGATTGGGTGTCTCCAATTGTGGTAGTACCCAAGAAGAATGGAAAATTACGAGTGTGTGTCAATCTCAAAAAAGTGAATTTAGCTACCATTAGAGACAACTTTCCTCTTCCAATCACTGAGCATGTTTTAGAACGAGTTGCAGGAAAAGAAGCTTACAATTTCTTAGATGGCTTTTCGGGATACAATCAACTTTGGTTGATCCAAAAGATCAGCATAAAACTACTTTTGCAACAGAATGGGATATTTTTGCCTATTGGGTTATGCCTTTTGGTTAACTAATGCTCCAGCCACCTTTCAAAGATTGATGATCCATGATTTTAAAAACTATTCAAGGAAATTCTTGGAAGTGTATATGGATGATCTAAGCGTACATTCATCAATCTGAGGTGATCATTTTGAACACCTCAAAAAGGTATTCAAAAAATGTAGATTTTATAGGATTTGCTTAAATCTTGAAAAGTGCACATTCATGGGTAGACAAGAAAAATTTCTTGGACATATAGTGTCTAAAAATGGCATAGCTATTGACTTGGATAAAATTCATGTCATTGCTAGTTTTCCTAGACCAACAACACTCAAGGGGGTTCAAGCCTTCATGGGGCATTGCGGAGATTATAGATGGTTCATTTACATGTACACAATAATTGCAAAACCCATGTATAGTTTGATTACACACTTTGAATGGACCTAGGCATGTGAAGAATCCTTCATGAAGCTTAAGCAAGCTCTCACCTCAGCTCCAATATTGAAAGCACTAGATTGGAATAAGATATTCCACATACATGTAGATGCTTCTAGTTTTACTATTGTTTGTATACTAGGTCAACCAGGAGATGGGAAAATTGACTTTCCTATTTCTTATGCTAGCCGACAATTGAACATGACAAAAAAGAATTACAACACCACAGAAAGAGAAAGGTTAGGAATGATCTATGCCATTAAAAAGTACAGACATTACCTATTAGCTAGCAAGTTTGTGTTCTTTGTAGACCACCAAGCCTTATTGTATTTGGTCAACAAGCCATTTAGCACAGGAAGAATAGTGAGATGGTTCATCATTCTTCTGGAATTTGATATCACTGTGGTTGTAAAAAAGGGCACTACTCATCCAAGAGCAGATCATTTGTCAAGGATTATTTCAAGAGAATCACCTAAAGGGGTAGACGAGGATCTACCAGATGCCTATTTGTTCTCCATGGAAATGATACCTTGATGGTGGTCAAAAAACATAGTATCATTGATAACCATAGCTCAAGTGGATTCACAAATACCACTTCCTATTACAATCGGATTAATCAAGAAATCAGCTATATATCAATTACTAGTTGGTAGGCTATACAAAAGAAATCGAGATGGAATATTTCTTTTATGCATTAATCTTGAAGAGAAAAACCAGTACCTAAGTCAAGCACATACTACCATAGTAGGACTTCACTTTGCGGAAGATCAAACTATGCAAATAATCTTGAGACTCGGAGTATTTTTGCAAACTATGAGGATTGATGTTTGATCTTTTGTAAAGGATTGTCCTCAATGTCAAAGACAAACACCCATACCTCATGTAGAATTGTTTCAAATGTCCCATGCGCTCAAGTGGAGTAACTATCTGGTTACTTACTTATCAAGCCGAACATTTCCTGAGGATATGAGTAAATGCCGTCAAAGAGCACTTAAAACTAAAGAAAGAGACTATTCTCTTATCGGAAACCAATTGTATCGGAGAGGTAAGGATCAACATTTGTGTCTTTGTGCAAATGAAGACAAGTATATTTCGATTATAGAACAAGCACATGCTATATTAGGCGGAGGTCACTTTTCTAGTGAGATCACCGTAAGAGCAATTTTAATAGCAGGCATATGGTGGCCAACACTTTTTGCAGATGCCAAAGAATATGTTTGAAGGTGTGATGCTTGTCAACAAGAAAAAATGCCAACACGTGTAGATACCATGCCCTTAAGACCAATGATGGTGGCTAGAGCTTTTGCAAAATGGGATATAGATTTTGTTGGGCCGATACAGCCACGTACTTATAGAACCCAAGCTCAATATATCATTGTAACTACAAACTATTTGACCAAGTGGACCAAGGCAAAAGCAACTCAAAAGAACGATGCCAGAACCACTATCGCATTCTTATATGAGTATGTATTCATGAGATATGGGCTGTAAATTGAAATTGTCAGTGATTGGGGAACTCATTTCCTCAATGAGGTAATCGAGTATTTGCTTGATGAGTTTATGGTCATCCATAACAAATCAGCTCCCTATCACCCACAAGCAAACGGACAAGTTGAGCATACGAACAAAATTCTTAGCTCGGTATTGACTAAAGTGGTTAGTTCAGGAAAGACAGACTCAGAAATGAATCTCCATGCAGCTCTATGGGCTTATCGAGTCTCATTCAAAACAGCTTTAAATGCTACACCCTTTAACCTTGTTTATGGTCTTGTTGCCATACTGCCAATATAATTTCTATTGTCGACATTAAGGGTAGCTAAAAATATTGAGTGGATTGGACATGAATTGTCAAATTAAAAGACTAGAAGATTTAGAAAAACTAGATGAGCAAAGGCTAACCGCCGTAGCTCACATCTATGCACAATAGCAGAAACAAAAACAGTTTTTTGATTCCCATCTAATAACAAAAATCTTCAAGAAAGGGGAATTAGTTTTAGTTTATTCCCTTAAGCAACACATTCCCAAGTTTAAGAAAGGTGTATCTCCAAGTGGAGCAGTAATGTTGTCCACCCTAGAGGTGAACCAATGGCTAATTGGATTAGTAAATGCCGTTTAAAGAAATATAATTTTCCGCTAACCAATGAATTGCTAGAAAGAATGCATACAGCCAAGCATAGGAGGATTAAAAGACAATAGATTATTGATGAAGCCCAAGAGGAAGTTCGGCTTTGGGTGCTCAAACGGAAAGCTGCTCTCAAGAATCAGCAGTCCTGATTTCCATCAATACTCTGGAAATAGATGACCGACAATGGGAATTGCCTAAAGATGCAGTGTCAACAACAGATGATGAATGGCTAGACGGAATGGATGTGCACATCAAAGTACAGCTCAACAATCATATCACAAATGCTTTGGTTGACATAGAAGCTAAAGTAAATGCAATCAATTATTCCACATATAAGAAAGCAAAAAGTCACGCATTGACAGTAAGAATAGGGACAATAGAAGGATGCAACAAGAACCTTACACCAACATTGGGAGTAGTCAACTTGAACGTGATAGTACATGGATGTTCATGTCCTCATCAGTTTGTATGCTTACCAGATGAACACATGAATGAGACGATGATTCTTGGAATTCCCTTGATGCAGACATACAAGGCAATACGAGATTGGGAAACAAATCAGCTCAAGCTATCACCTAAAGGAGGGCAACTCATTGTTCCAATTGCACCAAGCAAGGAGGAATGGAAAGGGAGTAATCAACAGAGCAAACCATGAAGCAATCAATCTTCTCCATCCTCTTGAGAGAAAATGCTACAAGTAGCATGCAAGGAGTCATGAAAATTTGGGTACCAAAAGCACAGCTTAAGGACAAGCCACTTCCAATCTGGGTGCCCAAAACATCACTGACAAAACCAAAGAAGGTTCCAAGGGTCAAAACACAAAGATGAGCTTCTCCGAGTAAGGAACCTAACTTGAAATGGATTTGGCAGAAAAAGGAGCACTTATCTTCTCCACAAACCGCCAAAACAAATCAAGAAATGGAGAGTTAAGTCTCAGAAGACTCCACCACACCATTCCACACCAAGCACTCCAACCTTCCAATGGCGAGAAAAATCTTGACAACAGTCAAAAGTGCTACCAGCAGCTCAGGCAATCAGCGTGCTAAAGCATCCTGGTGGTACAATCAAACAGAGAGCACACAAGCTACAAGATTTTCTCTTTGGAAGACAGCATAAAAAAACCTCGACACCAGAAACCCTTGAGTTAATTACTCAAGACCTAACTCTTTCACATCATATTGGTTTAAACTACATTGATCTTCAAAGCATGGTAGAGCCAACCAAGGCTATGCATAGACACGATTGTTCAACCCATGCACACAATCGTCCCGGAGTATGCCATCTAGGAGGGGTGGAAGGGCACTAAGTAATTAAGGGCAATGTTTGAAGAGGGAGAAAAAAGTTCAATGTTGACTTGTGACTTTTTGCAAAATTACCTAATGGTGCCCTTATAACTCATCATCAAGGAAAAATTCACTGGTAAAATCTTCTCGATGAGTGTAACGAGTGTCCTTTTTTGTTATTTTTTATCATTTTTCTCGATAATGAGACTTAAAAATGAAGAGATCCAACTAAAATAAATAAATTTGTGTTTTTCAATGGATTTTCTTAATTATTGGATTTTCACTTTGCTTTTTTAGCGCATTTTGTTATTTTCTTTTATTTTTTCAATAAATAGGTCAAAAATTAATAATAAATAGCAAAAGATCTCATATGGAAAAACGAAAGACACGGTGGTGATCAAAAAGACAAGGCGGACAAGAACAAAAATTTTCAATGGAATCGAAAGATGGAAGCGGAAAGCCTAAATTAGGCGACCAAACCTACTTTTGCAAGATTCTTGCAGAATGAGCTACAGGAATCCGATCCGGGAAAGTTTTTAGTCTAACATAGATTTCATGGCCTAGTAGGACTAAGGGAGGAATCTGGGGGAAAATGGTTCGGGAAGTCCGCGTATAGATATCCCAGGTAGGCTAAAACCACCTCATTTTCACTTGTTACCTTTGTAGAGAGAGCTTTTCGAGCTCTTTCACGCGTACTTTTTGGAGTCTACAGTTGCCCGTTTTTAACGCCGTCTCACATGAGACATGAGGGGTAAGTTCTTTACTTATCAATGATCCATTTTATACGGATGGTAGCTAGTCTAAACCCCTAGAAAAAACGCTAGAATCCGAGCAGTACACGAAGAACTACGACCAAAAACTGACCATGGCGGCCTGTCAGATCAACCAAATTGGATGAGATTTGAATTGTAGCATGCCCTAACATAATAGAACTGTTCTATATCATCAGGTGACCATTCGACAGGGGTCGAGGGGGGTCCTGAATAGGAAAGCTAGGTTTTTGACAGATGTCAGAATTTGGTTATGATTCCATAGACAGCTTGCCTATGAGGTTTATATGCAATGTATATGATTGGTTTTGTGAAATCAATCAAGCAAAGCCCTGGAAAAGTAAACAACGACTCGAAGGCTACAAAGCGTCAAATTTGACATACGACGTCAAACTGACTCCAAATGAGCCAAAATTGGATAAGTTACTTCACAACTATGTTGCGGACAAGTCCAAAGCCTCAAAAGTGACTGACCAACTCAATAGGTAGCGTAGTTACAAAAATCAGAGATTTCAGAGTCGACAAAGCACAAACGGGTGCCGGCAAGACCAAACTTTACCAAATTCAATTTAGGACTTTTTTTATGTGTATAGAATGTGTTTAGGTCAAAATTTTAAAGTTTTTCAAGAAAAATGTGACTGCTGTAAATAATCACGATTATTTACTTTTGCACTATTTTTACTTATAATTTGTATCATCACCTCACCTATCATTTGTACAAACCTATTACATGTCAAAAATCAAGTATGAGCCAAAATGATCACATATAACTTGGAAAATTGCCAAAAAACACAAGGAAGTCAATGCAAGCCAATTTCTAAGTTATGGACCACTTTTTTTTATCGAGGTCACCTCATATCACATACACAAGGTCTATACAATGCCTAGAATTAAGTTGTACCAAAAAATGTTCATTTTGGTAAAAAAATTAATGATCGCAATTATTTACTTTCATGCCAAAATGAGAGAATTTTTCTATTTTGCCATCATACATCTAAAGTACATGATGTGTTAAGCCCACCAGCCAATTTTGAACCAATTTGGAGCTTAAAATCCCAAATTTCCTT
Organism: Adiantum capillus-veneris; assembly: GCF_014529385.1. Classification (NCBI taxonomy): domain Eukaryota; kingdom Viridiplantae; phylum Streptophyta; class Polypodiopsida; order Polypodiales; family Pteridaceae; genus Adiantum; species Adiantum capillus-veneris. Next base: position 153,603,333 of record NC_140931.1, read on the forward strand.
TATATCTACTGTTTCAAAGACCTAAAGTCAAAATCTGGTACCATTTTCACCCTATGCATCCAAATGAGCCCATATTCACTCAGAGTATGTATTTGGTATATACTTCAAGCCTGTGATGCCAAGTTTGCAAAAAGTTGAAGTAATTACTCAACTATAAATAATCACTATTATTTACTTTTGCTACAATTTTTTGTGTTTTGACTTTACAATTTTGTTCCTTACATGTTTTTATGTATCTGTGCTTGTTCAAAAATTGATTTGAAGCAAACTAGACAAAAAATGTCAGCATTTCAGACTGAAGGACACTTCAGAGAAAAATCTGTTAATCTACTAACTCTGACACTCTATTCACTGAACAGGAGCCATGCAAGCAGCAGAGAGGGCCAAGAAGAACCTCAACCAGAAAGAAAAGTTACAAGAGCTACCCGCATACCAACTAGACCCTGATTCAGTCAAGAATGCAAAAGCAACCTATCTCTCAAAGGAACAGCTTGAGGAGCACAACACCACAATGTTCAATGGCAGAATTAAGAGCGAGGAAGGACATCAAGTAGAGATCCAGCTTCTACCAAAAGAAGTGTATGATGTCGCTGCAAAGACCAAGACCAAAGAAGCCAACCAAAGGCTAGGACTCAAAGATTTTTATGAACAAGAGCCATGTGGAGTGGACTTCCAGAAAGCTTACGAGCTTTTGTCCACGATCAAAGAACATGGAACTGCTCAGATTTTTTACCCCCAAGGTAATAAAATGGAAGTGGTAATTACCAAGGAGATAGTGGCAGCATCACTCAGACTGTCCACAGAACGAATGACAATGAGTGCAAGACACAGAAAAATGGCTGGAACTTTCACTAAACAAACCACCGCAGCCACCTTTGTAGACCTTATTCACAAACAGGTGGAGCAGCCTGCAAGGTTATACTATTAGCATTTCCATTTCCTTGCTAAGAGGCCGCAAAGGTATACCACACCCAATCATGCGGTTGCCACCACCTGTCCTCAAGTCAACAACCAAGCAGCCGATTGACCATGCACAATATGTTTTGTCCACATTGATAGGGACAAAGAAGGAAGGAAACATCACATACTTGGGTGCACCAAAAGTTTTGACCAGAAGTGCATACCATGCCATTGGCATGGCCGAAAACCTACCACTTGCCCTAGATCAAAACACTTGGATAGTGTTAGCTAAACCATTTTCTTGAGCAACAAGATTTGCCAAGAGATCCTACAAGTCTGATGAAGAATTGGCTGAGAGTTCTCCAGAATGGCAAAGCAGTGATAGCTCAGATAATGAAGAAAAAAGATCATGACGGGAGGAAATGAAGAGAAAAGTCGTGGCATCACAGCAGGAGGAACTTGTACAAAAGCAAGCCCGGTTTGAAAGAGAGAAACACTCATACCACCACCAAGCACAAGGAAAAGACCCGAAAAAGTCGGTGGCTATCGGGCTGAAAGGGCCCAGAACCAAGCATCACACTAGGAAGCAGTTTGAAGATCCCACAAAATCCTTGGAAAAGATGTACCAAGAAGAAGAAGCTTTGAAGCTAAAGAATGCCCAAGAAGCGGCGAGAAAAGAAAAAGAGGCAGCAGAATAGCCACTACACAAGAAGAAGAAGAACATGCTCAACGTGATGTGTCTCCCTGCATCTCTTCTCGTGTCTCTGAACACTAAGATCACCCAATGCCGAGCCCACACCATCACCGACAGTTAGAACCACAACAAATGAGCCAACAAAAGAAGCAAAACCTAAACAGGAAAAGGAGCCGAAGCTACGTAGGAACCTAAACAGGAAAAATCAACTGAATCTACACAAGAACCTGAACAGGAAAAAGCAGTTGAATCTACACAAGAATCGGAACAGCAAGAAGCAGCAGAATGAGCACAGCAAGCAGCTATATCTACTCAAGAGCAGCAAATAGAGAAAGAGCCAGAGACAAAAAAGGCAGCCAAAAGAGGATACCACAAAGTTTGAGCACACAAGAGAACAAGAGGCTGAGTAAACACCCTCTACCTCAACAAAACAAGAGAAGACCAAGGCACCACTCTCTACCTCAACGGAAAAAGGTCAGCAGCCACAAGGGCAACAACAACAACCAACAGCCATGATGCAGCCTGAGGTAAAAGAATCTGCAGAAACATCAAGACAACTAACGCAAAGCAAAGATTGGCAAATCGAATGATGAAGTCATCCTGCAAGTAAATGAGTATGCTAAGCAAATGTAGGAGATGATAGATCGACTTTACTCAGCATCACTTGGTCGTAGCACACGGGCCAAGAGTTAGAGATGGTAATTGACGCACTCCAAGGGGAGCTAGAGACAGACTCAATGTCATCATCACTAGTCTACAGAGGCAAGTGCAGGAGTTCAGAGAGGAAGATAAACAACGTCATCTCACAAGAGATAAGCAACAGATAGAAATGGAGGAATTGGGTGAGTTGCTCACAAAAATGTCAGACGCATGCAAAGCAAAGGATGATCATCTAACTAAAGTTACAAATGAACTTCTAACAACAACTCTATCAGCTCAAAAGCTCCAGGTACAGCTAGATGTAGCGAATGCTTCCCTATAATGCTCAGAACAAAGAATCAATGATTAGGTGATATGCTTGTGGCAAATACGAGGAAATCTAGCCGTCGCCTCGATCAAGGGAACATATGAGGTCTACAAGGCAATAGAAAAGAAAAATAAAGACCTCAAGTTGGAGCTGAAATTAGAGCAGTCTCAACACAGAGACCTGGCCTTGATGCGGGTCCAAAGAGAAGACGAGCTGCTGAAGGAGATAGTTGAACTCAAAAGAGTCAACCAGCTACTACTGAGAGAGGGACGCCCAAAAATGCAAGAAGAGGCAAACACTTCAGAGAAACCTCAAATATAAATCCCCTCAGTCTCATTCGTTGACATGGAGACATAGCCATCAGTAGAGCTAAGTGGCGAGGAGGAGTTTCAAGTACCAATTATCGAAGTAGACACAGTGCCAATGGTCCAACTCTCAAAGGCTGAAGAAGATGCACTGAAGGAAAAAATTACACAAGAGGTAGATGAGCAGTGGAAGGCAACAATGTATTGGGAGCTGAGAGTAATTCATTCCGTCAATGTCACACAACTCACTCCCAATCAAATAAATGTGCAATGGCACCAACAATCCCTGCCCTATTCTATGATTAAAGTGAAGTTGCTATAATTAAAAGAAAGGCTTTACACCGACATGAAAGTCAAGGGCGCAGATCAGACCATAAGCATGTGTGTTTATGTCTTATAAACATGTCCTAGAAGTTTTGGTTCGTTTGGATGTCATTTGATGCTACAACAGATGTGATTTGTTTACCGATGAGCGATTGACTTTTAGTGATTTCTATCACTTGAGTGTAGCTTGAGTTAGATGCGAGTTGTTAGTTGTTTCCCAAGAGATTGAGACCCTCTTGTAGCCTCTATGCACTAGTTGAGTCAGCTTTATCCCATGGATTGACAATTTAATCGTGGTTCTCGCTAATACTGCAATAAGATAGGATAGTGAGGTTAGACACACGTCCCACATCAACTCAAGTTGCCCACCCATTGGCTTGTACACAATGCTTTTTATGTGAGCCTAGTTAAGCCCTACAAAGGAGAGCCACCAAGAGAACCAATTATTGAAGACCCTCCAAAAATCAAAGACGAAAAAGAGGTGCTACGACCCAAAGATATTCTTCGGCATGAGGACAAGGTACTACGACATGGTAAGATTATCCAATGGTATCTTATTAAGTTCAAAAACTATCCTTTTGAAGATACTAGACGGATGCAACGAATACAGCTTAAGGATAGTATGAACCTTGTCAATGCTTACAATCCTATATTAGAGTAAGAAAATGTACATGTTTCTTTTAAGTGATCAATGTTTTGTCTTATAATATTAAGTCTCTTTTTATTGTGCACAAATTTAAGCAGTATGCATGCTAAGAATCATGTTTGTGCTGACTTCACCGCAGGAGAGAGAGAGATGGCGGCTGAACAGAACCAGAGAGAGAGAGAGAGAGAGAGAGAGAGGAAAAAAAAAGGAGTGTGGGTTGGTCTGTTGCAGCGTAGATCGCGGGCTGGCCGTTGGTGTGTGTGTGTGTGTGTGGCATGGGATGAAAGAAAAGGCGGCGCCCACACAATTGCATGCTTATGTGTAGTGAACTACAGCTTCAGCATGGTGGCCAAAGAGAGAGAGAGAGAGAGTCGGTGGTTACCGACTGGAGAGAGAGAGATTGGTGGCGACGTCTACATAGGACAAGAGAAGGAATGCGGGATAGACAAACAGAATGAGAGATAGGGGTTGCAACTTCGTGTCTGGTGGTTGGTGAGTTCAGGTAGCTGGCGACCCAGAGGTTGAGAGGGAGGGTGCCGTCAAAGATGGTGGGAAGCTGCACGGAGGTTGATGGGGAATTCTATGGTGGGCCAAGCATGCACGCTCTGGTCCACTGTAACCATCCATGCACTGGAGTATAAGTGGTTCACGATGAAACTGAGAGAGAGGGAAGTTGTGACTGGCCACAAAGAGAGATCGACTGAAGGCGTCCAATGAAATAGGGAGAACTCCCGCAAGAGAGAGAGAGTGGAGGGAGACGCAAAGTCTGTAGGGGTGTGTGTGTGCACGCACGCATGCACACATGCAACATACAATGGTTTTGACGTTCTCATATCAAGTTTGATGACGCCGAGCTATGGCAAGGGTTCTTGTCTCTACAAGGGTTCTCGTCACAACCTTGATCCGTGATTCTGCCACATCGGATTGGTACTGTTCGGCTACTTCTCCAACTGGATCCGTGTACCTAGTATCGTAACACTCTTCTTCTTCTCAAGCTGGTAACACAAAGCATACCCAAGTATGCACAAAGGAGTGGCGACTATTCTATACTATTATGATAATTATGCTGATTACTCGTCCCATATTCCCACTTAATTGTCTAAATCAAGCTTATAATATGAAATAATACCGATACTTATTATATATAATTAGTATGATGAAAGACTAATGTTCATGTCTTTGAATATTGCAACAGAAGCACAGAGAGGAAAAACAAAACAAAACAAAAATAAATAAAAATTAATATCATAGAAGAGGTGATGTAACTTAGCTGAAGAGAAAAAAATTGTAATGTTCCATGATTTGTTGGAGGCAAATCATGGAGTTCTACTCGGAATGCCTGACTCTTTGTTATCCAAACCGTAGCCTAAAGCTCTGATACCACTGCTACAACGGGATGCGTGGCTGCCCTACAAAATACCAAAAAACAATATACTACAAGCCGTAAAATGGACAAATCTCCATACCTGGCGAATCCACGAGCACATAATCGACGATATACGCGAACAAAGAGAGATAGAGGGCGGGAGAGAGAGAAAGGAAGCCTGCAGGCGCACCTCCTAGAGCAGAGTGCTATGCCGGCACGACAAGAGAGAAGAAGGAAGAGGAGAGAAGAACAACGCAAGCACTGGGTGCAATCTCCCCTCGTGCAAGAGTGACCATTTCCCTCTTTCACGTATTTCATTTATAGATTTCTTAAATGGTCAAATTGAGTACAAACTGGCCGGCCGGTCATAAATGGCCAAAGCTCATAAAAGAGCACTTGAATAATAAAATGTACAATGTATATACTTTCATTCGCATAGGCCTAGCTCGGTCCCTAGCTCTCGGTCCCAATCTTTTTCCACCTATCAGCTGCAACAAATAATAAAATATCAATTCCATAACAGAGAGAGAGAGAGAGAGAGTTTCCATACAACCACCCACGTTGTGTGTGTATGTGTGTGTGTGTGTGTGTGTGTGTGTGTGAGAGAGAGAGAGAGAGTTGTCATACCATGCATAGAGAATCGCAAGATATTCTCCTTAATGTGTCATTTCTCACAATCGAGGAGACATACTACGTATGTGAAACAACAAAAGTAAAATTTAAATTCATAAAATTTGAAGGTTTTTACACTGAATTACACTAATTTTTTCAAAATTTTGTAGGTTTTCTCACCTTCAAATATAAAATTTAGAGGTATATTTTAAAATTTATAGGTGGGATTACATTAAACCTAGGTTTTTTTTTTAGCACTCGTTGAAGGCAAGTTCTCTCTCTCTCTCGCACTTTATAGAAGTTCAAGGGCATGTTCAACTCTCCTCGTCGAATAGACCTTTAAGGTCTTTTGGGATAGTTTCCTACAACATTAAAATTCTCTTCTTTTCAATTGGAGGGTGGGTGTGTGTGTGCTAATAAAAAGAGGAAAATGGTATAGCTTTTCAATCACCCAAGTGTGGTAGATTGGTTATGCCATTTCCCACTTGAATAACAGGTCTTGAGTTCAACTCTCCTCGTCGAATAGATATTTAAGGTCTCTTGGATAGTTTCCTACGACGTTAAAATTCTCTTATTCTTCTTCTTCTCTCTCTTTACGCAAAACGATCTCCATTCAAAATTCAAAGAAAAATTCTGCTAGTAACCTTTGCCTCTCAGAACTGACAAAGTAATTACTATCTCCATAGAGGAACTAGTAAAAAATAAGTTGATTTGTATGAGTAGCAATGTTTTGAAAAAGTGTGTCTCAGCTTAATATCGTGCCGTTTTCAATTTCAAAAATGCCGGTTGAGAGCAAGAGGAAAAGGAGAAATTCTGCCCCAAAATAGAGAAAAATAGTGCAAAAACCCAAAAAGATAACCTTGTTTGCTAAAAATTCCTCTTGGCAAATTCAAGGAAATGAATTTTGTATGTTTGGAAAAATGATTTTTCTTGAACACTGATGAGCAGCTACAAGCCTAAATATGGTGCCTATGGCCATCAAGTCCCTAATAGCTTTGTGAGAAAGTGACCCACCATTCATCCTTCGTCAATCTGACAGGATGGATGCGCTAATAAGTTTGTACTTTGGAACCTTAGAAAGAAGCTTATCATAAGTAACCTCATCAAACAAAAGCATAATATTGTGGACCTTCTCCTTTTGCTTTCCCTTGCTCTATTTCTTCTTCTTCTGCTTGCCCACTGCCGCCTTCTCTGTTCTTTCTCTTTCTACCACTGCACGCGGGCGTGCACCCTTGAAGATACTTTAGATGGTGCAATTAAAATGGCAGTCAGGTGTTGAGGCAAAAACGTTGCCGAATACAAACCGCCATGAGAGCCTCTCTCTCTCTCTCTCTCTCTCTCTCTCTTCACGCATCGGCGTGCACCCTTGAAGGCAGTTTAGATGGCAGCCATGTGTTGCGACAGAAATGCTGCCAAATAAAAATCATTGGGGAAGATGAGTTGCAACACAGGTGTGCTAGGAAGTTGGCAACGCATGTGGAGGCCGCCAACTTTGAGTGCAAGGAGAGTCCATTTCAGACGAGGTTCCCTATCCTTGCATTCCACCATTATTTGAGTAAAGGAAATGAAACCTATATCTTTTGCACCTTAACTACATTTTCTTAAACTTTTCAAGTGGATTTTCTCCTTCTCTATTATATGGTTAAGCTGAGGCACACTTTTTTCAAGCACTAAATTCCATCCTTCTGTTCACATAAGGGTGGTAGTAACTCAATATGCCTAGCATAAAAGAATAAAAGAAACTGTTTGAATAAAGGTTTGAGCTCATGTTTACATAAGGATGATAGTAACTCAATACGCCTAGCATAAAAGAATAAAAGAACCTGTTTGATTAAAGGTTTGAGCTCCTGTTCACATAAGGACGGTAGTAACTCAATACGCCTAGCATAAAAGAATAGAAGAATTTGTTTGATTTAAGATTTGAGGACGAAAACCAATAGAACTAAAGCCACACAACTTGACACAAGCAGGTTTATTTAAACTTGAGGATGGAACTTGTAAGAGTATTTTTTTGTGAGGGGGACATCGCCTCACGTTCTACCGTAACTTGCTAGTGTTTGTTGCGGCCGCATCTTGTGACCGCCTCTCGAGGCACATGAGAAAACACACATGCACACACATAGTGTACGTTATCTAAATTGAATAATTCTAAAGAATTCTAATTTGTCTAGCCTCTAGCCATTGGACAATTACTTTGAAAAAATGTTTGAATATGGAGTCTCACTGAGTCCTGCACTCTTTATATATATATATATATATATATATATATATAAAGAGTGCAGGACTCAGTGAGACTCCATATTCAAACATTTTTTCAAAGTAATTGTCCAATGGCTAGAGGCTAGACAAATTAGAATTCTTTAGAATTATTCAATTTAGATAACGTACACTATGTGTGTGCATGTGTGTATATATAAGTGAGCTCAAGGTAAATACAACTTATTCTTTTTCTTTTGCAGCAGCAGCTGAAGTGAACACGCTTAAATCCTTTTGGGCAATTCACTAACCTTCTCCCTTATTTTTTAGAGCCCCCCCCTCTCAAAGCACGCTTGAGGAGGCTTTGGATAAAGTGAACCTAGCTTTTCTTGAGTCATGTTGAAGCCGATGCATGCTCCTAAAGATAGTTTTCATTAAAACTATTGTGGAAGTTCTATAATTTTCCCAAAAGAAAAAATCAATCAATGTGAAAAAGGGCATACTTCAAAATTGTAGAGCCAAAAGAAGGCACATTCCCCATTGATATAGAAAAGGAACACTTGAAAATGTCCAAGTTTTAAGTTAAAATTTGAAGAATTTTCCCGTTTTTACACTAAAACTCTTAAATTTTAAGCACTTTTCTCAAGGGTAAGCTCAAGTCCATCCAAGATTTCTCAATTTAGGCCATTGAAAATAAATTACACCACCAGCTTTTATAAATAATGTTTGAAATCCTCCCAATTTATGGTTAAATTTGAAGCATTACCTGACTTTTACATTAACACTTGTAAAATTTAAATGTTTTCTTAACCAAATCTAGCCTTTGGATTTCTTAAGTTTAGCTCGTAAAAAATACACTACATCTCAAATTTTTGTTAACAATGTGTAGGACTAATTGTAGCTCACAATCTTCCAAAGGTAAGCCGTCATGAACTACAAATGTTGCAATGGATGGGACTTAGAGGGAGGCCTTGTGTGACCTAACCAACAAAATGTTTACATAGACTGATGGGAAGCGTAAAAGAATAATGGTATTATATAGGAGGCTCACCAATTAAGAGACTCGCTCGGGCTATATCTTGCTTGGAAAACTTTGCTCAATGTTTGGTAAAACTCTGCAAGGAGCATCCTCTTTCGAGCTTCGATAGCGGAATCTCATTGATGGAATTTCTCTTGAGGCATGAATGATAGCCATGTCCTTGCTCCCCACACTTAAAACATTTGAGGCCCTTGCAAAAAGCTTCAAGATCTTCATGAGAGAGTTTATTTTTTCCTTTGTAAACTCCCTTCTCCTTGGACCGATTGTTGTTGTTGTTGTTGGAACTTCCTTGGGAAGAATTTTGTGCATTGGTTTCCCCTTTGCATTACTTTTGTCTTTTCTTTCTATGGGCTTGACATTCCTTATATCCCCTTGTTGGAAATTGATGTGCAAAGCAACCATAGAGTGGTGGATTACTTCGGCAATAGAACAAGGACGTTGGGAGTTGATGTACTTGACCATCGCTTCAGGTAATCCTACACAAAACTATTGTTTTTTTTTTGTGAAGTATATCTTTTGAAAGACAGTAGCCTTGAGACATAAATCCCAAAACTTATCCACATATTTGTGGATAGACTCATGGGAGAGAAGCTTCAAACTTCATCATTCGGTAAGCACTTTGTCCTTTGCATCGCTTGCAAGGAATTGCTTCATCATGCCTTTGGGGCTTTGCCATTGCTACAAAGTCTAGCCCACCATTGACGAACACATTTTTGGAAGTGCATAGCTACATGGTGTATCTTGGAGGACTCTATGAAGCCCTTGACTCCAAAGGCCGCATCAAATTGTTGGATGAAGGCCAATACTTTGGTGGTAGCATCAAAGGTGCCATCGTAGGTGAGAAAAGAGATACTCTTTCCTCCCTCTTTAAAATTCTTGAGCTTTTGGGACCTTCACCATGCAAGGTAAGATTTGTGATGTACTCCCCTCTTCTATTCTCGAGGAGAATAGCTATTGCTTTTGTCGTAAGAGGAGGAAGGTGAAGAATAAGGAGAAGAGGATGACCTCTTTCTTACCCTTTTCTTCCTTTGTTTCCTCTCTTCCCTATTGGAGTGATGAGGAGAAGGAATATGGGTTGACCGTTTCCTCTTGAAGGGAGTTGGCGATCGTCTAGACCGCCGTCTTTGTGGAGTCACATCTTCAGAGTAATTTAGGGATTTGTTTTTTTCTTGTTCTTTGGATTTGTCCTCTCTTGTGGGAGAGAGAAGTTTTTGGGGGTCTCATCAAGAGGCCTCCTAAGCTCTCACTCCTCTTGGAGAGGAAGGGAAATCCCATAAGCATGAAGTTGTTGAGTAACTTTGGCTTGCAAAGCAGGGTTTCCAATAGCTTGCTACAACCTAGTAACAAGATAATTGACAAACATGGTGGTATCATCATTAGCACCTTCATGTGAAAAATCAAAGTTATCAATGCTCATTATACTCTCTTTGTTATTGTCAATCATGATAATTAAACTTATATATAGATTACTTTGTGCTTTGGTACCCTCAAAAACATTAGTCTCTATTCTTCTTTACCTTTGAAAATCAATTCTCAAAGACCCGTGGTTTAGACACTATTGATTGTGCAGACTAGTGGAGAGGGTCTAACATTCCTTGGTTGATTATGGTTCCTATTGATCTTGGTCGTAGATCAATAATGGTTAAGCCAAAGGCAAGCCCCAAGAGGCTCCATTATTAAGACTATAGTTCCCAATGGTGTACCTGGAACTAATTCCTTCTCAACCAAGATAATAGATCCCTCTCCCACTTACCCTATTACAATAAACAAGCCCAAACTTTCATAGACAACTTAAGGACCTCTCTTCCTAAGAAAGAAAAGAGAAACCAATAGCTCTGATACCAATGTAATGGAAATGGCCTATGAACTTTTAGGATAGCGGAATTAAGAGAATTAGGGTGAGAATTTTTGTGAGACTTCTTTGATAACATAGAGGGTGAACTTAATTAGCGGTAGCAACATAACCAAATTAACTTGCCATGAACAATACTTTTGCAAGAGAGAGAGAGTTTAGAGAACTTGAAAATAGTTAAGGCTAATCGAATTTATGTGGACCCGGCCACCCCTTCAATATGCTTTTGTATTATAGATTATCACATCAAGAGAGACTTGGTACAATACAATATTTGTGCTCCTTGTGACCTAGGTGATGCAATGAAGATGGAAAGCTTCATGCATCATGAGCATAACATAGACTTTGTAAAAAGAATCAACCATCCCCCACATCAGTCCCAAGGCGTCAAACACCTTCAAAGGTGGAGAGAGATAGTGAGGAATGAGGATAGGGAAGAGGAAGAATAAACATTCATAGAAGAAATAAATAGTTCCTCACTTATCATCGCTCTTCTTTCTTAGCATACACAATAGCATAGTATTGAAGATGGACAAGATGGCAAGCTTAAGTATTGGAGTATGGATCTCGGTTGGATTTGCAGTCCATAGCCAAGAGTGTTAGTGTAGGCTCTCAATTTCTCTACAAGCTTGGAGAAGCACATGGAGGTGTTGCACTTTGCAACTCACACATTGAGAGTGTGTGTGTGTGTGTGTGTCTGTGTGGGAGAGTATACCGCCCCAAGCTATCCCCCTCCTAGATTTAGGGGGTATACTCTCCCACACACACGCATACACACACACACACACAACACAGTGTGTGAGTTGCAAAGTGCAAGAGCTCCATCTCCTTCTCCACGATTTTAGACAATTTGAGAGCGTACACCAACACTCTTGCCTATGAAATACAAATCCAACCAAGAGCCATGCTCCAATGCTTAGGATTGTCATACTTTCCATCTTCATTACTATGCTATTATGTATGCTAAGTAAGAAGAGTCATGATAAGCAATATGGCAAGCTTAAGCATTGGAGCATGACTCTTGGTTGGATTTGCATTCCATAGCCAAGAGTGGTTGTGTAGGCTCTCAACTTCTCTACAAGCTTGGAGAAGGAGATGGAGCTCTTTCACTTTGCAACTCACACACACTGTGTGTGTGTGTGTGTGTGTGGAAGAGTATACCCCCCCAAGGTAGCCCCCTCTTGGCTTTGGTCAACCCCCTCTTCTAGCACTAGCTTGTACTTGATTGGACCTCCTCAAGATTTTCCAATCACATGCTTAGTGCATAAGTGTCCCCCTGTCCCCTTTGAGAGAGAGGACTTGATAAATGCATAAACAATTAATTAAATTATCATTGGACCCCTTGGGAGGCCAACCAATAGGCTTCAAGAACACTATGAGGGCAACATGAAGAGGATCTTGACAAGTTCCTAAATGCTTTCTTTGTAACAAGCTTGCCTTGTGTGAGGGTGTGTGTGTGTTCTCTCTCTAGATCCTACAAAGAGGGATCGCCCCCTCATGAGTAGGGATATGCTTTGACTTTTGAACACCTTAAGACCTCAAGAACCTTATTCATGGAGCACCTTAGCACCCTAGTCATTAAGCACCTTAAGCACCTTCGTCAGCAAGCACAAAAAGCACCTCAAGCTTGGGCCAGGTTCCCACCTCAAGCACAACCCTAGCTTTCCTAAGGTCAAAGGACTTTTAACACTGACCATTGGAGTTCTTTAATGAATCCAACCCTGGCACCTTTAAGCTCCATTAGATAGCCTTCCTCTTTTGACATACCATCTCTCATTTTTACCCCTTTATCACTGGCCCCGTCTTGAGATAGATCTGTAAGCACATATCTATATTCTAACCCTTGTTCCCATTTATTCTCCCACATTAAATGATCATTTTAATATGAGAAAATCATTTGGGCTGGTTAGATATTATATTTTATGATATTATGGGTGGGTATGAGCAATATTCTTTCATCCCTACAAAGTTTCATAGCCATTCGATATGGTATGGATGATTAGGACCCATGTTATGTGCTCAAATGGGTCGTATGAGACATACAGTCCATTTTAGGACATAGTATGGTTAGGGACCACCGAGAACATATTGGATGTCCATAAGACTTTTCACACATGGGGGTGATAACTTTTAATTTATCCTTGCAGTGTTACACAACCATATGATATGGTATGAGCAGTTAAAGCCCATATTATGCACAATGGGACATATGAGTCATACGGCTCATTTTAGCGCATAGTATGGGTCGGGGTTGGCCAAGCTATATTTGATGGCCAAAAGACATCCCACAAGTGGGGGATAATATAATTTTACCACCCCTACAAATTTTTCCAGGCTTCCGATATGGTATGGGTAGTCAAGGCCCATACTATGTGTTAAAATGAGACATATGGCTCACACAACAAATTTTAGCACATAGTATGGGTCGAGACCTCTCAAACCATATTGGATGGCCATAATACTTTTCATGGGTAGATTTGAGTACTATTTTCTCACTCATACAAAGTATCATAGCTATCCGATATGGTTTGGGTGGTCAAGGCCCATATTATGCACTAAAATGGGTCGTATGAGCCATAAGACCTATTCTTGCGCATAGTATGGTCTGAGACCCCCCATACCATATTGTATGGAAACAAGACTTTGCAAAAGTAGGTATGAGCACTACTCTTGCATCCCTACAGTTTTTCATAGACGTCCAAGTATGGTATGGGTGGTCAAGATCCATATTATGCACTAAAATGCCACATATGCCTCATACAACAAATTTTAGCACATTGTTTGGATTGAGACCTCTCAAATCATATTGGATAAACATAATACTTTTCATGGATAGGTTTGAGCACTATTTCCTCACTCGTGAAAATTCTCACAACTATTTGATATGGTTTGGGTGGTCAAATCCCATACTATGCGCTAAAATGGTCCGTATGAGCCATACGACCCATTCTTGCGCATAGTATGGTTCAAGACCACCCAAACCATATTGGATGGCCGCTAAAATTTTCAAAATTAGTGTTGAGCACTATTATTGAATCCCTACAATTCTTCATAGCCATCCAATATGATATGGCCATTCAAGACCCATATTATGCGCTAAAATAAGACTTATGGCTCGTACAATACATTTTAACACATAGTATGGATCGAGACCTCTCAAATCGTATTGGATGGCCAAAATAATTTTAATGGAGAAGTTTGAGTACTATTGCCTCACTCGTGCAAAGTCTCATAACTATTCAATATGGTTTGGGTGATCAAAGCCCATACTATTCTCTAAAATGGACCGTATGAGCCATACCACCCATTCTTGCACATAGTATGGTTCGAAACCACCCAAACCATATTGGATGACCACCACACTTTGCATGGGTGGGGTGAGCACTATTCTTATATCTCTACAATGTTTCATAGCCATCCAATATGGTATGGGCGGTCAAGACCCATATTGTGCTCTAAAATGGGACGTATGAGCCATACGACTCGTTTTAGCGCATAGTATGGGTGCAGATCTCCCAAACTATATTGGGTGGCCACAAGACTTTTCACAAGTAGGGGAGAGTATAATCTTACCACCCTTACAACTTTCCCAACCATCAGATATGGTATGGACAGTCAAAGCCCATACTATGTGCTAAAATGAGACATATGGCTCATACAACAAATTTTAACACATAGTATGGGTTGAGACCTCTCAAATTGGATGGCCATAAGACTTTTCATGGACAAGTTTGAGTACTATTTTATCACTCGTGAAAATTCTCACAGCTATTCAATATGGTTTGGGTGGTCAAAGCCCATACTATACGCTAAAATGGATCGTATGGTTCAAGACCACCAAAACCATATTGGATGGCCACAAGACTTTACACGGGTGATAATGGTCACTATTCTCCCATCCTTGCAATGTTACACAAACACCTATTATGGTATGGGAAATTAAGGCCCATAATATGTGCTAAAATGGGATATATGGCTCATACAATTTATTTTAGAGCATAGGATGGGACTTGACCGCCCATACCATATCGGATGAATGTGTAACTTTTCAGGGATGGAAAAATAGTTCTCACTCCCATTTGTAAAAATTTTCATAGCCATCCAATATGGTTTGGGCAATCCTAACCCATAGTATGTGAAATGGGTCGTATGAGTCATACGGCCCATTTTAGCATATAGTATGGGCCTCGACCGTCCATACCAGTTTGAATGGATGTGCAACTTTGTATAAGTGCAAAAATGGCACTCATCTCCACCCTAAAAAGTCTCACAGCCATCTGATATGGTCTGGGAAGTCCCGATCCATACTATGCACTAAAATGGGCCGTCTGGCTCATACAACCCATTTTAGCGCATAGTATTGGCCTTGATCGCCCATACCACAGTGGATGGCTATGAACATTTTCACAGGTGGTAAAATGTTTCTCATTCCCACCCCTAAAAAGTTGCATAGCCATCCAAACTGGTATGGATGATCAAGGCCCATACTATGTACTAAAATGGGCCGTATGGCCATTTAAGCACATAGTATGCTTCGCGACCACCCAAAATATATTGGATGGCCACAAGACTTTTCAGGGGTAGAGGTAACCACCATCTCACCACCCCTACAAATTTTCAAAGCCATTCAATATGGTATGTGCGGTCGAGGGCCCATAATATGTTCTAAAATGTGTCGTATGAGCCATACAACCCATTTTAGCGCATAGTATGGTTTGGGACTGTCCAATGTTACCATATACATGTGGTAGTGATGTGTGTGAACACACTAGGACCGCCGGGGCATTTTTTCCCTCTTAGGAGGTTTTCTCCCCCGTGCATTGTATATACGCCCATCACTCTAGGGCTATCTATCTTTCCATTGCACACTAAGTAATACACTCTCTATTGTGTGCCTTGAGCTTCCTTCATCTTCTCCAAGCTATGTGCATTTCTCTGCAACCCTAATTCCACAATTGATATCAGAGCAAGTTGCGTCCTCCCAGGCTTAGTCGCCAGCTGCTCCAGTACACGCCTGCTCACTTTCTTCGATTTCAGTGAGCTTTGGCGAGCGTTCGCAGGTCAACAAATATTTCGGGCCCATTTCGGCCTCCGTTTCAACTATAGGCAATACTGCACATGCTATTTTGTCATTTTGTGTAGAATTTTTGTCAGTGCCATTTTCTGCATAACATGTGCCTTATAGTCTTCTACGGTTTGTGCTATATAGCACGTGTTGTTCCCGCTCCGTTTCTTCTATTTTTGGGCAATTTTCACATCAGGTGCAGCATTTACCATGGCTGACAACAACAACACAGATGTGTTCAAGAGGTTTGCTCTGCTGAGGACAGGTTGGATGGGGACAATTACCCTATGTGGGCTTATATGATGCAACATGTTCTTGTGTCAAAGGGCATCTAGAACATTGTGCAGGGCATTGATGTACGTCCTGGTTCTGAGGATGTAGGCGATGTTAACACTAGGTTGGTAATGGGACACTTTGATGTCCTGGGACACTTTTATGTCCTGTTAAGTGACCATTTTCCTTGAATTATGTCAAGAGTTTCAAAATGTATTTTGAGGTGCTATCTGTCTAGAAATTTGTCTGATGAGCTGAAAAAAACTCGACATTTTTTTGGAATATCAATTCCATCTTTAACCTTGTCCTTGCACAACATTTCACAACCTAAACTGTGTGAAAAAACGGGTCCTGTTTTTGGCTTTTTTCAAATTTTTGCAACTATACCACTCTAGAATCCATGTTTGTGAGGTCTATAATGCTAGAGAACTATCTTTAGTAGTCCTCAACATGTCACGATGCTTCTAGGGAGAAATAAATGCTAAAGTTGTAAGTTATGACCAAATTACAAAAATTGTCAAATCCTGTTTTTTAGCCAATTTTAGCTCTTCTATGATTTTTTTGGTGGCTTTCATGATATCCAAATGCAATTTTGATTTTCTATGTCGCATACTGTAACATAAAGCTAATATTCCTTGAGTTTTGGGGCACCTAATACCCTATTTTGCATAGTGGACAACGATGGTTGATTTTTTCAATTATAGAAGAAAACAAAACATTCTAGTATATCAAGTATAGCTTTTTCAATATTGTTAGTTTCTTGTGACAACTACATGCATTTTGTAGGTAGTAACCATATCTAGTCATAAGGATCAAATTTGGCTAGCTATTGAATAGTTTCTATGGGATTCTACAACTCATAATGTTGAACCCAGTTTTTTCATGTTTGTTGTATTTAACACTTCATCTTTGTCCCCAAGATTCCCCTTGGTAAGAGATGTATTATTCTTTTGACATGCTCCATGTCTCCTTATGAACCTAAAGGACAATAGGGAACTAAGAAAACATGCATATATTATTTGTATTGAGCATGGCTATAGAAACTTTGATGATAGGTTTGCAGAATGGTAAAAATTGAACTTTTTGGTACCTATTTCTTTTGGCAAAACAAAAAATAGTGAGTGAGAAGCAATCATATGTTTTGATCACCAACCCATTGAAGTTAACTAGGGAATTTATCTCAAGTTCTATAAAAATCCCTAATCTTATTTTTATGCAACAAAACGTAAGAAATGACTGTTTTGATGAAAATCTACTGGTCCATCAACTTTGGAGGCTTGGTGTGAACAAAAGATGAGAAATTTTACAAGTTTCTTATTTTTTCCATGTGTAGTAGGCCTTGAACTATAACCTCATGAAAGGATTTTTAAAAATGAATGGATCTACTATGGTTTTGGAGGTTTTTTTCAAAACCCTGAAAGGACACATTTATGTCCTGTTAGGTTACCAACCTAGTGTTAAGGATGTTGCAGGTCTTGCTGCAAGGATTGCTGCTATTAGAGTTGTTTTGCCTACTGTAGAACAAGCTCGTTGGGATGTTAAGGATGCATAGGCGCATGCATTGATTGCGTTGTCTGTGAAATGCACCATTGTTCCTCACATCTGTTCAGCAAAATCTGCAAAACAAGCTTGGGATATTTTGGCTGGTCTTTATGCAAGTCGCAATGAGGCTAAAATTGCTTTTCTGCATAAAGAGATGGAGTCGAAGATTATGCATGAGGAAGATGATATGGACACTTTCCTTGGTAGTGTCAAGGATATCAATGAGCAACTCATTTCTGCATGTGAAGTCATTTTAGACAGTTCCCTTGTGCAGGCTGTTCTTGATTCCTTACCAGATTCCTACCAGACTTTTGCTAGTACTTGGAGAATGATGACCCAAGGAAATCCTAAAGTTGTCAAGTTTGATGCATTATGCACATTGCTGTTGCAAGAGTCACTGTCTAGAAAAAATAGGACTAGGTAGCGTGCAGTTGAACAAGATTTTATCGCTTCTCAAAGAAAGGGTGGTAATAGTAATGCAGCCACTTCTTATGGTTCTACTGCGAGTGGAAAAAATTTTGTTCCTAATGCTTCTGCTGGCAACAATTCGTCTGGAAATTCTAGTGATAAGGGAAAAATGAAGATGCATTTCCATTATTGTAAAGCTATTGATCCCTTGATCAAGTTGCGTCCTAAGTTGAAGACCAAAGAGGCTAAGAAGAAAGAGGGTGGTTCCACTGCAAATGCTGGTCCACTACAAATGCAGCCATTGTTGAGTCTTCTATGAAAGGAGACTGTGATGCTGATGTTGATGCAGAATGGGCTTTTAGCGCAGAGTGCACTTACAATCCTACTGTCCATGATGCATGCTTGTCAGTTGCTGTAGATTCACATGTGTGGTATTTCGACAGTGGTGCTACAAAGCACATTACCTCACATTGTGAATTGTTTACCTCTCTCGAGTCTGTCCCTCATGGGAATTCAGTCACTTGTGCCAACAATGCCTCTTATTCGGTTCAGGGAGTTGGAAAGATTGTGCTTACTGCTACAAATGGCAGTTCCTTCAGACTTGTTGATGCACTTTATGTACCTGGGATCAAGAAGAATCTCTTGTCTGTATACGCACTTGCTAGACTTGGACTTGTAGTCAAATTTGTGGATGGCAGATGTACAGTTCATGATCTCCGTTTTGGTGATGAAATTGTTGCATTTGGCCTTTTGTGTCGTGGGCTGTATAAGCTCACTTTGTATGACAAGTGTGGACAAAATTTTACAAATTTTGTTGCAGATTCAAGGGCTATTTCAGATGCAAAACTTTGGCATGCACGTTTTGGTCATCTAAATTTTGCCAGTGTGCTGCGTTTGCAAAAATTTGATATGGTTGCTTCTTTGCCACCTCTTGAAGCACCTTTCAAACATGTTTGTGAAGGCTGTATTTTGTGTAAGATGCAGCGTTCTAAGTTTCCAAAGGATGGTTCAGTTCGGGCCACATGCAGGTTGCAGCTTGTGCATAGTGATGTTTGTGGGCCCATACAAACTCTGTCCTTGGGCAATTACTTGTACTTCGTGACTCTCATTGATGATTACTCCAAGCATGCATGGTTATTTCCACTTAAAGCGAAGTCCGAAGTTCTTATGTGCTTCAAACAATTTCTGGATATGGCTGAAAATGGCTCGAAATGTACTATGGGCACCCTCCATTCTGATCGAGGGGGGGAGTGCATGTCTCATTAGTTTAATGCATTTCTGGCTAGTCATGGGATAAAACGCCAATGTACAGTGGCTTATACACCTCAGAAAAATGGTGTTGCTGAGAGGAAAAATAGGTCACTGATGAAAACGGCACGATGTATGGTCAAAAGTCAAGCTTTGCCGCATTATTTTTGGCTTGAGGTCATCATGTGTGCCACTTATGTACTAAACAGGTGTCCTATGAAAGCTTTGTAGTCTATTACTCCATATAAAGTATGGCATGATAGAAAGCCTTCTGTTGAGCACATGCGTGTTTTTGGTTGTTTGGCATATGCTTTGGTGCCACAAACACAACGCAGAAAATTGGATGATAAGGCTGTCAAATGTATTTTTGTTGGTTATAGTGCTGAAAGCAAAGGTTACAGGTTATATCATCCGCAAACAAAGCGTATTCTGGTTTCATGGGATGTAGTGTTTGTGGAAGATTCTGTTCAGCCCTTGCTGTCATGTAGTAGAGACAGTAATGTAAGCTCACAGGATATTTATGACACTTTGTTGCCTCTTTTTAGTGGTGGAAATATGAACGTAAGTGCCAATGAGGCAAATGTATAGCCTATGGGGGTTTCTGAAAATGTTACAGATCAGCCTATTACTGATGTAGATGTACATGATGTAATTGATGAGGAAAGGGTTGAAAATGAGCAGGCTAGAGGTATGCCAAAATGGCTGGTGCACACTTTGCGTGACAGTAAATTGGATGCACCTTTGTCTAGTCGTACTCGTTTAGGCTCTCGCCATGCATCTTATGCATCAGAGTGTTATTCTTTGGATGTGTCTAGCTTACATGATGTTGAGGAGCCTCTGTCTTTTGATGAAGCACAGAATTCAGAAAATTGGATGACTGCCATGCAAACAGATATGATGCACTTATAGAAAATGACACATGGACTTTATGTGATTTGCCTCCTAGCTGGTGAGATTGATCGCCGTAAGGCTCGACTTGTTGCAAAGGGTTATGCATAGCAAAAAGGCAGAGATTATGAAGAGACTTTTGCTCCCACTTGTCGTATGACTACTGTGCATTTTCCATGTGCATTGGTAGCTCATTTTGGTTGGGATGTACATCAATCAGACATTGTTACTGCTTTCTTGAATGGTGACATATTTGAGAAAGTTTATGTAACGCAGCCTTGCGGTTTTTTCATAAAAGGACAAGAGGACAAAGTGTGCAGATGTAAGAAGTCTTTGTATGGGTTGAAGCAATCTCCTCGTGCTTGGTATGAGAAAGCTGACACTCATTTGGTTAAATGAAGCTTTCGTAACAGTCCAACAGAAAGCCATTGTATGTAAAGTGTGAGGATGATGTACTTCTCATTGTGGTTCTTTATGTCGATGATTTGCTGATCACTGGACCAAATGAGAGACATATTGCTGAATTTAAGGCTGCTTTGAATGCTACTTTCAAGATGAAAGATTTGGGGCTGTTGCATCATTACTTGGGTATACAGTTTAAGCAGTGTGATGGTGGTATTGCCTTGTGTCAGAAAAGTTACATAGAGACATTGCTATGTAAGTTTGGACTTGAGGATTGGAAACCTATTGCCACTCCCATGGAAACATATTTGAAGTTGAGTCTACATGATGCTAGAGATCCTGCTGATGTCACTCTTTACCAAATTGCTGTTGGCTGCCTCATTTATGTATGCAACACGAGGCTAGATATTCAGTTTGCAGTCTCACAGGTCAGCAGATTTATGCATAGCCCAGGGTCTAAGCACTGGCAGGCTGTCAAGAGGATTTTCCGCTACCTTAGTGGCACTTTACATCTTGGCTTATTTTATCCCAAGGGTGGATCATTGCTGCCAGACTTACATGCTTTTTCGGACTCAAATTGGGCTGGTTGTTTTGACACGTGAGTGTCCACAAGTGGTTTTGTTTCATGCTTCGCAGTTCATGTATATCATTGTTGAGCAAGAACAAACCTACTATGGCCACTTCGAGTTGTGAGGTTGAGTACAAGGCAGTCTTCATAGCTACGATTGAGTGTGTACGGTTCAGACGCCTTATGGCTGATTTGGGCGTTGGACAGGACACTGCCAACACTATCTACACTAACAGTCAGAGCACATTGGTAGTTGCGAGGAACCCAGTTTTTCATGCTTGCATAAAGGACATTGAGGTGCATTACCACTATGTCAGGGAGAGGCTCTCAACAGGAGAGATGAGCTTGGATTATGTGCCAACACAGGACAACCTTGCAGATCTTTTCACAAAGGCATTGTCTCGTGAGAATCTTGAAGCTTTCCGCAAAGCTTTGGGCTTACTCCCCTTTGTGGACTAATCACATCCTTAGGGCATGGCACTTCCCTTTACTCATGGGCCAACTCATGGGCAAACTCTCGTTCACTCCGATTTGGTCAAGTTGGCAGACCGCTATGGTCAGTTTTAGGTCGTAGGTCTTCGCGCACTGCTCAGTTTTTAGGGTTTTTTCCAAGGATTTAGACTAGCTACCGGCTGTACAAAATGGATCATTATTGAGTGAAGAATTTATCCCTCATGTCTTGTGTGAGACGGCACTGAAAAAGCTCAAATGTGGGCTCCGAAAATGTCGCGCAAAAGAAGTCGAAAACTCTCTCTGTAAAGGCTCCAAGTGGAAATGAGGTGGTTTTAGCCTACCCTGGATATCTATACCTGGACTTCCCGAACCAAATTTTCCCAGATTCCCCCGTTAGTCCTACTAGGCTGTAAAATCTATGTTAGATTCAAATTTTTCCCTGATCGGATCCCTGTAGCTCATTTTGCAAGAATTTTACAAAAGTAGGCATGACCGCCTAATTTAGGCTTCCCGCTTTTGTCTTCTGATTTTGTTGAAAATTTTTGTGCTTGTCCGCTTGTCCTTCTGATCACCATCGTGTCTTCAATTTTTCCATCTGAACTTTCTTGCTATTTATTACTAATTTTGACCTGTTTATTTAAAAAATCAAAGAAAATAGCAAAATTCTCTAAAAAAGTAAAGTAAAAATTCAATAATTAAGCAAATCACTCGAAAAACACAGCTTTATTGTATTTTGTTGGATTTCTCTATTTTTAATCCTCCTTATCAACAAAAATGATGAAAAATATCCAAAAAGGACTATTTTTTATGATTTTCTGATAGTATATACACTATTTTACACTCATCGAGAAGATATTATCAATGAATTTTTCCTTGTCGATGCATTATAAGGGCATTATTAATTTTACAAAAAGTCACACATTAACATGGAACTTTTTCCTCCCTCTTCAAAGATTGCCCTCAATTACTTAGTACTTAGTGCCCTTCCACCCCTCCTAGATGGTGTATTCCAAAACGATTGCATGCATGGGTTGAACAATTGTGTCTAAGCATCGTCGTGATTGGCTCGACCATGATATGAAGATCAATGCAATTCAAACCAATATGATGTGTGAGTTGGGTCTTGAGTAAATAACTCAAGGGTTTCCGATGTCGAGGTTTGTTGCTAATGTCTTTTAAAGATAAAATCTTATAGCTTTTGTGCTCTCTGTTTGATTGTACCATCAAGGTGTTTTAGCACACTGATTGCTTGAGCTATTGGTAGCATGTTAGACTGTTGTTGAGCTTTTTCGCGCCATTGGTAACGCGGTTGGCTTGGTGCTGCATGGTGTGTTGGAGTCTGTTGAGACTTAAGTCACCACTGCTTGATTGGTTTCGCGGGCTGTGGAGAAGATAAGTACTCTTTTTTCTTCCAAACCCTTTTCATGTTAGGTTCCTTGCTTGTAGATGCTCGATTCTATGTTCGAATACTTGGAACCATCTTATGTTTCTTCGGTGAAGTTTTAGGCACCCAGATCTAATTTGGTTTATCCTTAAGTTGTGCTTTTGGTACCCAAATTTTCCTGACTCCTTGCATGCTACTTGTAGCATTTGTTTATCGTGGAGATGGAGAAGATTTGCTTTGTGAAGTGGTCTGATGATTACATCTTTTTCATTCCTCCTTGCTTGGTGCAACTGGAATAATGAGTTGCCCTCCTTTACGTGATAGCTTTAGCTGATTTGTATCCCAATCTGGTACTGCTTTGTATGTACGCATCCAAGGAATGCCAAGAATCATCGTCTCATTCATGTGTTCATCTCGCAAGCATACAAATTGATGCAGACATGAACATCCATGTACTACCACGTTCAAGTTGACTACTCCCAATGTTGGAGTTGGATTCTTGTTGCATCCTTTGATTATCGTTATTCCTGCGGTCAATGCTTGACTTGTTGCCTTCTTGTATGTGGAATAATTGACTGCATTCACTCTAGCTCCCGTGTCTACCAAAGCATTGGTGCTATGATTGTTGATCTTTACTTTGATACGCAGATCCATTCCATCTAACCAGTCGTCATCTGTTGAAACCGCGTCTTTAGGTAATTACCATTGTCGGTCATCTATTTCCAAAGTGTTGATGGGAATCAATATCTATTGATTCTTGAGAGCAGCTTTACGCTTGAGTACCCAAAGTCTAGCTTTCTCTTGGGCTTCCTCAATAACCTGTTGTTGCTTCATCTTCCTTTGTTTGGCTGCATGCATTCTCTCTAGCAATTCATTGGTTAGTGGAAAATTGTATTTCTTTAAACGACATCCACTAATCCAATTAGCCATTGTTCACCATCTAGGGTGGACAATTTTACTGCTCCACTTGGAGATACATCTTCAATGATAAATGGTTCGTTTCCCTTTTTCTTAAACTTGGGAATGTGTTGCTTAAGGGAATAGACTAGAACTGAGTCCCCTTTTTTGAAGATTTTGGTGATTAAGTGGGAATCAAAAAACTATTTTTGTTTTCGCTTTTGTGCATAGATATGAGCTACAACAGTTAGTCTTTGCTCGTCTAGCTTTATCAAATCTTCAAGTCTTTCTGAAAATTCATGTCCAATCCACTCAAGAGTCTGTGCTACCCTTAATGTCAGCAATAGAAGCTCTATTGGTAGTATGGCATCAAGACCATAAAAAGGGTTAAAGGGTGTAGCATTTAGAGCTGTTTTGAACGAAACTCGGTAAGCCCATAGAGGAGCATGGAGATTCATTTCCCAATCTCTCCTTCCTGAACTAACCACTTTGGTCAGTACCGAGCTAAGAATTTTATTTGTATGCTCAACTTTTCCGTTTGCTTGTGGGTGATAGGGAGCTGATTTGTTATGGATAACTATAAACTCATTAAGCAAATACTCTATTACCTCATTGAGGAAATGAGTTCCCCGATCACTGACAATCTCTAATGGAAGTCCATATCTCATGAATACATACTCATATAAGAATGCAGTAGTGGTTCTGGCATCATTCTTTTGAGTTGCTTTAATTTAGCCTCGGCCCACTTGGTCAAATAGTCCGTAGATACAATGATATATTGAGCTTAGGTTCTATAAGCAGGTGGTTGTATCAGTCCCACAAAATATATACCCCATTTTACAAAGGCTATAGCCCCCATCATTGATCTTAAGGGCATGATGTCTACTCATGTTGGCATTTTTGCTTGTTTTGACAAGCATCACACCTCCGAACATATTCTTTGGCATCTGCAAAAAGTGTTGGCCACCATATGCCTGCCATCAAGATTGCTCTTGCGGTGGTCTCACTAGAAAAGTGACCTCCAGCTAATCCAACATATGTTTGTTCTATAATAAGAATATACTCATGTTCATTTGCACAAAGACGCAAATGTTGATCTTTACCTCTCCGATAATTGGTTCCCAATAAGAGCATAGTCTCTTGCTTTAGTTTCAATTTCTCTTTGACAGTGTTTACTCATTTCCTCAGGAAATGTTCGGCTCGATAAGTAGGTAGCCAAATAATTACTCCACTTAGAAACAGGTGACATTTGAAACAATGTTACATGAGGAATGGGTGGTTGTTTTTGACATTGAGGGCAATCTTTTACAAAAGATCTAACATCTCTCCTCATAGCCAGCCAAAATACTCCAAGTCTTAAGATTCTTTGCATTGGTCTTTCGAAAAGTGAAGTTCTACTATAGTAACATGTGCTTGAATTTGGTATTGATCCTTTTCTTCAAGGTTAATGCATAAAAGCAATATCCCGTCTCGATTTCTCTTATATAGCCTTCTAGCTAGTAATTGATACATGGTCGATTGCTCGATTAAATCAATTGTGATAGGAAATGGTGATTCCACTTGAGCTATTTTCATCAATGAAATAATTTTTCCGACCATCTAGGTATCATTTCCACGGAGAACAAATAGGCATCTGGTAGATCATCGTCTACCCCTTTGGGTGATTCCCCTGAAACAATCCTGGACAAATGATCTGCTCGTTGATGCATAGTGCCTTTTTTACAACCACAGTGAAATCAAATTCGAGAAGAATGATGAACCATCTCACTATTCTCCCTGTGCTGCATGGATTGTTGACCAAATATAACAAAGCTTGTTGGTCCACAAAGAACACAAACTTTTGGCTAATAGGTAATGTTTATATTTTTAACAGCATAGATAATTCCTAGTCCTTCTCTTCTAGTGGTGGTGTAATTCTTTTCTGCCATGTTCAATTGTCGGCTAGCATAAGAAATAGGAAAGTCAATTTTTCCATCTCTTGGTTGGGCTAGTATACAACCAATAGCAAAGTTTGAAGCATCTACATGTACGTGGAATACCTTATACCAATCGGGTTCTTTCAATATTGGAGCTGAGGTGAGATCTTGCTTAAGATTCATGAAGGATTCTTCACATGTCTCGGTCCATTCAAAGTGCGTAATCAAGCTATACATTGGTTTGCAATTATAGCATACATGTAGATGAACCCTCGGTAATATCCACAATGTTCCATGAAGGTTTGTATCCCCTTGACTATTGTTGGTCTAGGTAAATCAGCAATGACCTGAATCTTTTCAATATCAGTAGCTATGCCATTTTTAGACACTATATGTCCAATAATTTTCCCTTGTCTTCCCATGAATGTGCACTTTTTAGGATTTAAGCAAATCCTATAAAGTCTACATTTCTCGAATACCTTTTTGAGGTGTTCCAAATGATCAGCCCGGATTGACGAATGTACGTATAGATCATCCATGTATACTTCCAAGAATTTTCAAAAATACTCTTTGAAAGCATGGCTCATCAATCTCTGAAACGTGGCTGGAGCATTAGTTAACCCAAACAGCATAACCCGATAGACAAATATACCCCATTCTATTGCAAAAGCAGTAGAAACCAACAAACCAATGCAGACTATAATAGTGATCTTGTGTGGATTGTTCCTGAGGAGATGCTGGCAAAAGTCCAAGAAAATGAAGAACTTAAAGTTTATACATGAGCATATTGTTCTTCGTCTAGGATGCATTGAGTTTTTAAAGGCTCTATTTAGCAATTTCAATGTAGGGATATGGTCAGTTGCTAATGACATGCATGTTGTGGACATCATCAGGATTTTAGAAAAGGAAGCTAAAGAAAAATTTCTATTCTTTATGATCTGGGGGCAAAGCCAATGTCAACCATGCGTAGAGTCAAGGATCACTCGCTTAGATAATCCAAGAGTAGAAGCACTTTTCAAACCGCTGGCTATTGCATCATCAAAATTTGGGCTTGATGCAAGAAGATTGCTTCTTGTAGATGATGAACCATTAAAGGAATGTGTGAATATTGCATTGAATTGTATTTTTCCACCATCATTTAATGTTGATGATGAGGAGGATAATATCCTCCTTGGGGAGCTGCTACCATATATCAAAGCTCTCAATCATGTTAATGACATTCGCACAGTTACAGGGTCTCATTTATATGGACAATCACCCATTGCTCAAGGTCATGAGCTTTATAACCGTATATGCAAGGTTGTTGCAGAGTGGGAGGAGAGAAATCTAATTTTTCTAGGAAAAACCTACTTCACGGGAAGACTACCAAAAGTTTCTCGTCCTCTTCACGATGAGAAAGTTACAACATCTAGCACTAGTGGAATGTCCACTCGAAGTCAAGACAAGAAACTTTCAACACGTGATCGAGAAAAAGTAAGGGTCTTAAAGAATATCAAATCATTATCAGCCTTGAAAGGTACAAAAGCAATCATGCTTGCCCAAAAATTGGGATACAAGGAGCCTGTGATCAAAGTACATGAAGCCAGGAGTTATATAAAGCATCTAAAAATTCAGTATGATTTCAAATAGCCCTATATCAAGAAATGATGGAGCAATGTTTTGTAACATTTTGTCATTTACAAAGATCTTTATGTACTCAGAGACTTTGTTAGAGTGCTTAGGGTTTCAAGATATATGAATATGTATATGATTAATAGTTTTTTAAATTGTCTTTCAATACTATAAGTAACTTCTAAGTTTCATGTGCCAAATGCTCTTTTTTTAAAAAGCTTTTATAGTTGTTTGCTTTGAAATTTGAGTTCACTATGCCATCAAGGACAATCTTCATGCTCATAAGGTCAAATCTCACCCTATATGTCCTTGGGGGAATTTCACTTTATGGTCTCAACACCCTATGAATCTAAGGACATAGGGTCATAGTTTGGCATGTGTTCTTGCATAGGACTTACTAAGTGTAACCACAAATTAGCACCCTATGTCCCTAAGGTCTTCAACACACTTAAGATCTCTATATTAACTTTTTTTTTTTAATCATTTCAGGGCTTCCAAGAAAAAATGTTTTGCTATTAGATTATCACAAAATAGAGGAGCTCCCTTTCATATTACATCAAATATCACATTCAAACCAAGAGCAATGGTTTCATTATCTACCAACATCTTTCAAACAGGACAAAAGAACGCTTATCTTGGATTTAGAGGGTGTGCTTCTTGCAACATTTGAGCTTCAATCAAGGCCAACTTGGACCAAGTACATGTGCATTGTAGAAGATAACAATGAGGTGTATGTGGTGCATCCAGATGCAGAGTATTTCTTAAGATTTTGCTTTGAGTTCTTTGAGGTTTGGATTTGGAGCTGCCATCGTTTACAAAAAGCTCAACACATAATCAAGACCTATTTTCCTACACAAAGTCACAAATTCAAGATGATTATGGATAACCGGTGCTGCCAAAATTCAAATTTCATGATCGGTTACAAAAGAGCCTATCACAAAAATCTTTAGACCATATGGAAGCTATTTGATTATTTAGATGGGGGCAACACTATAATATTTGATGATAGTCCATATCGAGTGATGTGGAATATGCAAGGAACTTATATTATTTTTCCAAAGTTTTGGAACCAACCTACTCAATTGCTTCAAATTTTTTTAAAAGATGAAATTGTTCCATGGTTATGTGGATGGTTGTATGCTAAAGACAAGAGAGACTATACCATAATAAATTTTGTAATGTTCCATCTTGATCCTGAGACTCACTATGTAATGCAATGTTATATGTCTCAAAGGACTCAAATTCTCAAGAGAAGGAGGCCATTTTAAGTGTACTAGTTAAGTATTCTAAATAGCATCTACCAAGTATTTGGCAATGTGTACTTTTCAAAATTTAAACTTGATGGAATGTTGTGGGATATCTTGAAACATCTTTAAGCTGTTTTTTTAATGAAGTGCATCCTATTGTCAGGAGACTTCTCTCATTCAAGTTCTTTGGTTTCATTGTTTGATGCTTCTATGGTATTGTTAACTTTTTCTTCTTATTAATTGTCTTTATTAAGTGATCCAAACAATCAGAATTTCTTGACATTTGGTAGTGTTACAAAACGGTGTTTTTTGAACACCCTCGATCTTGGAGATATCATACTCTTTCTAGTTAGTCTTTTATTGTACATGCGATGAAGACCATCATTTTTATGAAACTGTCAAGTTGATGGTAATCTTTATGTTCATACTTTATACTATTTTGACATAAGCAATGTATACAATGCGTATTATTCACATCAAATGGTGTTTTTAAACACCTCCTTTTTTTGAGACACCGTCTTTAAAACCTTTGAGTGAAGTTTTAAAGCATGTACTTGATGTAAAAAATATTCATCTTAACATTGATTCTTTGGCACAAACTTATATTAGGAGTTTTTATATTGTAGTTTTATGTTAAGAAATAATTTCAAAGTTAGAATTATGATAGTTTATCTAAGTAAATGTCTCATCTAAATTTGTATAGTTAAATAAAATACCAAATGGAATTATAGGTGCAATAGATGACATCTTATGGTCTTAGGGCCATAGGATACTCTATAATATTGTTTAGATTTTTTAATTGTGTGTGAACATAGATCATAGAGGGTTTTTCTCACTACCATAGAGGATATCCTATGGCTTTGGGGCCACATGGTCTCAATATTGAGCGTAGAGGATTTCTTACTAGAATAGAGGGTACCTTGTGGCCTTAGGTCCATAGGGTGCAAACACAGAGTATAGAGGATTTCTTACTAGCACAGAGGGCACCCTATGGTCTAAGGCCATATGGTGACAACATATAGAATAGAAGGTTTCTAACTAGCATACGAGGCACACCTTGTGCGCCTGGGGACATAGTGTGCCAACATAGAGCATAGAAGGGTTTCTTATTGGCATAAAAAACATCTTGTGGCCGTAAGACAACCTACATCCTTAGGGACATAGGGTGGCACATAAATAAAGTCCCATATGGATTTGAAGGGCTGGACCTCTTTGTACGTTGGGACCAGCTAACAATCCTAACCCTATGGCCTTGAGGTCATAAAGAGACATATTAAAGTCATAGACATGTCTACAAAGAGCACCATATGGCCTTAAGGCCATAGGTGCAATAGATGGCATCTCATGGTCTTATAGCCATAGGATACTATATAGTATTGTTTTGACTTTTTAAGTGTGAAATATATTTTGAATGTTGTTTAAGTTATCGTGTATTTAAAACTTGATAGCATCTACAAAACCATGACCAAGTATTTTGTTATACATGGATTAAGGTCACCAAATTATGACAAGCGTGTTTAATAGTATTTGCCTTTACATATTATCTTTTTTAATTGCTGTAATCAATCTATATGCTGCTTAAAATCATATCAATTGGTTTTTTGACACCTCATTTCTTGAGAAGATACTTCTAGAAGCATTTGTTGTATTTTGAAAAGCACTGATGTCATACAAATCCTCTTTCCAAAAACTATATTGGAGGTTTATTCTTAAATTTTATAGTAGAGAATTAAAATAGACTCATACAATCATGATAATTTATATAAATTAAAGGCAACTAGAGCTTAGAAATCATTAAATAACACAATCCTAGCATACACATTTAGAATTTGGGAAACGGGATTTTCCCAAATTATCTAAAATGGTGTTTAGAGGCAATGGTCCATATTGCTACGTTTGTAGCCTTGAGAGAGCATGAACAAGTAGAATTTACGATACCACTCCCTTGATCACTGTTTTAGATCATAAAGAGTCTTTTATAACTGAAACACCAATTCTTCATTGCCCTTCTCAACAAAACCTTCTAGTTGCTGCATATAAACTTCTTCTTGAAGATCACCATGCAAGAACGCCGTCTTGACATCCATCAGGTCAAGTTCCATGTCGTCTTTAGCAACCAACACAAGTACACACCGCAGAGTAGTCATCTTGACAACCGAAGAAAAGATCTCATCAAAGTCAATACCCTGCTGCTGCTTAAATCCTTTAGCAACAAGCCATGCCTTGTACTTGGGTTTATTATCATGAGGTGTAATTTTCTTCTTGTACACCCATTTTCATGGTAATGCCTTTTTACCTTTAGGCAACCGAACCAAATTTCAAGTTTGATTCTTATGCAATGAGTCCATTTCTGATTGCATGGCCAACTGCCATTTTTTCGAGTCAACCACTTGTAATGCCTCCTTGGAACAAGATGGTTCTCCGCAATCCGTGAGCATGACATAATTTAGAGATGGCACATAATGATCAGGTGGTTTGGAGACACGCTCAGAACGTCTCACCACAACTGATTCTGCCTCTCTAGCCACTATAGGCTGTTCGTGAGTCTGACCATGCTGTCTTGATGTGCTAGCACTAGGTCCATCTTCCCTGAAGACAACTCTTCTGATCTCCTCTGTCTTGTCTGGCTTAGCGTGAAACTTGGATTCATTGAAATGCACATCATTGCTACGAATAACTTTTCTGGACTCAGTATCCCAAAGCCGATAACCCATCTCGCTCGATTCTCCGTAGCCAAGAAATATACACTTCTTGCTCTTTGGTTCTAATTTATTCCTGAACTCCTTAGGAATATGGCTATAAGCTTCACAACCAAAGACTGTGAGATGCTTATACGAAGGTGCTTTGCCTGTCCATAGCATCTCGTCCACTTCACTCTTATCCAAAACCCTACTAGGAGACCTGTTGATCAAATGGACTGTTGTAGCCACTGCTTCTACCCAAAATCCATCAGGCAACTCAGCATTTGACAACATGCTTCTGAACTTCTCTTGTATGGTCCTATTCATACATTCTGAAACTCCATTTTGTGAAGGATTTTATGGTGCAGTAAGTTCCCGCTTTATCCCTTTTGCTTCACAAAAGTCTTGAAAAGCTTTGGAAATGTACTCTCCACCATTGTCAGTTCTAGAGCACTTCAGCTTCTAACCACTTTGATTCTCCACAAGCATCAAGAATGTCTTAAAGACCGTGAACACCTCATCCTTGTGATTCAAGAAGTAAACCCATACTTTGCGAGAATAGTCATCTATGAATGTACAAAAGTACGTTGCTCCCCCTAGTGAAAAACTAGGCATTGGTCCGCATAGATCACGGTGCACAAGATCTAACCGTTCGTCCCTACAATTCCTCTTTGATCTGTGTGGTTCCTGTGTTTGCTTACCATAAACACAATGCTCACAAAACTCAAAATGTTGAAATGTAAAGCCAGGCAAATAACCATAAAGAGAAAGTATTTCTATTCCTCTTTTTGACATATTTCCCAGCCTAGGATGCCACAGTGACACACTTGGCTACTCAATCACATTAATCACATGGTTTTTAACCTCTGAAACATGTAAGTGTATAGAGTTCTTGACTTGCTTCCATGTGCTATAGTCATCAAGCCTTTGGAGATCTTCCAAGCGTTGTTCCCAAAAACTATCATATAACCCGCATCATCCAACTTTCCTATACTGGTCAAGCTCTTTCGGATTGCTGGAACATGTCTCACATTCTTGAGCCATAAAGAAGAACCATTCTGAAACTTCAACTGCACATCTCCCACTCCAAGTATATCACAAACCTGCTCATTGCCAAGTCTGACATAATCTCTAGTAGCCACATATGATGTAAACCACTCTTTGTGCGAAGAAACATGTAAAGATGCCCCTGAGTTGATAATCCAATCACTCATAGCATGTCCATGCTCTACAGTCAAGAAAACAGAATCAAGATTTCTTGTGAGGAAGATGTCACCAGATGCTATACCAGAATCACTGTCTGAACCAGATCATGTGACATTCACCTCTTCAATCTTCACTGAACTCTTCTTTTCATCTTGCTCAGAACTCTTTGTTTTGCCTTTTTCTTGTTTCCACTTCGTACAGTCTCTCTTCATGTGACCCTTCTTGCCACAATGGTAGCATTCTATGTCATCCTTTGACTTCGAGTCACGAGACTTACTTCGGTTTTGTGCCTTCTTACCCTTCTTCTCTTTAAACTGTTGTCTCCCTCGAATGACCAAAGCACTGTTGCCTTTGCTTTTGTCAATGTTCTTCCTGTTCACTTCCTCTGTGAGCAAGCTGCCTTCTACATTGGCACTTGTAAGACCTTTTGGCACGACAGAATTAGTTAACGTTGTACGAAAAGTATCCCAACTGTCTGGCAAAGTGATTAAGAGAAACATATCCTTCACTGAATCTGGAAAGACTATCTCCTGTGCTGTTAACTGGCTGAAAATTGTGTGAAATTCATTGAGATGATTTGACATGGCTGTCCCTTCCTTCATCTTCAGATCCACCAATTTCTTGAGCCAGTAAATCTGAGAAGCAGCACTTTGTTTCTCGTACATACCACATAGCTTTTGCCATACGCCATACGTTGTAGTCTCTTCTGCTACGTTGAAGTAAACATTTTCTGCCAGTGTTAGCATGGTTGTGGAACAAGCTAACTCATCAAGCTCTTCCCACTCATCTTCAGCCATACCTTCTGGTCTTTCCCCTTTGAGCTTCAGTGGCTTCACTTGTTTTTTGTGCACCAAAACCTGCCAAATCTGCTTCTTCCAAAATGGAAAGTTTGTGCCATCCAGCTTCTTTATGTTGTAAAGAGTCTCACTTTGAGAAGATGCCATATTTGCCAAACTATTTACTCCTGGGAAAAATCCGGCAGAGTTTCCCTTGTAAACTGGCCTCTGTACACAATAAACAAGCTGTAAAACAACAAGCTGAACACCTCTCCTCAAGAACTGTCAGTATTTTGAAAAATTTTGACAGAGTCTCCCCTGTAAACTGAGCTGTGGAAAT
This sequence comes from Adiantum capillus-veneris, assembly GCF_014529385.1. Classification (NCBI taxonomy): domain Eukaryota; kingdom Viridiplantae; phylum Streptophyta; class Polypodiopsida; order Polypodiales; family Pteridaceae; genus Adiantum; species Adiantum capillus-veneris. Next base: position 153,637,139 of record NC_140931.1, read on the forward strand.
CAAAAGATAGCTAAAAAACAACCATAAATAGCTAACCACTGACAAATCTAAAAATCTCTGTAATATGCTATCCTGAAAGCATATACCGTCTCCTGTTTGGGCGATCACAGAACCTGTATCTGTCTCAAGACTGAACCCTGAACAATGCCTCAACGGCTTGACGCATAAGATGCAATCCAGTGTCTACACAAATTCATACATCCTATGGGATAAAAGTCACCAAAGAGGATGCGTGTAGAGGGGAGCTCCAACAACCTAATCCACCTCACACTGGGTAACCCAGCCCCCAATGCTTGGCTTCAAAAAATCTCACACACGACCCTCTCAGCTGGCTTAGCAAATTGCCCAGAACTAGCATACATCCTACAATAGACCAATCACTATCCTATGACCGCTGCGGCAGTCTGTCTACTAGCGTGACTCACAACTAGTAGACCCACAATCACAGTACATCAATCTGCAATACATGCCAGTGGTGTCAAGCCGTCGTATGGCCACACCTCCCCTGGAACCTGGCAAGCACAAGAAGTAGCAATGCAGACTGCAATATATATATCTGATGATATATATGTGTACCTGGTCTATAGATGATGCTTTGAAGACTAATGAGTGATGTATGTCGATGCCGATATTGATGCCGACCACCTCCTGCTTGCCAATCTACACAAGAAGGGTTTCTTTGTGGCTGAAACCTATCTTCTGATGTAGTGCTCAGAACAAAATTTGGAGGGCATAAACAGCTTCAAAAGGGGGGTAAAACCACAAGTCACCTAATGGAAATACTCCCGGAACGCCGAGTGTGAATTTCCAAGCTCCAGATCCAGAACTTGCCTGAAAAGTGCATGCGCGCGATTATGCAAAAACGCATTGAACCTTGCTCTGATACCAATTGAAGTCGTGGAGAAGAGCGTAGATTGACTCACACACACACACACACACACACACACACACACACACACACACACACACACACACACACACACACACACACACACACACACACACACACACACAGATACACAGAGAGCTTACACAGTACGTAGAGAAGTCGTTTTAAGGGTTATCTCCCAAACCTTATTATCCACAAAAGTATATGTGAGTATATACAAAGAGTTAGTGATAAGTGAGTTCGGCGGGCGGCCGGCCATATCCATATAAGAGGCCACTTGGGCTTTAATCCCAACAAAGAACCCCAAAAGAGACTTCCATTTTATGACACCTTGCAGCATCTAGAATCACGGCCCTTGCAAAAAACCTGAGCTTGAACAACTATATATTTAGCAGCCTGAAATATGCCGAATGCATCATGCAAGCACATCCAGGCACGAATCGCCTACTACAATGCAATGGATAGGGAGAACGCTCTCAAGATGATATTGCAGTGATCTCTAAAGAAACCCTCCAAATTTTCATTTCTTAGTGGCTGCTTCGCATTGCACTGGAGCTCGCCACTCCATCTCTCCCCCAAGAGCATGCTGGTGACCATACATGTTGCGGCTACTGCATGGTAGTCCCCATCTCCGGAATCCTCAATAACCAGTAAGCATTGACCACTGCTACACACCATGCATTCCTTACAATGTAAAATCAACAAATAAAGGGTATCCTCAACAACAGTCACATGCAGTCACAAAAAGAACCAGCAAAGCAAAAGAGAAAGTTATATAGACCCTAATGTGAGAGGATCCCCTCACAAGTAGCAAGAGAGTGTCAATGTCTTAGCCCTAGGCACATGAAAACTTGCAGCAGCAGGAGAAACTCACCCTCAACTTCTGACAAATGATGGCACCGCATCGCCCTTAGATCTACACAATTAACAACCGAGATCAATGGACAAGTAATCACAAAAAAAAAAAGCAAAAGACGAACAAGATTCGGACATTGATACAAGGGGATTCCCTCTAAAAACAAGCAAAAGAGTATTGATGTCGTAGCCCCAAGTACAGAGAGAAAAATAGGGCAGAAATAAAACTACCTTCCAAATGAAGGATTACACTTTGAGATAAGCTTGTCTTTCTTGGTTGCCACCTTCAAACTAGGCCATTGGCCGTGTGCCAAAATGCTTACAACACCTTCAAGATGGTTGTTTGGACCAACATTTTGATTTGTAGAGTCTACATACATATGAGTCCTTTGTAGAAACTCGAATACACCAATAGAGAGCACATCGTTCACAGAATTGTCATGAGAATGTAACTCCTGCCCTTTTCTTAGGAGTCAGAACATCATGAGGTAGCTAAATCCTTTTTTAGCAATTAGTAGTTATTTTTTACTATAGAAGATTTTGCACACTTGTGAAAAACTTTCAAGGAGTGGCTTACATGCCAGTCGCACCAGATTCCTGCAAAATGCAAAACCAACAAAACCAGGTGATGTAACAATTCAGCTATCAGATAGGCAAAACTGTCTCATTTTGTATCTTCAATAAATATACAGAGTAAGAATTTTCTTTTTGCAAAACTAACAAAACAAGATGATGTAAAAGCTCAGCTATCATATAGGCAAAGCTGTCTCATTTTGCATCTTCAATAAATATACAGGAGGTAAAACGTGTTGTTAACTGGAGAGAAGTCAGTTTTGTTGCGACCAGTTAGTGCATGTTGTATCAACAACTGAAAAATTGAATGGGCATTGGATTTTTTAATGCAACTTTGAGCGCATTGTCTATAAAGCTAATAGATCATATTAGCAAAGTCCCTTCAAAAGTACATGGACTCCATTTAAGTAATCGAATATATTCTAGTAGCGAATTCCATCAAAATAATGAAAGATGAATCGCATCACAAACTCATAAGTCGGACGATGTCCTCCTTGGTTTTGCAAGATTCCAGACATCATAAACCTTTTGCCATTCTACATTCTCAATGCTAGGTCCAAGCAATGAAACACGCATTAATGCTTCAAGAGTTTCCACATTCAAGAACTCCCGAGCACGCGTCTTGATGAGATTTTGTTTTGAGAAACCTCTTTCACATGATACAGATGACGCAAGAAGAAACAACATGACCTGCCACAACTTTGTCAGATTCACGTATGTTTGCATCCAGTTCTTATTAGAACAAAAAACACGCCATGCATCTGACATATTCATCCCCTCACATCCGTAATACAATGTATCTGTGAATGAGAGCAGGGTGAAAGCATGACTGGGTGGTACACTTTTATGGGTTGATTACAAGTTTTGAATAGCTGCGCTATTAGACGTGGCGCACGGTAAAAGTTTTGCAAATTAATTCTAAATTTGGTGCCAAGCAGCTTTTTAGATTCTCCTCTTCAAGAGCTATCCAATGATATATCACACGCCTTGGGTTCTTCTATCTTTGTCAAACATATTGCAGCTATTAATTTGCCAAATAGTGATGTCCCGAACACAGCTTTGGTGTCCACCCAGTCATGCTTTCACCAAGCAACTCTGCCTTGCAATTGTCAATGTCAACCAGACTTCCAAACTTCTCAAGCGATTTCTTGAGCCATTCTGAGAACTTTTTCTCTCTGGATTTTATCTCCTATGCAATCTTTGTTTTGCGAGGATAGTAATGTGGGTTGAAAAGTCTAGCTGCATTGTAGAAATAAACATCTGGAAATCGATCATTCACACATTCTATCACTTTCAAGACAAACCTATTTGCAAAATTCATGCAACTTTGAACGTCACCCCCTTCCTTATCCAATGGCAACCCATTTGCATCATTGCTTGGAATTTTAGCATACAAGAGCTGATGCAAAATCTCCTTTCCATCATGACTAACATACACGAAAACACAGTCCTTTGTGGCATCCATGAAATTCTTCAAGAAGTGACTGCCTTTTCCAAACTCCTGCTGAAGAAATTTTTGTTTCAAATTAGAAGCAATAGTTACCTCTATTTTAGCACTTATAGAAGGAATATCCACATTCTTCTAGAAATGAGTATTCAACGCATTAAGATCCCTCAGCACATCTGCCAGCATGTATATACAAAAGAGGAATTTACAAACGTGAAGTTTTTCATACAAACTCTTTCCATTGTCTTTCCAAAAGCTGAGAATTGCAGGCATGAGTTGTGTCAACCTCTCCATCACATTACCTCGTGCGAGCCATCGAACCTCATGAATGTTTAAAACTTCTAAGACTTGTAAGTGCATCTCCTTCAACAAACTTTGGAAACCTGTGTGCCTTACACTAGAACCAGAAATCCATGAATAGACTTTGTTAGCAAGTTTATCAATATATGGTAAAGAAGGAAAGCATTTAAGTGCATCAAGTACAGCAAGAGCCTCTCTATGTGCAATACAATGAACACTCATGAGATGTGGCATCTCTCTTTTCATTTTTGCAACCAATCCATCATTGTAACCAAGCATTGATCTATCTCCATCTGTTGCTATTCCAACCAATTGTTGCTTGTTAAGTCCAACTTCTTTCATCATTTTCATGCTACCCCCATCAGGTACTGTGAGTAGCTTTGCAAATGTAATTTCAGCAGAGGAGCGGCCTGAACATTTAGGTTCCCAAAAAGAGAAATAAATGATGAGATGCTTCTCTAAAGACCTATCCGTAGTCTCATCTACCATCAATGCATAATAGGGGCTTTGCAACAACTTTTGCTTTTGCAAATCATCCAAATACTTTGATATGCAAAAGATGAACTCCTTCTCGGCCATCATATTAGTATATGAGGAGTAGTCATGCTGAATGGGCATTTCTTCTACATTCAAAGAATAGATCAAACCACGCAATCCCTCATACTTACGGATAGCCAGGTCCTCTTTTGCATTGAAATATACAAGTTTCATGACGGTAATGACCCTGTGCCTATTTCTGCTAATGACTTTCTTTGCATGAGTCTTCATCCATTTTCCACCTTTGCTATAGTGCTTTGTTGCAGCCCAAACATGCTCCTTGGACTTATGATGTTTTCTTATGGCACTCTTCATGATTGTTTTACATTAACCATTTCCTTTGCCCCAAGGTCCCTTACTTTATACTTTGTACACTAAGCTCATTTCATAAACTCCTTCTCCTTATGAATGACCTGGAAAACAAAGGGATACGTAATTACCCATTCTTGACGAAACATCCTCACGGTTACCTTTTTAGCCTTTGTTGGCGCAATCACTTATGTAGTTGTAGAGACACCATTGTGTGAGCCATCAGTTGATTGCCTTACACCTTCAATCTCTTCTATAGTATGGGCATTCAAACTCTCCACGCCAACCTCAAGAGTATCCTCTATCTCCACAATGTCTTCCATCTCGCTATCTAAGCAAAAGATATCTTTCAAAAACTCTCCCATAGATTTCTTTTCAGTTTTGTTACCTGATGCACAAGCTTTGTCATCTGAAGCTGAGGTCTTTTGTCCCCTTTCAAAGAATTGAAGCAAAGTACTTTGACTCATCTTTGATGGAATTTGTATGCTTTGCAAGCAAAAATTATCAAGCACATAAGTTTACATACATCACATCCTTATGAGATACTCTCAAGTCCCTCGTCTAGTTTAATACACATGTACAATGCATGCAAAGACCCAACTCTCTCTCTCTCTCTCTCTCTCTCTCTCTCTCTCTCTCTCTCTCTCTCTCTCTCTCTTCCCAAACCTTACAATCTATAGGGATGCCCAACCTTGCAATTAAGAGTCTCGACAAACAAGCCCTCATGTTAAACTTTAATGAATGTATTCCGAAATATGTTATTTCTTAAAAAGTTTCTCACATTGTCATCCATTAAAAACCAACAAAATAGCTCCTAAAAAAACCTAAACATCTTAGGAACAAAAGATAATTTCAAGCTTCAACAAGATCCAAAACATGCTTCTTTAAATCACCAAACCCATTTATCAGTCTTATCTCTTATCTAAAACAGAATTTCCAGTCTCTTTACGCAATGGAAATTGCACATGATCATCTTTATCTCTAAAAACAAGTAAATGGCCTAGCAAAAGGTAATTTCAACCTTCAACAAGATCCAAAACATGTGCTTCTTTAAATCACCACACCCATCTATCGATCTTATTGCATGAAAGAAAAATTTCCCACCTCAACTGCTGGCAATGGAAATTGCACATGAGCATCTTTGTCCTCATTCACACAAGCACTCCTTATTCAACAAATTATCTCTAAAGAAGTAAATAGCCTAGCAAGAGGTAATTTTAAGCTTCATTAGCATCCAAAAAATGTGCTTCTTTAAATCGTTGTACATCCATATATCAATCTTATTGCCTGAAAGAAGAATTTCCCACCTCAATTGGCAATGGAAATTGCAAACGAGCATCTTTATCACCATTCATGCAAGCACATCTTATTTGAACAAAAATTATACTAACAATTTCAAAAGATTGACATTCAAAATGTTGAGATGCACAACTTTTCACTCATCCAATTAGCTAGTCAATGAATGACCCATTCAACCATAGAACAATACACTCACAATAGTTGATAGACCCATTGTCCCATTGTAGCAGCAATACCCTCACAACATAAATGTGATCCATGAGTAGAACAATCACCTGATTCTTTAGCGATAATGTGTTATTTCACCAAATAGTTCAAGATTCTCTGCACTATAAATTGTAAAATTACTATTTTTTTAGTTTTACCACAAAAATTGAAGTTAAAAAAGCAATTGATGATTGAAATGTTAAGAAATAAGTGTTAATAGGTACCATTTATAGTGTTGAAACCGAAAACCTGACTGAGGAACAAGCCCTCACCTCTACTGTAGTGGGAATGTCACTAATGCATGTGTTGAAGTGAATCGTTGCGTCTCATTTTGGACAGAGCGCCAAAGTCTTCATTTCCTGCAATGACATACACACAAAAAATCTATAAGCCCATAATCATACCAAGTAAGAGATAGTATCTCATACTCCTTAGAGAAAGACAAGGAAATCCATGTGCGCACACACACACACACACACACACACGCACATACATAGAGATTTATGGGGAAGGGGGGGGAGGGGAGAAGAAGAGGATTTTAATCGTAGAAATCTATCCCAAGAGACCTCAAAGATCTATTTGGAGACCTGTTATTCAAGAGGAAAATAGCATAACACGCACACACACACACACACACAGAGAAATGAAATGAAATAAAATGTTATATTAGCATCTTCAAACGGCCAAAATGACCTATGACACCAAAAAGTTACAAGTGGTGAATTTGATACAATGTATGAATACAGAGAGCTGAAATGGGGGGGGCGGGGGGGATCTGATACAATGAGTGATACAAATCAACAGAGGTAGGGGATCAAACTCAGAGGAGATCCCTCATCACTCACTGTAGAAAGTGACTAATATCCTCCGTGGTTAGTACTCTAACTGGGCATCTCGCATGTGAAACTAGAGTGATCCGGATCCTATACTACAACCTTTGTCAATGCTATGAGGCCACCCATGGTCATGGGCACCTAGATGTTCCTAACTCAATTGCTTGATCAATCAACATACCTCTCGTGTGGATGGGATCCAAAATCTTCTGTGACGGTTTCTCCTCTAGTTGTTCACTAACTAGTGTGAAGAAATATGTGATCTACCTCTAAGCCTGGATCTGATATGATGTCCTCAACAAGCTCTCTCTATATCCATGTAGCTTGATCAATAAAAACAATCCGAGACACCTCTGGTCCTCGCTGCCTCATGACTCTAGAAAGTGGTCCAAAACCCTCTTTGAATAGACAATGGAAGCGGCATCATATCTCACAGAACACGGGGCAACGTGTTTGCATACCCCAGACTTGGGTGCTAGATGTGTTTGGTTCTAGTTGTCCGAGGTTCACAACATTAGCAAGTTGTAACATACAATTACTTGAGAACACAATGCACTCTGAGTGTTTACAATAAAAACTTTAGATGCCAACAACCTTAAAGGTTCGCTTCATTTAGAAAAAGTATCCCTTGAGGCCTAAGTATCCCTTGATGCTTAAATTTTCAAATTAGAAACCGGGAAGTCTTTATTTCCTACAATGACATATACACAACAAATCTATAAGCCCATAATCATACTAAGTAAAAGATAGTAACTCCTACTCCTTAGAGAGACATAAGGAAATCCATGCGCGCTTGCGCGCACACACACACACACACACATACATATAGAAAAAATTTGAGGGGGGGGGGGGGGAGGGGGGGAGGGAGAAGAAGAGGATTTTAATCGTAGAATTCTATCCCAAGAGACCTCAAAGATCTATTTGGAGACCGGTTATTCAAGAGGAAAATAGCATAACACGCACACATACACACACACATAAATGAAATGAAATAAAATGTTATATTAGCATCTTCAAACGGCCAAAATGACCTATGACACCAAAAAGTTACAAGTGGTGAATTTGATACAATGTATGAATACAGAGAGCTGAAATGGGGGGGGCGGGGGGGATCTGATACAATGAGTGATACAAATCAACAGAGGTAGGGGATCAAACTTAGAGGAGATCCCTCATCACTCACTGTAGAAAGTGACTAATATCCTCCGTGGTTAGTACTCTAACTGGGCATCTCGCATGTGAAACTAGAGTGATCCGGATCCTATACTACAACCTTTGTCAATGCTATGAGGCCACCCATGGTCATGGGCACCTAGATGTTCCTAACTCAATTGCTTGATCAATCAACATACCTCTCGTGTGGATGGGATCCAAAATCTTCTGTGACGGTTTCTCCTCTAGTTGTTCACTAACTAGTGTGAAGAAATATGTGATCTACCTCTAAGCCTGGATCTGATATGATGTCCTCAACAAGCTCTCTCTATATCCATGTAGCTTGATCAATAAAAACAATCCGAGACACCTCTGGTCCTCGCTGCCTCATGACTCTAGAAAGTGGTCCAAAACCCTCTTTGAATAGACAATGGAAGCGGCATCATATCTCACAGAACACGGGGCGACGTGTTTGCATACCCCAGACTTGGGTGCTAGATGTGTTTGGTTCTAGTTGTCCGAGGTTCACAACATTAGCAAGTTGTAACATACAATTACTTGAGAACACAATGCACTCTGAGTGTTTACAATAAAAACTTTAGATGCCAACAACCTTAAAGGTTCGCTTCATTTAGAAAAAGTATCCCTTGAGGCCTAAGTATCCCTTGATGCTTAAATTTTCAAATTAGAAACCGGGAAGTCTTTATTTCCTACAATGACATATACACAACAAATCTATAAGCCCATAATCATACTAAGTAAAAGATAGTAACTCCTACTCCTTAGAGAGACATAAGGAAATCCATGCGCGCTTGCGCGCACACACACACACACACACATACATATAGAAAAAATTTGAGGGGGGGGGGGGGGGGGGGGGGGGGGGGAGGGAGAAGAAGAGGATTTTAATCGTAGAATTCTATCCGAAGAGACCTCAAAGATCTATTTGGAGACCGGTTATTCAAGAGGAAAATAGCATAACACGCACACATACACACACACATAAATGAAATGAAATAAAATGTTATATTAGCATCTTCAAACGGCCAAAATGACCTATGACACCAAAAAGTTACAAGTGGTGAATTTGATACAATGTATGAATACAGAGAGCTGAAATGGGGGGGGCGGGGGGGATCTGATACAATGAGTGATACAAATCAACAGAGGTAGGGGATCAAACTCAGAGGAGATCCCTCATCACTCACTGTAGAAAGTGACTAATATCCTCCGTGGTTAGTACTCTAACTGGGCATCTCGCATGTGAAACTAGAGTGATCCGGATCCTATACTACAACCTTTGTCAATGCTATGAGGCCACCCATGGTCATGGGCACCTAGATGTTCCTAACTCAATTGCTTGATCAATCAACATACCTCTCGTGTGGATGGGATCCAAAATCTTCTGTGACGGTTTCTCCTCTAGTTGTTCACTAACTAGTGTGAAGAAATATGTGATCTACCTCTAAGCCTGGATCTGATATGATGTCCTCAACAAGCTCTCTCTATATCCATGTAGCTTGATCAATAAAAACAATCCGAGACACCTCTGGTCCTCGCTGCCTCATGACTCTAGAAAGTGGTCCAAAACCCTCTTTGAATAGACAATGGAAGCGGCATCATATCTCACAGAACACGGGGCAACGTGTTTGCATACCCCAGACTTGGGTGCTAGATGTGTTTGGTTCTAGTTGTCCGAGGTTCACAACATTAGCAAGTTGTAACATACAATTACTTCAGAAAACAATGCACTCTTAGTGTTTACAATAAAAACTTTAGATGCCAACAACCTTAAAGGTTCGCTTTATTTAGAAAAAGTATCCCTTGAGGCCTAAGTATCCCTCGATGCTTAAATTTTCAAATTAGAAACCGGGAAGTCTTTATTTCCTACAATGACATATACACAACAAATCTATAAGCCCATAATCATACTAAGTAAAAGATAGTAACTCCTACTCCTTAGAGAAAGACATAAGGAAATCCATGCGCGCTTGCGCACACACACACACACATACATATAGAAAAAAATTTGGGGGGGGGGGGGGAGGGGGGGAGGGAGAAGAAGAGGATTTTAATCGTAGAATTCTATCCCAAGAGACCTCAAAGATCTATTTGGAGATCTGTTATTCAAGAGGAAAATAACATAACACGCACACATACACACACACATAAATGAAATGAAATAAAATGTTATATTAGCATCTTCAAACGGCCAAAATGACCTATGACACCAAAAAGTTACAAGTGGTGAATTTGATACAATGTATGAATACAGAGAGTTGAAATGGGGGGGGCGGGGGGGATCTGATACAATGAGTGATACAAATCAACAGAGGTAGGGGATCAAACTCAGAGGAGATCCCTCATCACTCACTATAGAAAGTGACTAATATCCTCCGTGGTTAGTACTCTAACTGGGCATCTCGCATGTGAAACTAGAGTGATCCGGATCCTATACTACAACCTTTGTCAATGCTATGAGGCCACCCATGGTCATGGGCACCTAGATGTTCCTAACTCAATTGCTTGATCAATCAACATACTTCTCGTGTGGATGGGATCCAAAATCTTCTGTGACAGTTTCTCCTCTAGTTGTTCACTGACTAGTGTGAAGAAATATGTGATCTACCTCTAAGCCTGGATCTGATATGATGTCCTCAACAAGCTCTCTCTATATCCATGTAGCTTGATCAATAAAAACAATCCGAAACACCTCTGGTCCTCGCTGCCTCATGACTCTAGAAAGTGGTCCAAAACGCTCTTTGAGTAGACAATGGAAGCGGCATCATATCTCATAGAACACGGGGCAAGGTGTTTGCATACCCCAGACTTGGGTGCTAGATATGTTTGGTTCTAGTTGTCTGAGGTTCAGAACATTAGCAAGTTGTAACATACAATTAATTCAGAAAACAATGCACTCTAAGTGTTTACAATAAAAACTTTAGATGCCAACAACCTTAAAGGTTCGCTTTATCCAGAAAAAGTATCCCTTTGGGGCTAAGTATCCTTTATGCTTAAATTTTCAAATTAGAAACCCCGAAGTCTTTATTTCCTACAATGACATGACATAGACACAACAAATCTATAAGCCCATAATCATACTAAGTAAAAGATAGTAACTCCTACTCCTTACTCCTTAGAGAAAGACATAAGGAAATCCATGCGTGAGTGCACGCACACACACACACATACATATAGAAAAAAATTGGGTTTTGGGGGGGGGGGGGAGGGGGGGAGGGAGAGAGAAGAAGAGGATTTTAATCGTAGAAATCTATCCCAAGAGACCTGAAAGATCTATTTGGAGACCTATTATTCAAGAGGAAAATAGAATAACACGCATGCACGCACTCACACACACACAAATATGAAATGAAATAAAATGTTATATTAACGTTTTCAAAAGGCCAAAATGACCTATGACACCTAAAAGTTACGAGTGGTGAATCTAATACAATGTCTGAGTACAAAAAAAAAGAGTACAGAGAGCTGAAATGGGGGGGGGGGGGGGAGATTTGATACAATGAGTGATACAAATCAACAAAGGTAGGGGGATCGAACTCAGAGGAGATCCCTCATCACTCACTGTAGAAAGTGACTAATATCCTTCGTGGTTAGTACTCTGACTCGGCATCTCGCATGTGAAGCTAGAGTGATCCGGATCCTATATTACAACCTTTGTCAATGCTATGAGGCCACCCATGGTCATGGGCACCTAGATGTTCCTAACTCAATTGCTTGATCAATCAACATACCTCTCGTGTGGATGGGATCCAAAATCTACTGTGACGATTTCTCCTCTAGCTGTTCACTGACTAGTGTGAAGAAATATGTGATCTACCTCTAAGCCTGGATCTGATATGATGTCCTCAACAAGCTCTCTCTATAACCATGTAGCTCGAGTAAAAACAATCCCAGACACCTCTGGTACTCGCTGCCTCATGACTCTAGAAAGTGGTCGAAAACCCTCTTTGAATAGACAATGGAAGCGGCATCATATCTCATAGAACACGGGGCAAAGTGTTTGCCTACCCCAGACTTGGGTGCTATATGTGATTGGTTCTAGTTATAGGAGGTTCACAACATTTGCAACTTCAGAAAAAAAAAAAAAGCACTCTGTGTGTTTACAATGAGAACTTTAGATACCAACAACCTTAAAGGTTGGCTTTATCCAGAAAAAGTATCCCTTGATGCTTAAGTTTTCAAATTAGAAGCTTCAGAGTTGACATACGTTCAAACTTCAAGGCTCTCCCTCTAGAGGCTAAGTTAGAAGCTTCATACACAGATCCCAAGCATGCAAACTAAAATATTAACTAAGTTCACAGGAGTGAAAACTTAAATATTACCAAGGCAAACAAGAAAAGAAAACAACCGGGGTATAGTGTATTTGACCGGCTATAGTCATAAAATCTCGGTTACAATTTGAGCTTGCCTTGAAGAAAACTGGCAAATTTACACAAGTTTTAGTGTAAATACGGACAAAAGCTTCAAATTTTGACCTAGAAACCGACAGGATTTCAAGTTTTCCCTTATTTTCTTCGGTTAGGAAAACTGTATTCTTCCAGCCTTGAAAACTACCTACATGCGCCTCGTGATTGATGAATGTGTCTTGACTTTTGGTGTTGCAATCAAGAGAATCCGCATCTTTGTGTTAAGAAAATACTTCCTCTTTTTTGTGCCCACTACCTTTCTTCCTCAACCCTACTTTTTGTTTTTCGCATCCAACTCTCAGGTAATTTGTGCTCCTTAGGCTATGTGCGTGAGAGATAGCTGTAGCCTGTGCACCAACAGCTGATAGATTTCGGCTAGGGCGTGATTGTCGACCAACGACCTGACGATTGAGCTGCTGAGATTAGAGTAAGACGAACGAGCTGAGACTTCGACTCGAGAGCTCGATTGAAAGAAGAGGAGGGAGTCGGGCGTCGCGAGCTGTGAGTGACACGACTCTCGACAAAGATACATGTAAAATTATTCAATGCTCCTACATTGTGTTTTGCTAAATTTCATTTCTAGTATGTCGTACGCATTTCGAAAAAAGACGTAATAACCCGAATCTTTCAAAATCCTGTCTCGAGAAGCAAGGTAGCCTGGAAATGGGGGAGGAGCAGCTCGACGATGCGCTGGGGCTGAATCTTGTTCTGGAGAGGCAAGGCAAGCAGGGCAGGCCACAGTTGTGAGCGACGCCACGAGGGAGAAAGGAGGAAACAATACACACACACACACACATATATATGTGTGTGTGTGTGTGTGTGTGTGTGTGTGTGTGTGTGTGTGTATGTATGACACCTTACTCCTTATACTTGGGTGTCTAATGACACCTTGTCCCTAGCACGAAGGCGGAGGGGGATGAGAGTTTTTGCTGTCTCCAGCTGCAGAGGTCCAGTGGGAGCAATGGCTGATGCAGGCGCAAGAACTGCTCTCTCTCTCTCTCTCTCTCTCTCTCTCTCTCTCTCTCTCTCTCTCGTCTTGCAGGGTTCTGAACATGAGCGCCATTCATGTGGTGAATGGGAAGCAGGCGGAGACGATGACGAAGCCCAACAACCACGGGCAAGGGGGACTACAATCATATTGTGTGGTTGTTTCTCTGCACTCTGAGATTGGGGTCGAGTATTTGGACAGGTCGGAAGACTGCACACCCGAGCAGAGCGGGGCGGGGTGGGAGAAGAGCGGGGGAGAGGGAGAGATGCAGAGTGTGTGAATCGGCTCTAGTTGAATGTTACTTTTAAAACTTAAGATGTTGTGGAATCTTGCTGGGAAATCAATTCACGGATAAGTGAATAGACCCAAATATGTACCAATGATGCCCGAAATGGTCTCCAAATTTAAGGCCTGCCCCTGAGGGATGTTCCCTTATTAACCAAAGAAGAATTAGAGTCATAGAAAGGTTTAAAATGAGGACAAGAGGAGATGATACATTTTGGTACGCAAAAGCACATTATGATGAGGACACTAGTAAGAGCGGCACTCAAGCGAAGGTTAAGTTTGGCCTTAGTTTTTGAGGAAAATTAATTAGTTCTGACTTGCACAAAACATTGAGGCGATCAAACATTTGGGCTTAGGGAGCCTAGGGAAAATAATATAACAAACATGGCTTAAGCAATAGTTGATCGAGGTTCAAGCAAAAGTGTCGTACCGAATAAGACCAAATAAGACCTATGGAACAAATGAAACCAGTTGAGATCCAGCGGCACTTGAGAGTGCACACCATCGATGGGAGCTGGGAAAGGCAATTAGAAAAGCAAGCTGGGATGAATTCAAAGGTGAGCGATATGATACTGAGATTTCAATGGAGTACCAGCAGCTAGATGTAGAGGTACTCTTCCTTAGTACTGTTGCAAGGCTATGTCGGTAAACTCAATGGAATGGGAGGGTTTCTTTGAATGGTGCAAGTTGCAAATAATAGAATAGGATGAAGCATGTATAGAGCGAAGTCAAATCCAGAAGTGGACACACATGCCACTACTGGCAAAACCATGGTCAATAGATGAAAACCGGAATTAATTAGTCGCACAATTACAACATCTTTGCACAGGAAGTTTCTCACAATAATTCCCACATTGTGACTTACCTCAACATCATGGCACTCCATACCTAGCGCGGCCGCCGCCCCGGAGGGGGGGGGGGGGGAGGGGGCGCGCGGACTAGTCCCCTGCCCCCAATCGTACCTAGCTAGGTATGTGGTGCCTCTTGAACAGAAGCTCATGATGTTATATATGCATTGTATGAAAAAACACTGAAAAAGACGCCGCTTTCCTACATGAGAAATTTTCTAAATCTTCTTGTGAATTAATTGTCAGCTTCCCTCAATATAGTATAGGACACCCTCGTAACTTGCTACGATGAATATGGTGTGCGCAGAGGCAGCTCTTAATTAGGCAGGCGCTTGATCTGGATTCTGGAGCCAACCATAATTATATTGTTGCAGAAAGTTGCATAATATTAATGTTGCTGCTCATTTCATCTTCTTGTGTTGCAACAGCACGGGATAAATGTTTTTCAGGGCTTTCTTCACCTCTTCCTTCTTCTTGTCTCCTATCAGAACCACCTTCCCCGTTGTAAACATGAGCAGATTGACATGCGGCTTCTTCATCTTGTACACAAGCCCTGGGAATGCGCCGTCGGCCTTGTACGTCGCCAACTGCTTATGCTACCCTTCAGCTAACCTCAGCAAGTCGATGGGAAACCCCACATCACAGGATGCCACTATGTTTTGAATGGAAAACTTCCTGAATTTTACCTTATATCCCAGCTTCTGCAAGATGCGGGCATGCCTCCGAGCGGCTAGTTCTGCGTCGTCCTCGTTCTTGGCTCCTGTACAGACCATCTTCCCGGTCTTGAAGATGAGAGATGTTGTCTTGGGCTGGCGCAGGCGCATGATCACTCCAGGGAAGCGATGGGGATTGTAGTCTGCATTTAATGCCTGATACGCGACCTGCTTGAGGTCGATCTCGCATTCCAGGTTTACTGTACAGACAACATTTTGGATTTTTGGCTCTGGCAATGTACTACTATTTGGATCCTCCTCCAATATTGATGTGCAGGATATTGCCTGCATACATTCTGCCGCCTGTGTACTAGGGTAGGCCTGTACGTCGCTTGGAATGGGTGCATGAGCATGATCTTGTGCTTCAGTATCTATGGATGTCGCACATATCATGTTTGTCATGTCGCCGGTGAAATGCTTAAGCTCGGCGATATCATCTGAGAAAAGGAAATCATTCAGCATGTCCAATGTGAAAACTTGTGGAGCTGGCTCCTGATCATGAGTAGTAGCACTAGGGTTTTGCCCATTTGTAAGATCCACATCCAATACGGACGACGTCTCTGCAGTACTGAAAATGGGTGTTTGGTTACCAGCCTCGACCGCAGCTGGCAGTACAGATGCCGGAGAGGTGGAGCTCTGCTTGCTGGCACAGTAATAAGATGATGCAGGGAAGTAATCATGATGGGTACTTGGCATCGCCTGCGTATGCTCATGTTGGGGTGTGGAGGTAGCAATATTGACCTGCTGGTCATGGGTTTGTTGCATCAGATTAATATTGCTGTGGTTGTTGTACTGTACTAATGCAGATGAAGGTACATTGCAGTTATATTGAGGAACCGGATCAGATGGTACCCTGTTATTGTAAAAGTGTAGCTGTAAAGGTAGGTTTACATTGCCTGCATAATGAGCGGCAGGAGAACATGGCCCTACAATGTTATCATTTTGCGACATCGACGAAGATGCATCCGCGGCGGTGGCGGAGTTCTGCGCTAGGGTTTGATGTAGCATCTGGTTATAATAAGGAGAAGCTGATCTTGATGGTCCCATGCCATAAGGTGGATTATATGGTGATGCCACGGCCACTGCCTTGGCGGCGCAGTGAGCAGGTGGAGACGGTGCAATGCAGCGTGGTGTCGTAGGAGCTGCTATGGTTTTCGACGCTGGGCGCATGTAGGGTTTCGGGTCGGCGGGCGAACACCTCGACTTCATGCGCCGTGCCTGTTGCATGCGCTGGGCATGGAAGGCACGCATGCGGTTAACGTCTTCAACAGTGAGGCTGGCAACGTTGGAAAGCAAGCTTTGAACAGAATAATTAGGAAGAGAGCTCGCCATAGCTGAAGTGCGTAGAGCGGGTTGACCTGAGTACTGTACTAGGGCTGATCTTCGGCATTTGTATACTCGTGTAATGTTTGCCCTTTTATAGTCAAAATGCACGCGTATTCCAACTTCCGCCAAAAGCACGCGTAGCAGCGTTCTTGGAGAAATCGTTTTCAGAATAATTCCTTTGAGCTTATTTTTTACCCTTGACCTCTTTTCGGCATGATTGTAGGTTCACACATTTTTCCCAGTGCTACATATGTGAAACGACAGATGTAAATTTGAAGGTAATTACACTAATTTTTTCAAAATTTTGTAGGTTTTCTCACCTTCAAATACAAAACTTTAGAGGTAAATTTCAAAATTTGTAGGTGGGACTACACTAAACCTAGGTTTTTCTCGAGCATTGATTTTTCCCCGAACTTTGACGCGAAGCAACTAGGTCAATTCCTTCAAAACCAAGAAACTCGATCCGAGCAACCTTCAAGTTGACCTATAATTTCACTAAGGTTATCAATTATTAGTCTTTCTCGTCCTGGACGATGACTGCGTTTCTTGAGTCCTTTTAAGCTCTTAGACTTGCAAATCGGGAAGCGTAGCCTTAGCTGCACGCCACCTGATCCTATACTCCTCCTTTGACGTGTTGCCTTCTTGATTTTTTTTGTCGAATTAGCTCATCCACTTCTTCTTTAATTTTACTAGTTTTGACCACGCGAGCTTTCATCACCCTAGTAGGCCCTGTTCTTTTTATTGCTACCTAGATGCTATGCACTAATGTGAGCCATGCTCAAGGTCTGCTGCAACCACATCTTTCTTCAGCTTTACTCTTGATCTTCAAAGCATAATCATTGATTGAGAGGTTGTTCCTCTTAACCTGATTTAGCTCCGACTGTAGTTGAAGCTTCCTGGCCTTGGTGTTCACCTCGAACACTCTGCTTAAGTTTCTCCATGCAATGGCGGGGGTTTCAGCATCCTGTAGATAGCCCATCATGCCATCTGTGATGCTCATAGACAACCAATAGATCACTTTGCTCTGGCCTTGTTGCCAGTCCCTCAAAGCTTTCCTTTGTTCTGCTGTAGCATTTGCCTCGGGAATCTCTGGTTCCTTTTCATTGTCTCCTTCTACATAGTCCCAATAACCTTTTCCTTTTAGGAAATTTGTTATTCTGAACTTCCATGCAGGGTAGTTATTTTTCTCAAGCTTCTCAGTAACAATCTGACTGAAACCGTCAGACATCTTGAAGCACTAAGACAAAATAGCTGTAATCTGCAAAAACCTGCAAATCTACTGAACCTGCTATCGTGGTTCCTGTAACGCTTTCTACACTCAACGAGTGTCCACAATCAAGCGTTTCACAACCACTGTACTTGTACAGTAAATCTCTGTATACTGCACTTTGGAGACCTGTTCAGAAACTTGTGCGAAAAACCCCTAATCTGGTCGTGGATTGCGAACGAAGGGATTGTGATGCTCTTGCTCTCTTAGCCTCTCTTGCCTGCACCAGGCTCTGATACCATGTAAAGAATGAGGATGCAAGAGAGCTACACAAGACAAGAACAAAGCACACAGAGATGGAAAGCTTCTTCTTCTTCTTTACAGAAAAGAGAGTACAAAATGACTAAGTGCTAAAGCTGAAAAGTAGCACATATGTACATGCGGTCACTAAGTGTGAACTCGCTAGAAGCGTAGTAGGCTGGCACTATAAGTGTAGTCCAGCTGTAGAATCACTGGCAGAGATCCTCCGTGTCGGTCACCTAACGCGCCAGTGAGTAAATGCCGTAAGCGGCCAAGACCCGTAGTGGATGCCAGCTCAAGGTGTAGAGCTCGACATCTCAACATTATAGGCGTCACTAAAAACTACGATAGAAGAAAGAGGGAGCACACTCAAAACCCTTCTTCAGAGATGTGTAATAATGTGCACTACTTCTAACCTTTTACTGAAAACTTCATTTTTGCACCTTTCGTCACTTGTAGAAAATTATATGTAGCAAGAATAATAGAGAAATCATTGATTTGTAAGTATAAATACCACAAGCTCCACATGAAACAACATCTTGCAAGCTCACGGCCCCTTGCACTGCACGAAATATACATACCTGAAAGAAACAAGAAAAATCTGAAATCTTTGAAATCATGATAGTGTCTCCTTCGTCTTGTTCTCCATAGTAATTTTGAATATATTGTGATTTGAATGATATGCACCCTAGCTAATGTTGTATGTTGACCTATACTATCCCATGTTCCATCTATTGCCACATTCACAATGTGTGTCTATTAACACTAGGTAGGCATTCACCGAGGCCAACCAAGCAGGACTAGTTAATCTTACAAATAGACAAACCTTTGCTATTACTCATGAGGAGACAACTCCAAAACTTTTCACTTTCTATATGATGAATGATTTCCTTTTCTCAGATGATATCGCCGACCTTAAGCGCTTGGATCTATTAAAGTCTCAGTGGAAGACGATGACATTGTCCGTGCATGCTTGGATGGTCTAGGAGATGAGTATGTACATTTTAGGTCTTCCATGAATACAAGAGACGACATCCCCGTGTTCCAAGATTTGATTTCTATGCTTATTCTTGAGGAGAAGAACCTTGACACATCTTCTTCTCATGGCAGAAATAATTCTGAACAGGCCTTCTATTCTAACTCCAACAGAGGTAGAGGTAGAGGTCGTGGTCAAGGCCCAAGGGGTTGCAGGGGCCAATTTCTGGAAGGCCAATCAAATCAAAACAATACAGGTGGCAGGGGAAACCAGTCTCAAGGCAGGGGGAGTCAAAGAGGTCGTGGTGCAGGATCAAGCAGGCAGCAACATACTCCAGATAGTAGAGAATGTTGGACTTGTGGTGAAAGAGGTCACATGTCACGTGACTGTCCAAAGGGAAAAGCAAGTAGAAAGAGAGAACAGGGCAACTATGCATCTACTAGCAGAGATGCAGATGACAGCAAAAACGAGCGCATGTTTGTTATGCAGCATGTAATGAATACAATGACTGCAGAGAATTCCACCCAAGATGATGTTTGGTATGTGGATTCAGGTGCCTCTAATCACATGACGTCTCGTGGAGAGTGGTTTAGAGATATGCGCAAACCAGATGTGTCAGGCTATGTGCAGACAAGAGATGACACAGCTCACCCCATTGCTCATGTAGGGGACATACCTCTAAATACGAAGAGTGGGAAATCAAAGTACTTAGCAGATGTACTTCATGTCCCAAACATTACAAAGAATCTTGTTGCTGTTGGACAAATGGCTGTTATGTAGAAGATTTCCAGAATGGCTGTAAGCTGATCACAGAGGGCAAATGTGTGCAGAATATTTACGCTGAATGTAGACATGCCTGAGGTAAAAGCTGCATTATTTGCACAGGGCACAGGTGTTGTGGCTGATGTTGACATTTGGCACAAACGCATTGGCCATGTCAATGAGCAGAGATTGCGCAGCATGCAATCAAAACAGATTGTAAAAGGTTTGCCCAAATTCAAGGTGGATGGTATGCATAAAGTGTGTGCAGCATGCCAGTTTGGAAAACAGTCAAAGGGCTCATTTCCACATGAGCGCAATGTATGTAAAAGGCCACTTGAGGTGGTGCACACAGATGTTTGGGGTCCAACCGATACTGCAAGTATACATGGTTGCAGGTATTATGTCTCTTTCATTGATGACCATACAAGGAAAGTATGGGTCTACTTCATGCGTAACAAAAGTGAAGTGTTTGGTCACTTTCAAGACTTCAAAGTCATGATTGAGAAGGAGACAGATATGCAAATCAAGACATTGAGGTCAGATGGAGGGGGAGAGTACTTCTCCAATGATTTTTTAGATTTTCTGCGAATGCATGGTATACACAGGCAGTTTACATGCAGATATACTCCACAGCAGAATGGGGTCGCAGAAAGGAAAAACAGGCACATTGCAGAGGTTGCACGTGCATTGATGAATGAGAAGAACATGCCTCATCATTTCTGGGCTGAAGTTGTAAATACAGCTGTGTACATTATGAACAGGACACCTACAGCTGCGGTGCATGATGTAACACCTGAGGAAAAGTTTACAGGTACAAAGCCTGATTTGGCACACTTGAAAGTGTTTGGCTGCATAGCTTACGTGCATGTACCAGATGAGTTGCGTAGGAAATTGGATCCTAAAGCAGAGAAATGTATTCTTGTGGGATATTCCCTTGAACAAAAGGGGTACAGGTGCTACAATCCTACTACACGAGAATTACGAGTGAACAGAGATGTAGTCTTTGATGAGATGAGCAGCTGGTACAGTAATGCACATGGCACTATTGGGGCTGATGTAAAAGATGATGTGGTTGTACAAAATGTGAGGCCACAGTCACAGGTTTTGAGTGGACCACAAGAGTCCTCTTCTCGTGGCTCTGTTGAGAAACCATTAAATGGTAGACTACGTACGCAGGTTACTCCACCAACAGGTACAGGGAATGTATCACGAAAAGGAAAGGAAAAGGTTGATGAACCTCCCTTTATGGTTGATGCATCATCAGGTTTTTCACATGTAGACATGGATTCACATGGTTCTGAACAAAGTCTTGATGAGGAATTTGGAATTCCGGCTGTCAGGACACCTGGTGTAAGGAAAGTACAAGAAGATGCTAGAGGGCAAAGGAGTGACCAAGGACCGCGCAGATCTAATAGAGTCAGAAATCCAGTTCAGAAATTGACTTATGATGGGTATCTAGCGCATCACCAAGCCTACATGGCTAAGGTGATACAGGATGTGGAGCCCACATGTTTTGAGGATGCAGTTGGAAATGTGCATTGGGATGATGCAATGAATGAAGAGATGGCTGCATTGGAAGCAAATGACACATGGGAGTTGGTGCCATTGCCAAGTGGCAAGAAAGCTATTGGCTGTAAATGGGTGTATAAAACCAAGCATAAGGCTGATGGTAACATTGAGCGTCACAAGGCAAGGCTGGTCGCAAAGGGTTATGCACAGACGTATGGCATAGACTATGAGGAGACCTTTGCTCCAGTGGCAAAGATGACGACTATGAGAGCTGTCATAGCAGTGGCTGCATCTAGAGGATGGATTATGCATCAAATGGATGTAAAGAATGCCTTCTTGAATGGTGAGTTGCAAGAGGAAGTGTATATGGATCAGCCACCTGGTTATGTCGATCCAGGTTACCCAGATTATGTATGCAGACTTCTCAAAGCTTTGTATGGTTTGAAGCAGGGCTCTAGAGCATGGTATGACAGGATTGCCAAGTATCTTGTCAGTATTGGTTTTAGGAGAGCTCATGCTGATCATTCACTCTATGTACGTGAGAGTGATGTGGGGATTGTGGTCATTACCATATATGTAGATGACCTTATTATTGTTGGTGACAATGCTATGGAGATTAACCATGTGAAGGGTCTTCTCAAACAGGAGTTTGAAATGAAAGATTTGGGCGAGTTGCGCTACTTTCTTGGCATTGAAGTGATCAGGACTCCAGAGGCTGTATGGCTGTCACAGAGACAATATGCTTTGGACATGTTGTCAAAGTATGGTATGGCTGATTGTAAGCCGATTTCCATTCCCTTGGATGTGAATGCAAAGCTGAGTGCAGAGAAGGGTGATGTTGTTGAGGATGTCAATATGTACAGGAAGATGGTGGGTAGTCTAATCTACTTGACTATCACAAGGCCAGACTTGAGCTACACAGTAGGCTTGGAGAGTCAGTTCATGCAGCTTCCGAGGAAGCCACATTTGGATGGAGTACGACGCACACTTAGGTGCGTGCAAGGGACTCTTGACTACGCATTGTTCTATGTAGCAGATGCACCATTAGCATTGTATGGGTATACAGATGCAGATTAGGCAGGTAGCATTGTTGATAAGAGATCTACGAGTGGCTTCATGTTCTCTTTTGGGAGTGCTGTTGTTACTTGGAGCAGCAAAAAGCAGCCTACGGTTGCTTTATCGAGCACAGAGGCCGAGTACAGAGGTGTAGCAGTTGCGGCGTGCGAGGTAGCTTGGCTACGCACATTACTTGAGGACTTGGGAGTGCAGGTGGACCAGCAGATTGTCATTCATTGTGACAACCTCAGCAACATGCAGTTGGCTAGGAACCCAGTGTTCCATGCTAGGACCAAACACATAGAGGTCCATTACCACTACGTTCGAGAGCGAGTGTTGGCGGGCGACATCGACTTGGTCTACGTCAGCACAGAGAAGCAGATAGCGGATATCTTTACCAAGGCCCTCGGAGCTGAGAAGCTTCGACGTTTCCGGACTATGCTTGGACTCTGCGACATGCAGAGCTCGAGGGGGAGTGTTGAGATGTCGAGCTCTACACCTTGAGCTGGCATCCACTACGGGTCTTGGCCGCTTACGGCATTTACTCACTGGCGCGTTAGGTGACCGACACGGAGGATCTCTGCCAGTGATTCTACAGCTGGACTACACTTATAGTGCCAGCCTAGTACGCTTCTAGCGAGTTCACACTTAGTGACCGCATGTACATATGTGCTACTTTTCAGCTTTAGCACTTAGTCATTTTGTACTCTCTTTTCTGTAAAGAAGAAGAAGAAGCTTTCCATCTCTGTGTGCTTTGTTCTTGTCTTGTGTAGCTCTCTTGCATCCTCATTCTTTACATATAATATACCACTACAAGAGGTTGTGTGCACTTGTGACGCTGTTAGCGACGAAAATACATTGGGTTTTTATACTCCCCGGTGTCGCTAAGACCATCGCTAACAGCGTCGATACGGGAACGTCACTATGAGCGTTGCTATAACGGTCGCTATATAGTGACGTTTACAGGCCATCTTTAGCGACGTTTATAGCGGCGCTGTAGAGTCTTATATAGCAATGGTCATAGCGACGTCCGAGAGAAAAAAATTTGGTGGTAGGGCATTGAACCCATCAACCATATTGAATGTTTCATTAATTGATTCACCTTTGAAAAAAAGTGCAAGCTTATAGATAGACCCTAAGTAGTCACCCACAAGAAAATATAACCATTAACTCCATCATCCATAGTATTGTTTGCATAATAAAGATACTGACAAAAGTAAATTGATGAAAGTAAATCAATGACAATTGTACACATCATAGGCAAAATCACTTGATTGTTAAACTTTGAAAACGTAATAGTTACAACACCATTGTCATTATTGAAAAAATATACATGGTTTTTAAAAAGACATATAAAAGTCATCTCATGATACATATGCTATGGCAAAAGGAAACTAATGCTATCTAGCTACGACTAGACTTACGTCGTCTAACCACATGTCTCATCGCATCCAAGCGGCGTATCTGTCGGATTCTGCAAAAAAAAACAATAAGACGAAAGGTGCAAAAATGAAGTTTTCAGTAAAAGGTTTGAAGTAGAGCACATTATTATGCATCTTTGATGGAGGGTTTCGAGTGTTCTCCCTCTTTCTTCTATTGTGGTTTTTTGTGATGCCTATATACTTGCGTCCATTCTCGATGCACGTGATAGAATATATAATGTGTATCTGTTGTTAGCTACCTCTTGGTGCTTGCGTTGTCTTGGTCGAGGAACAATACATGGTTCTTGTTGTTCTGTTTTGAATAGCAAGAGTCATGGAAGTTTGAGAGGAAAAAAGCGAAAATAATAGCAGAGAATATTACAGGAAAGCGTATATGCAGGCAAATTTGATTAACTCAATAGAGCTCACCTATAAGTTAGGCCTGGTTGTTAATGTAGGCATATGGGTCAAACTGTTTGAATCCCCATGCGTAAAGTTCTTTGTCGTGCTACCATGTGACTTTTTGTGCTAGATAGATGGTGTGTATTATTTGCACTCTTTCTTGAAGTTGGCCAAAATCTCGCTTGCGTCGTTGTTTGACATGTCCACTAGTTCTATGGATCAATATCGTAGGCGTACTGCAACATTTCTAGAATATATGATCTGATGCTTGTCTTTCTCCGCAGAAGGATATTTACATCTTCTATAGTCATGTGGTCCAAAGACGTCAATATCTATGCCTAGATTTATGATGATCTCTTTGGTAAGGCATGTGCAAGTAAATTATGTTAGTCCATTGCTATGTACTTATATGAGAAAAAAGGAGTTTTGTGTGTTAATAAAAATGACATGTTGCTCGTTTGATTCCCATAGACTTATCCTCCATGGATTTTTCCACATACTTGTCCATGAATGCACGCAATTTTGTGTAGTTCAAGAATCCCTTCATGTATGTGACTGGACGACAACCAGCAAGGTTGAGCAAAGTGATTTGTTTGTCTAATTTAGACTCGCTCCTCTAGGCTTGGTTGTTTTTTTTCTGCAATGTTCTGTTTGAAAAGGTCAAAACTCTCTCCATAAAATATGAAAAACCAACATTATATGTGTTGGCATACATCGAATGAAAACTAAGTAGTAGTGCTTGACATATACTATTATTGCTTGTAACATTTAATGGTCTAGTAACTTGTGTGTAGTGGAAAATAACCTAGACATAGTGAGCATTTCATTAAGACTAAATTCTTAATGAGCATACCAAGAGTGCTTGGATGGAGAGAGCAACAAAAGCATAACACCTAGCTAGATAGGCATGAAAAAAGAGAGAGAATTAAGCTATTGACAACAGTTAAGGACCAGATTTACATTGACCGGGTCTCCCCTCCAAAAGGCTTTGTATTATAGGTTTCCCCCATCAAGGGAGATATTTTACAATTCAATACTTTGTGTTCCTTCAGTAACTTGCCGGTGCAATGAAGATGGAAGCTTCAAGAACCAAGATTACACTTGAAAACACAACATCAATTCCCTCACGGTCTCAGACCCAAGACCTCACACACCTTCGAAGATGGTGAGAGCTAGCAAGGTATGAGAGTAGATCGAGAGGAAGAAGGAGTATTCTTACGAGAAAGAAGTATGTCTCCTCACATAATCACTCATAATAGCTTAGCACAGCTTAGTAATAAGCATGGTAGAGGAGATGAGCATGCATTGGAGCTTGGCTCTTGGTTGGATTTGCATCACAAAGCCAAGATTTGTTGGTGTAGGCCTCCCTTCTCACAAGCTTGGAGTAGATGATGAGCTTTTCATTAAAGCTTGAGAAGGAGAAATAGTCTTCTTTACTTCACACATGAGCTTGTGTGAGTTTGTAAGTGATAATGCCTTGCAAAAATCAGTCGCCCTCTCTCTCTTGGCCGACCCTCTTGCTATTTGCACATGCTGAAATCCTATTGGACCCTGCAAAGCTTAGCCAAGGATAATTAAGAAGCATAATTTATAGCCTTGTGACATGTGTTCCCCTTTCCCCTTTTGTGAGAGCTTTAGGTATTTAAATAATGCAATTAAACTCTCATTGGACCTCTTAGTCTTCTGCCAATAGGAATCAGGGAAGCCATTGGGATGTTGAATACTCACTTTCCAATAGTCTTTTCGAGAGCTTAATTTATATTGTTTATTTTATCAAGTGTTTTTAAATGGATTAAACTAGATTTACTCAAGTCTACTTCTCATTGGTTCACCTCTATGTCCATTCAATAGGATTTGAATGCACCTTGGGGGCAACTGGGCTAGGGAGCTGACATGTGTCCACTATGCCCTTTGTGTAAAGGGAGCTTTCAAGAGTGTGTGTGTTTCTCACTCATCCCGTACATATAAGTCTCACCCCCTCCTAGATAGGGATGGGGAAGACTTTTGAGTTTTGAGTCTTCCCACAAGCGTCCAATTTACCCTAAGGCTTGACCATTGGACATTACCTTTGAATTTTGGAACCTTAGCATTTTGGAAGTTTTAATGGGCTGAACCTTAGGGTCTTTGAATCCCATTGATGCACATTTCTCTTTTGCATATGGCCCCCCCTTTGGATCCCTATTTTACCTCCTTTGGATCCTTACTGTGATCAATCTGCCAACCTAACCAATATTCTAGCTTTTTCTCCCCTGGTACTTCCCCATATCAAATGATCAGTTTAACATGAGAAAATCATTTAGAAGAATTAGATATTAGTTATTATGACATTGCCTCTCTCTTGAAATCATAGTCGTCCTTGACTATGGAATAGAGAAGATAAAGCCTATTCATTAGTCCTTTTTCTAGCGGGTAGAGGATCCCTATTTTACCCTACGACATCGTTCCAAAATGGATGACCAATCCATTTGGTGATTGAGAGCCTAAGCTACCACAAGCATGTCCGTGCATTAGTCCTATCAATCTTCCATAGTAGAGTGACAAGCTCTACTTGGTGTTTGGAAGACGTCGTCTCTGCAAACTTGATCCTAAGCATGCATACTTCTTAACATTTGTACACAATAAGGAAAAAGAGAGTCTTATAAGACAAAAACTTTGTTCATTTTAAACATTTTTACATTTGCTTACTCTAGGGAAGCATTGTAAGCATTGACAAGGTTTAGTTTATCCTTTAATTGTATGCCTTGCATCCATCTAGCATCTACAAAAGGATAGTTCTTAAACTTAATAAGATACCATCGGATAATCTTACCGCATCTCAATCCCTTGTCTTCATGTTGGAGAATGGACTCAGGCTACAGCACCTCTTCTTGGTCCTCGATCGTCGGTGGGTCTTCAATAGTCGGTCCTTGAGGTGGCTCTCTTTTGTAAGGCTTTAGTAGGATCATATGAAAGGCATTGTGTATGAGCCAATGGCTGGGCAACTTGAGTTGATAGGCCATCTTATTGATTGGTCTAAGAATCAAGAAGGGACCATAGTACCTTTTTGCTAATTTACAATAGTACTTTTGGTGTCCCGTAGGATTCTTGCCCATCGTGTGCCTTAATCGAGCCTTGGGAAATTCAAGCAAGACCCAATCATTTTCTTTAAAGACTTGGCTCTTCTGTGCTTATCAACAACAGCCTTTTGCCTTTGTTGTGAGATAGAGATATCATCCTTAATCTTTTGGAAATATTCTTGTAGGTCTCGGCTATACTCATCTGCAGCGAAGATCCTCCCGTGTACCTTAAGTAGCAGGGGACTTTTAGATCTTCCCTCAATTACCTCCAAAGGTGCTTTCCCCATGGAGGTACGTACAGTATTATTGTAGGCATACTCCACTAAGGGTAAGTACTTCTCCCATTGGTATCTTTGATCTACTTCCATTATGTAGGCTTTTAGTAGATCAAGAATTGTTAGGTTATCTATTTCACTTTGGCAATCTGCTCTAGGGTGATAGGCCAAAGAGAATTTTAGCCTTGTCCCTAAATTCTCGAAGAGACCCTTCCTGAAATTACTGGTCATTCTACGATCTCTATCCGACACTATGGACATTGGCAAGACATGGTACTTGAAAATTTGTGATGTGAAGAGGGTTTCCATTTGATGGGCTTTGATAGTCTTTTTGACAGGTATAAAATGAGCTTGTTTGCTGAACCTGTCTACTATCGTCCATATTCCCATATTCTCATGGATAGTCTTAGGCAATCCAAAGATAAAATCCATGGATATGCTCTCCCATGGTGAATTAGGGATTGGCAAAGGTTGAAGCAATTCAGGTTGCTTGCCTCTATCAAACTTCTTCTTTTGGCATACCACACATTTAGAAACATACTTTGTATGTTTGCTTTCATGGCAGGCCAATAGACATATGTTTCTATCCCCTTTAGGGTAGACTGAATCTCTCTATGTCCCGCATAATGAGAAACATGAGATTCATACATTACTTTCTCACGTAGTGAGTTAGAAACGCATAGTCTATTTCCATAGAGAAGATAACCATCTTGTAATGTAAATGGTACCTCTTTCTTCCCTAGTGCAAGGGCTAAAATCACATCTCTAAATTCGGGATCAATAGCATACTCATCTATCATAGAAGATAGATCATTGTGAGTTGCTATGGAAACCGCATTTACTCTCGGCCGTCTTGAGAGCGCATCGGCTACTTGATTATGCTTGCTAGCAACGTGAGCAATATGAAAATGAAATTTTAAAAGGAAATTTGTCCACCTCATTTGTTTGTCGGAGAGCGTGGTTTGTGTCATGAAGTACGTAAGGCGCTGGTGATCCGTCCGCAAAATGAAAGGAGTCCCCAATAAATAGTGCTTCCACAAGTCTAAGGCATGTACAACTGCAACGAGTTCCTTTTCATATATGGCTAGAGATTTCTCAACAGGGTCAAGCCTTTGACTTTCGTAGGCTATGGTGTTCCCTTCTTGGAGCAAAACAGCTCCAAGGCAATCACCACAAGCATCACATTGGACCTCAAATGGCTTTGAGAGATCAGATAGTGTAAGCACAGGTTGAGAGATAAGATTTTCTGTAAGGTTTTTGAAAGTACTCGTGGAACAGGAAACCTTTTCTTGATAGTGATCCTATTTAGTGCTCTATAGTCAACACACATATGATCTTTTGCACTAGTAACACAAGTGAACAAAATGGAGATGAAGTAGGACTAACCATGCCCTTCTCAGCTAACTCATGCACTTGCCGCATAATCTCCTCTTGTTGAGCTTGAGAAACTCTATAAGGAGGTTTATCAGGTGGTGAACTTCCTTGAAGAAGTTTAATTGCATGTATATAAGGCGAGGACAATCCCAACAGGCGAATACTATCCCTTAGAAGTCCGAACAACGGATCAGTCACACCAATGATAATTACCACATGCAATTAATGCAGTAACTCTTGGGAGCTATAAATAGGATCCATTACATTGTAATTGAGCTTCTTAGTTGTTCGGAGCCTCCTCTCTTCTTGGATTAGTTTCTTGTTTTTTGGCTTTAGCTTTCTAAGAATTTGCGGGTTTACGAGCTCTTTACCTCTAGCTTCACTCTGTAATCATTGCCTCTGGAATCATTTGAGCTTAAACCCATTATATATTGTACTGGTTTTCCTTGAGCTATTAATGTGAATCTGCAAATACTCTTTCCAGTCCTTCAGTATGTCTCTAGTTTCAGTATAACATCCCATTTCAATTATCTATTTCAGTCAGTTCTCTAATCCAGTCTCACTAATTAAACTGGCGATATAACTGTAAAGTGTGAGCTTTGTCCTAAAGTGTGAGTCAAGGAGAGAAGAGTGGAATTATCCCATATGCTGTGGAGCAAGGCTATAGAGCTACTTAAAGCTCATTTCATGAATGAATAAACACAACTCTATTTTGCACTACATGTTTGTCTATGGTGAGCTTGTGCTAAGCTAAGTCAATACTCAAGATTGTGTTTATGAGTCCAAGCTAATTCTATCTTGGAACCTAATTAATTCACTTGAGTGGTATGTTTCTCTTTCATCCACCCTAGCTAGCACGATCCCATTCCTAACAATTGGTATCAAAGCATTAAATATGCTAGCTATGTTTTTTACTAAGCATTTCTGTGTTAGTGTAATTACCGTTTCTTAATTATCATTAGCAAGACCGATTAAGTTTCTCTAATCAATTCAAAACTAAGCTATGTGTGGGCAAGTTCATGGTGAAAGTCCATTGAGCCACTACCTTCCATAGCTAGGTC
Source organism: Adiantum capillus-veneris (assembly GCF_014529385.1). Taxonomy (NCBI): domain Eukaryota; kingdom Viridiplantae; phylum Streptophyta; class Polypodiopsida; order Polypodiales; family Pteridaceae; genus Adiantum; species Adiantum capillus-veneris. Next base: position 153,667,526 of record NC_140931.1, read on the forward strand.
GAATTTTGATTAAGAGCTCCTTTTCATTTGATTAGTGTCATATTTTGCATATTTCACATCTTCAATTATTTTTTCCATCTTCACAATCACCTAACACTATTCACCTCATCTCAAAGTACTCCTTACAAGCTCTCCAAAGAGCCTCCAAGCTCTTCGATCAGACATCTTTAGCCCCACTAATTAAACTCTTAATCTTTTGCTTAAAATAGGTGTGTGTGTGAGTCTATGTGGGTGAATCTCTACAAAATTGAGAAATAAATATCACTCTTTTGGAGCTTTCTTCACGTGGAGCCCTTTGGGCCCCTTGGCTTAGCACACACACCATATGTATATTGGTTGAGGTGGGTTGCGAGCTCAATCTCACTATGTGACAAAGGTGGGTGTGGATAGATTTGAAATTGGCGCTTAGTTGTGTTGTTGAGTCCTTTGTCGAGTCTACTGGGGAACACTCACACGGACAAGCCTTTTGTTGGCCTCACCAACTCGGTGTTGACTGACTTGCCCCCGCCTGCCCGATTGGCTACCCGTGCCTGCCCGGACTGCCCAAAGAGCTACCCAACATCTGCCCGCTGATTGGAGTGCATGCACGCTCTCGAGTTTGTTGGAGCCCCCTGCCCCCTTTCCCACGGTTTTGCTCCCCAAAGGGGATTCCCTTTCTTGTGAGGATCTTTTCCCGCGCCACTTCGACCCACAGCCAGGTACTTTATAGGGCATGCTCCCACTCAAGCTGCAGCAGCAAGGAAAAATTAATTAAAACTAACACAAAATAAAAGAAGCTTCGAGGACATTAAGTAAAGCTTCAACAAGGAATTTCAAGAGCGGCCATCAAACAAGCATCCGAAAGCTTCCGCATCGAGCATTCAACAAGCACTCCACATGAGTTTGGAAAACAAAGCACAGGAGGATTCCTTTTTTGTGAAGAGGGACTTCACCCTGATGAAGAGGAGCTTCACAAAGGGGTTTCTCTCTCTTAACTTGCAATGAAATGAACCCAACCGAGCACAACTTCAAATAAATTTTCAAATTCTTGTGCACCGTGTAAAGAGGTAGACACTGGCTAGGAGAGTCTCCTAAGCTAAGACCCCTCTATTAGCACAAATGGGAGACAAGGGAATAGAAAAATTCAATGGGGAAGGGTTTCACACCTGGAAAATGAAGTTAAGAGGTTACCTTATGAAAAAGTGTTTGTGGTCTGTCATCAGCACTGCCTTAGAGCAACAAGCCGAACCTGATGGAGTGCACACTAGGGAATCTACATTCATAGCAAGTGCACAGAATTTGGCCAAAGACAAACAAGCGTTAGGAATCATCATCACCTCCTTGCATGACAATTATGTACATTTCATAAACGAACGTAAGCATGCACATGATGCCTGGCATGTCCTAGAAATCAATTTTGGAGCCAGGACCAAAAGAAGTAAAGTTAGTCTCGAAAGACAACTTTACAAGATCACCATGATTGAAGGGTAGTACATTGCTAGCCTAGTAAATAGGCTTAACACTAGTTCTGTAATTGGACACTTAAGTGTCCTGAGACACTAAAGTGTCCTGTTTTTCTACCAAGTTTTGGCAATTTATTTGTCAAGCTAGAAAGAAGTTTTCTACACCTTGCTTCTACCATAGATTGGTTATGAGGGAAAGGAAACACTGGATTTTTCTCCATATCAAAATACAATCCGTATTGAGAAAATGTTGATAAGTTCTAAGACATAAATTTTAGAAAAATTTCAAGCTGTTTTGCAAAAAAATCAGAAAATTATTATATCGTTTTATAGAGATGGCCTTTTTTACGTTTATAAAATCCAAGTGTTAGCACTTAGTGTTACAAAACAATGGAATGCACTTCAAAGATAAGTTTTCAAGTCACATGCAAGTTATAGACATAATTTCATACTTGAGCACGTGTTGAATAAGAGCATAATTTTGGTCTTCCAAAGGTCCCCTCATGGAATTGGTACTATTCTAGTGCAATTTGACAACAACAAATGACTTTTATATTTCTAAACCAACAAAATACATATTTTTTGGGCTCCCTAACTCAATTAAATCTTGTTGCTTGAACTCTATCTTGAAATTTTTATCGTGGAAAAACTCTTGAAAATCTTGAGTTTTCCATAATAACATTGAAACCAAGGTTTTAGGCACGCCAATTGTGTATGTACCATTTACTTTGATACATTTAGTTGGTCTACATAGAAAGTTGATATTATTTGAGGTTTTGAATGCTTATGTGCCAAGAATATTTAAAATGATCCAATAATTGTTGCATACCAAAGCCCTTCTACTTGCCACCTTGAGTGCTCAATGGAAAGGGAAAGCAATGTATCACTTTCTAAAACTCACAAATACATCAAAAAAATACTTTTCTTTGTATACAACGATATGCTTGAAATGACCATATCAAACACATGGAACTTTCCATTATTTTTACTCCAAAGTCAATTTTTTGCACATGAAACTTTCAATTATCTATAGCAAAATTGTGGAAGAGTCACCTAAAATTTTCTACAAGGTCGCTTCATTTTCTTTTGAACTTATAAAGGCGATTTCTTCAAAGCGTCAATCGCAGTCTTACGAAGGTCAACTTGATGAGTATAGTTCTTGATCATGATAGATTCTAAAATGTAAGGTTATATTTTTAAAAGACCCTCTAGCTAACATATTTAAACATATCAAGAGGGTTTTCTTAAATAAATTGTTTAATGTAAGTAGCATTTAATTTAAATTTGTTAAAAAGGAACACTTAAAGTGTCTTGTTTTGGTACCAAACTAGTGTTAAGAGCATTGTCACGCAGCTCACTTACATCCAGGTCGAAGTACCAAAAGACGACAAAGTGGCCATATTATTAAGTGCATTTCCACCTTCTTATAACCACTTAGTCACAATTCTTGAAGAAAAAGAACCGGCTCCACCTTTCCAAGATGTCATCAACTCAGTCCAAGTAGAAGAAAGAAAGCAAAAAGGCTCATTAACCTCATCAGGAGGGGCCCTTATCACAACATCCTCAAGGGGAAGATATTCGCCATCGACATCATCAACCGGAAGAAAGTGTTTTGAATGTGTAAGAATGGCACACGTAGTGAAGGACTGCTACACAAACAATCCTTGCAATAAATGTGGTAAGAAGGGACACCCTTCTTCTCGATGCTACTCAAATGGAGGCAGTAGAAAGTAGCAGTAGTAGAAGCAACAGCAGAAGCTATGAAGGCAAGAGACCTAACAAAGGATCAGCTCACATGGTAGAAGACAAAGAAGACAAAGGATAGACCAACCTTGTCTTTTATGAAGACGTACCTTGAAGATGCAGCCTCTGTACTTGTAGGGGAGGAGTTTTATTTTCATCTGTGGATATTATCATCCTGTGTGGATTTTTTCAACCTATGTGGATATTACCATCTAATGTGGATACCAATTGCAACTTATCTTTCTTTGTGGATATTGCATCTTTAGTACTTTATCATAGTCCAAACTTCAAGGGGACGATTGTAAAGTGTGAGCTTTGTCCTAAAGTCTGAGTCAAGGAGAGAAGGGTGGAATTATCCCACATGCTGTGGAGCAAGGATATAGAGCTACTTAAAGCTCATTTCATGAATGAATAAACACAACTCTATTTTGCACTACATGCTTGTCTATGGTGAGCTTGTTGTGCTAAGCTAAGTCAATACTCAAGATTGTGTTTATGAGTCAGAGCTAACTATATCTTGGAACCTAGTTCACTTGAGTGGTAATCTTGCTTACACATGCACTCACACACTGACACTATGTTTCTTTTTCATCCATCCTACCTAGCATGATCCCATTCCTAACAATGACCAGTAGCTTTAAACTCTAACACTAGAATTAGCTATCTGTAGAGAGCAGCTCCAATTCCATTTTGGCGATCACAATGGTTAGAGCTGTTCGCTCTTCGATCAAAAAACTCTTATATCCCAGTTAGAATTTTCAGTTGTACTGATGGCGCCCAAAACTAGTCATGGTCGCAAACCATCAACCTGATTAGACACTGATTCCAGCCGCGTCGACCCTATTCCTGAGGAATCAGGAATAGAGTTTGATCTTAAGAAGGACCCAGTGACTGAGACTAAGGCTCAGGAGGAGCACAGTCCTGCTGATGAGGCTAGGGACTCTTATCACTCCAATCATTCCCGGAGGAGAAGGGATGAGCGAGAAGAACGCAAAACCAAGAGTTCTCAGTCCACACACAGGGATGTTGGGGCCAAGGGCAGCAAGGGTAGTCGTTAGAGTTCCACTAGAAAAGCCAAATAATAGAGAGAAACTGAGACTAAAGAAGAAGTTGACTGGGATGCTGACACAGACCACTACAGGAAGTCTTCGAGACGAATTTAGGCTCCCAAGGTCTGAAGAAGCAAAGACGATGCTGACCGGCATGATTATACTTCTTCATTGAAAATATTTTTCCCAGTGTTCAAAGGAGGAAAGAAAAATGATCCAGATGTTCATATCCAAGCTTTTGAGCAGTATGCTAAGTTGAAGAATATTGATGAAGATCACTAGGGAAAATATTTTCCTTAGACACTAAAAGATGTAGCGAGGAAATGGTATTACCATTACCCGACTTGCCAACTCTGATCATACAACAAATTTATCAAGGCTTTTAGACTGGAAATATTCAGACAACATGGGTGATGAGGACATCCTCTGCGAGCTAGATAAGATAAAGCAAGGGATATTGTCAGTTGGAAGTTATGTTGAGAAAATCAAGGAGTTAACCAAGCAGCTGTTGCAGGAGCCACCACCAAAAAAGAGGTTACACTCATGGTTCTTAAATGGGTTCCACAATAAGAAGCTAAGAGAACAAGAGGTTCATGTACCAACAAAGAAATTTAATGACTTGGTGCAACGAGCTCTGAAGCTTGAACAGTAGGCTAAGAAGAAGCGAAGTCACAGAAGAGGAGGTCCAGCAGTATCAGTTCTTCCATTGAGAATTCTGATTCTAGTGAGACCTCCAGCAGCTCAGATGACAAGATCAAAGACAAGGCCAAGAAGGGGTCTTGGTCTAGAAAGATTGATGAAATGGTCCGACAGATTGCTGAAATCAGTCAGACTAGACAACCAGCTCGGAGAATGAAAACTTGTGCTCAAGGTGCAGAACTAAAGATCATGTTTCCAATGAACGTCCATAGTGTACCTATTGCAAATCATACGGTCATTTATGGAACAATTGGTGGCATTCTTATTTATCACTTTAAGAAGGGAAAGGATTTGTCTGTAGTGGCATTTATCAATGTTGAACTAGCTAGAGTATAGACAACCAGTGTATTCCAAGAGGAGAAATTAGATACTAGTGGTACTGGTACTGGACGTGGCAGATACCAAGGAGGTAATGGTCGGGGCCGGGGTCGTGGTAACTTTCAAAAACAAAGCCTTAACTGTTATACTTGTGGTAAGTATGGGCATTTTGCAGCTCAGTGTCTAGAAGCACCTAGCATTGCGGCTACTGAGGCGAAAGCCCAGAGCCAGTTCCAGTACGAGTAGTTACATGCACTAAAGGGGTAGGCATTGATGAAATCCCACATGAGCCGGTAAAACCAATCAGTTCTAAAACTAGCAAATAGGCTCAGCACAGAGAGAGAGAGAGAGAGAGAGAGAGAGAGAGAGAGAGAGAGAGAGAGAGAGAGAGAGAGAGAGAGATGGAAGACAAAGGGCAAAGAGAAGGTAGTCGATGAATGGCAAGAGCAGAGAGAACTGGTGACTAAGATCACAGAAGATCTAGCCAGGAAGCTACCATAGCAGTTAGAAAGTTTTGATGCTCGGGTCATTCAAAAGATACCAACCTAGTCTTCTGAGAAAACACAACCAGATTAGTCAGGGTCTAGGATTCCTGAGACTACGCTGGCTGCAGTTCAAGGACTGGTGGAAGAACTAGGGAATGTTAAATTAGATATAACTGCAATGGAAAACAGTGAAGGGGGGACAGTAGGTACCAGAACAGAGGAATGACACTATACAGATAGTCCAGATTTCTCAAGTTCTGATAATAACCCTGATCAAGAGAGAGAAGAAATTCATGTTAAGATCTGTGAAAGAATTTGAAAACTGAGAGTTGAATTAGACTACATCAAAAAACTTTGCCTAAAGTAACAAAATTCACCAGACAACGAAGAAAAGTTGAAGCGGATGCCAGAGCAGTTGACTTGGCAGCTATCAGAGACGATGAAGTGCCGATGATCCACGCAGATTACAAAAGTTAGAAAACTATGGGAGCCACTATCCGATGTCATACTGGATGGATGGATAGGAGTAAACATCCTGGGGGCACACCTTCAGTAAAGAATGGGTGTCACAAACTTGAAACCAGCATCCTTCAAAGTTTGAATGGCCGATCGTAGAGTTGTGCAGGCAACTAGGATGATAGAAAGTACGTAGTTACAGGTGGGAAAAGAAAATTTCAAGACCAGCTTCCTAGTATTGGATGTGCAAGATGCATATGGGATGCTACTGGGGCGCCCATGGCTGCAAACGGCACAGGTTGTTCACGACTATGCCAATCAGACTCTGATAATACAGGGCTCCAATAGAAGAATTCAGATCCAGACAAACAACACTAGAAGTTCGAGGAAGGCATTGTGACCAGAAGAGCTTTGCCAAAAGTATGAAGTAAAGAAAATTGTGAGGATGTTGGCAGCAATAAATATTTTTCCATTTGCCGAGATAGACCTCAATGCAGTATTATTTGACAAAGAACAGGCTAAAAATCAAAGGAAGCAATTTCTAGGTCAGTTAATTGAACTCAATTCTAGAGAACGATCAGTTCATCTAACTAGACGGCCAGAGAAACCAGCTAACTCTCAAGAAGAATTCTTAGATTCTAGTATACCAGTGGCCTCTAAAAAAGTACACTCTAACAAAGTTACTGAAGTTCAGAATGACAATTTAGAACTAAGAGGTCCGTCGTGGGATTATGTTGAGGAGTCAACCAAAAGGAAGGGAGGTGGGCCAACTAGTTGCTTCCAGATGATCAAGAAAACAAAGAATGGAACCTGGGTTCTAAGGAAAATCCTAGATTGATCAAAGTTAACAAGCAGTTGAACCTAGGGATGAAAGAAAAAGCCCACTTCATGTTTTAGAAGTACAAAGACGTATTTGCATGGGAACATACTGATCTAAAAGGAGTAGATCCAGAGGTCTGTCAACATAGAATACCGTTGAAATCGGATGCCAGACTAGTGCGAGTTCAACGGTATAGAATGAATCCACATTATGCTAAGAAGGTCAAAGAAGAAATCGATAACCTTTTGAAGATTGGATTTATCACTGAAGTCGCCAGTAGTGACTGGTTGTTTCCTATTGTGGTAGTGTCCAAGAAAAATGAAAAGCTCAGAGTTTGTGTAGATTATCAAAAGCTGAATGCTCAAACCATCAAGGATCCTTTTCATTACCTTTTACGGATATGCTTCTCGCTGAGATTGCAGGCCATGAGTTGTATAGCTTTATGGATGGCTATAGTGGTTATAATCAGCTACAGATCTCTCCTAAAGACCGGAGTAAAACTACTTTTATTACTGAATGGGGAGCATTCATGTATCTGGTTATGCCATTTGGTCTTTGCAATACTCCAGCGACCTTTCAAAGATGTATGATGAAAATATTTAGTGAATTCCTCCACCAATTTCTCGCCATATTTATGGATGACTTCACTATATATTCAACTGAGGAGACGTATTTTCTCTTTCTGGAAATGGTTTTTCAACATTGTAAGGAAAAGCGGATTTGTTTGAACCCATTCAAATTTGTTTTCTTGGTCTGGAAAGGACAACTACTGGGACATCAGCAAGCCAAGACACCTTGCACAGATTAAAGTTAAGTTCATTCTTGGGATATATCAATTTTTATAGAAGATTTGTTCATATGTTTGCTTCCAAGGCATTACCCTTATATGAGCTCATAAAGAAAAATAGCAAGTTCATTTGGACTGCTAAATGTGAGGAGAGTTTTTCATGTTTGAAGAATGACATTATCAATAAGCCAGTACTTGACAACCGGATTGGGATGTTATTTTTCATGTGCATGTCGATGCTTCACGACTGGCAATGGGAGCAATATTGGCTCAACGAGAAGGGCGGACTGACTATCCAGTATATTTTGCCAGTAGGCGATTTAGTCAGGCTGAACAAGGATATACTACTACGGAGAGAGAAGCCTTGGGAATGGTTTTCAATGTTACCAAGTTTCACCATTATTTGTTGGCAAGCTATTTCATTTTTATGTGGATCATCAGACATTATTATTTTTTATTAACAAAGTTATTATTCAAGGAAGATTGATCAGATGGATGATGTTCCTGATGGAGTTTGAATTCCGTATATTTGGAAGCTCAGTAAATCCCATTGTGGTGCTGATTTCTTGTCCAAAAGTATTGATGGCTACTCTGAAGTATCCTTGAGGGATGAGCCAGTGGACATAGAGCTGTTTCAGGTAAGAGGTGAGGAAAACACAGATTCAGAATGGCATGATGTATATCAGTTCCTTTCCAAAGGAGGACTCCCAGAGAATTGGACTCAGAATTAGAAGAGGTCTCTAATTATTAAGAGTCCGAAGTTAACCATCATGGGAGGACTTCTCTATAGACTGAGAATAGATGGGGTTCTTCAAAGGTGTGTGCCAATGGAAGGAAGAATGTAAGTTATTTTTGAAGCACAGGATGGGATTCTGGACGACATTTCTCCACTAATATTACTTACAAGAAGAATTTGCAGGCTGGATCTGGTGGCAAACTCTAGTATCTGATGTTAGAAGTTTCTGCAAAACATGTGATGTATGCCAGAGGATGGTCGAACCAACAGCAATCGATATGACTCCACTTACTCCAGTTCAATCACTGGAGTAATTATGAAATGGGGTCTGGACTTCATGGGTCCATTCAAGAAAATCACTCCAAGGAAGAACCGGTATATATTGATGGCCACTTGTTATGTCACCAAATGGGTAGAGGCCAAGGCTATTCCAAATAGCACCGCAAAGTCCACTGCTATATTCTTATTTGAAAATATTATCTGTCGTTATGGATGCCTTGTGGAGATTGTGTCTGATCAAGGGACATATTTTATTAAAGATACTATGGATATTCTGATGGAAATGCTCTTAGTGAAGCACAGGAAGTCAACGCCATATTATCCCAAGTGCAATGTGCAAGCAGAGAGTAGCAATAAAACCATCAAGACCATTCTCACCAAGATTGTGTAGAAGGAGCCACACCAATGGGATCTTAAGCTCCAGACTGCTCTATGGGCCTACAGGTTAGCTTATAAAGTCATCACTAGACTGATACCGTTCAGAATGGTGTATGGTACTGAAGTTGTAGTGCTCATAAAATTTGTGATTCCCAATCTCAGGATGGCAGTTGAGTATGGATTAGATTTCAATCACAATCTTAAAAATAGACTGGAGATGTTAGCACAATTAGATGAGCTAAGACAATGAGCTATGTTGGAACAAGAAATTTTTCAACAAAGAAGAAAACATTGGCATGATAGAAGAATCAAAGTAAGGGAGTTCCAGAAGGGTGACTTGGTCTTGCTTTATCAATCTAAACTGGGCCCTAAGAAACCAAATTTAAAGATAGCTTGGGCTGGTCCGTATGAAGTCGATTGGGTGTTTTCCAACGGAATAGTAAGGTTGAAGGCTTTATCTGGATTACTTCTGCTAGGTGTTTATAATGGGGCCAAGATCAAACTATATTATTCTAATGAGAAAGAGACTCCAAGAGAAGAAGAGACTGGTATTCTGGGTACTGATGGCAGGGAATTTTGGGAACGGCCATTCTAAACCTCTTTTATGTACAACCAGTACCAGACCCAATCACGATGACCAAAAAGTCCCAGCGTGTTAAAGTGGTTCCAGTAGTAGTAGAGTCAATAAAGTGTCAGAGCCAGTACCAATTTTTATGGGGAAAAGGGCCAGTGGGAATGCATGTGATAATCATTAAAGATAACATGGGGAGTATTAGCCAATGCATGTGTGCCACGTCACTGACGGTGCACAAAACTCTAAGAACGGTAAGTAGTGGAGCTTTTATGGCGCGAACGTGTATAACAGTAAGGCGAGTCGATATTCTTCCTCACAAATCGCCTGTGCGACGCCTGTCTGTTGTTACACACTCGCCATCGCCAAGCTCTGAGGCCTCTTGACTACAACCACAAACCTCCTCATCCGACGAATTCGTTGATCACTGTCTCTCTCTACCCGACACGCTTGGCTATGGCTATGACTATCCAAGTAAGTCTTCTTCCTCTATAGACTAATCCTCTTCATAGTGCATGGGTAGAAGGAAAATGTCAGAGAAGATGCAGGATACCATAGATGAAACTTTGGCAATAATCACCTCTCTTAAAGCTTCTCTGCACTTATCCCGCACAGCAAGATACAAAGGTATGTGTTCACTAAGCAGGCCGAAGCACTGCTGCAATTATGGGACTTGCATGTGGTGGTACAAGCTACAAGAATAGATTTTGACATGGCCATAATCAAGTAGGTTCTTGATTCTTTCAATGCCAAGGATGGTAGTGCTGTTGTCAACGATGTAAAAGTCACAGCAACTCCTGACAATATTGCTTATGCTTTCAAAATGCCCAATGAGCCAAAGACGACCACAGCGTCTGCAAAACAGATAAGTTCGGCTCTGAAACAGGACAAAGCAGCCAAGAATAAACAAAAGGCTAGTGCACAATGGGTTCCAGTAGAACAGCACTGGACGTCCCCTCCACCTACAGGTTTGCCTTGATAAGGTTGTTAGCCTGAAGAATAATCCCACTTATGTGTTAGAAAAGCTATTTGCTATGCTGCTTGCATAACGATTAGACACTACATCTAAAATCAACTTATGTCACATCTTATCTCATAATGTGCTCCAGAAGACTGTCAAGCTAAAATCTCAAAATGTATTCAAAGCTTGGTATGTCTGGCAATTTTTATATTGGACAACTGCTCCAGATGTTCATTATCAGGTACGAATGGCTTGGAGTCAGAAGCCAATTCCAGAGACCAACAATGTAGAGCTATCTTCAGATGAAGAGGCTCCAGGCAATCAGTTGGCCCTAACTGGACAAAAGAGGAAGGCCACACATGTGGAAGATAGTGGCTCGAAGAAACCAAGGATTATCACTACAAGAGGTACTTAATAGTAGCGACGCTCATAGTGTGATGCTCAAACATGAAAAACCACGACGTCGCTATGTTACTTGTAACATAGCGATGCTCATAGTGACGCCTATATATAGCGACGTCGCCACGGCTAAAAAATATAACCGAGAGCGTTCAAAAACTCAGATCTGAGTTTTCGGCATGCGCTCAAGCAAGCAAGGTAACGCTCTCCCTCTCTCTCTCTCTCTCTCTCTCTCTCTCTCTTCTCCACACACACACACACACACACACACGAGGAGAGGAAGGAGAGCCAGGTATGCTCCTTCCCTCTCCTCACTCTCATGTTCCCTTTCCCTCTTTCTCTCTCTCTCTCTCTCTCTCTCTCTCTCTCTCTCTCACACACACACACACACACACACACACACATTGTGTTTTTTAGAGAGACACACACACACACACAGAGAGAGAGAGAGAGCACAAGAATAAACAAAAAATGCACACACACATGCATGAACAAAGAATGCGCACACACATTGAGAGAGGAAAAGAGAGAGAGAACATGCATAAACCAAAAACGCGCACACACACATGCATAAACAAATAATGCACACACACATTGAGAGAGGAAAAGAGAGAGAGAGAGAGAGAGAAGAAGAAGAAGAGGAAAGAGTCTTAACATCGTAGGAAACTATCCCAAGAGACCTTAAAGATCTAGTCGACAGGAGTTGAACTCAAGACCTATTATTCATGAGGGAAATGGCATAACCAATCTATCACACTTCGGTGATAGAAAACTTATACCATTTTTCTCTTTTTTTTATTGGCGTGCACACACACCCACACACACACACACGAGAAGAAGAGAGTTTAATTTAACGTCGTAGGAAACTAATTAAAGAGACCTAAAGATCTAGCCGACGAGGAGTTGAACTCAAGACCTGTTATTCAAGAGGAAAATGGAATAACCAATCTACCACACTTGGGTGATAGAAAGGTTATACCATTTTTCTCTTTTTATTGGCACACACACACCCACACACACACACACACACAAGAAGAAGAAAGTTTTAACGTCGTAGGAAACTATCCCAAAAGACGTTAAAGATTAGGTTAGATGTAGACTTATGTTAAATTAGATTTAGGTTTATTTAAGTTAGATTAGATTATATTTAGGTTTATTTTTAGTTAGATTTACGTTTGAGTAGATTTAGGTTTATTTATGTTAGATTTGGCATAACCAATCTACCACACTTGGGTGATAGAAAGGTTATACCATTTTCTTCTTTTTATTATTTAAGATAAGGTTAGATTTAGATTTTTGTGTAGGCGCAACTCAGAGAGCCGCCGACGCTTGGAAGAAATGGCGAGAAAATTTCCTGCGCTCACAACCTCGACAGTCCATGCGGACCAGCAATTCCACCTGCATATTCGACTGCTGCTACCATACAATAAGCCGTCATGTTTAGCTAATGGAAGAGAAAATTGAGCCTACATAGAAATTAGTGATACAAGATGACGATTCCAAGGGTCACACACACACACACACACACACACACACACACACACACACACACATCTCGTCAAATCTAGAGTAAGAATTAAGTGCCTTGAGCAGACATCAGCTACATTGCAAGAATGGCGTACCTGCATGCTACAAACAAAGATCTACTGTGAAAAGATGTTAAGATGTTGTGAAATGCTACAGCTAGAGAAGAGGCAAAGGGGTTTTGTCCACTACATGCAGTATCATGTAGATGTGGCGTATAGATTTCTTGTACCCACAAATATAGGCATTGACCAATAAAGACGAGATTATAACCCGTTGGTTCTGATCTCCGTGCACCTCTAGACCGAGGTGTGCGGGGATTGGACATGACTAGAGAATGTGAGGTAAAGGCAGAGAGAGAGAGAGAGAGAGAGATAAAAGACGAAGAATGCCAATAGAAGATTAAATTTGTTGTCCAGGTTATAAGATTTTTACCCTCATTATGAGTAGCGACGAGGATGTGGGGCCGTCCAACCGAAACACCTATCTCTCAACGAGGATCTTATGTCCTTGTAATCATTGCAAGCATGCTGTGCGACGGACAAGACGCGTTTCTTTGCAGCACGTTCGCAAATTTGGCGAGTTCGATCCATCTATTATAGATCGAGTTGTTGCCAATTATAACTCGTCAGACTCTGACGCTAGCCAACAGGCAGCAATCTTGCAACCCCATAGACGTGTTCGCAGGCGCTTTGGTCAAGCAGCATATGTGAGGCCACAAGATGTAGCATCTGACAACTCAGGGGATGATCATGCAGACCACATTCCCAACGAGGCAATGTTTGATCCCGAGATTGATGAAATGATCGAGACGATCATGGATTCAGAAAGGCTTGTCTATGATGATATGATAAGTGAAGCCAAAACACCATTGTATAATGGAGCATGTGTGTCTAGATTGAAAGCGCTCCTTGTTCTTCTCAACATGCAGACAAAGTTGGGATGGAGTGACACTAGCGTCACAGCGCTTTTCAGGTGATCTATTATAATTAGTTTACTTTAATAAAACTCTAAATTTTGGTCAAAGATCAACATCTTGCAGTGCATGGCCCGTTGTCATCGTCAACTACAACATTCCCCCATGGTTGACTACAAGGAAGGGGCACCTATGGCTAAGCTTGATTGTGCCGGGGTGATATAAAGTGAAGAATATGGATGTGTATCTTCGTCCACTATTGGAAGAGCTACAACAATTGTGGATTAGCATAGAAGTGGTGGATATGAGCCGACACACAGGTCGACGGAATTCTTTGATCAGAGGCATTCTAATGTGGACCATGCATGACTATCCCGGACTAACAGAATGCTCAGGTGACCTATTTACACTTCTCACTCAGACACTGTAAATCTTGGTTTTTCTCAAGCTAATCTATTATCATGTGTATACATGCAGGGCTTCAAACAAGCGCATACAAAGCATGTGTCACATGTGGACCTAGACTGAATGCATGTAGAGCGCCCTCATTGAAGAAGCAAATCTACGAAGGTCATCAAGCGTATCTTCCAGAGAATCATGTGTTACGCGACGGCTTTTTGGGAAGAGAGCCACCGAGGATGTCTGCACAAGCATGGTTAGAGCAGAAGGAGATGTGTGATGACGGATTACCCCCAGGGATGAAGAGACTATCTCTATGGTACGAGTTACCATACTAGCCCCTACTCATGATCAATCACTTGCTCGATCCAATGCACATATTCAAGAATGTGGGTAATCTACCAGCAAGAAAGATACTTTGGGAGCCAAAGTTGACCTTAGAAATGTGGATCGTATGGAGCAATATTGGCCGCAAACAACGTCCAATGGATCGATAAAACTTCCTAAAGCACCATGGATTTTCACAGGAGCCCAAGAACGCAAAGTAAAAGAGACCATTCGATCTTTGCGGACCCCCATTGGCGTAATGCACTCGCTCCGAACGTGTTTTACTAAAGAAGGAAAGCTTACCGGTTTGAAGTCACACGACTGGCATAAAATGTGTTAGGTATGTTCATAGTGGAGTATATCATAGTGAGAATTGTGTAACAAATTCGTGTGTGGACTTTAATATCATTGTTGCACGTGTTTTGCAGATTATTTTACCAGTTGCCATTGAGGGATGTTTGTCTCTTGACGTCCATAACACAATCTACAAACTTGCAAAGTTGGTGCAATGGATCTCCCAAAAGGAGATCAAAGTAGACTCCATACCATTCGCCAAACTAAACGTTGCGGAGGTTGTGTGCATGTTTGAGAAACATTTTCCTACTACCATGCTAACCATTCAGGTGCATCTTCTTGTTCACATAGTTGATGAGGTGGAAATAGCTGGCACAATACATTCCAGATGGATGTTCTTTTTATAGAGTTTCATGAAAACGCTCAAGGGATATGTGCTTTCTGTTGTTGCTAGCCTTTGAACATTCCAAAGCTACAAGCACCTTCAAGTTCTTGTACGATTCTCCGTTTTGAACAATTTTACTCCGTTTTGTAAAAACTCTGGCTCTCTAAGTACTTGCGTCATTGTATTTATATGCGTCATTGCATCATTGTATTTAATGGTCTTTGCGTCCACTCCAGGTATGTATGCTCTAGGTATGTTCTCATAAGAAAAGACGACGAGCACCTCCTGCGCTCTCTCTCTCTCTCTCTCTCTCTCTCTCTCTCTCTCTCTCTCTCTCTCTCTCTCTCTCTCTCTCTCTCTCTACTTGTCCATGTTTTCTACTCCATTCATTCAATATTAATTAAGTTTAAATGTTCGTGTGTTTAATGCAGGTATGGATGATGAGGAGTTTATTTCTTCTTTGTTCCCCAGCAGAGACAGTGGTACGTGGAGAGTCATCCCTCTGGTGCACCATCGCGCGTTCCTACTCCATCCGCATCTCCCTTTCTTTCGGAGTCCTCAGCGCGCTCCGAAGCTTCATTGTCGATGAGACGATCTTCACACTTGTTTAGGCGTCGGCGCTCTAGTGGTGGCGGTGGCGGTTGTTGTGGGGGTGCCACCACCGATGCTTCAACACCACCTCGTGTTCGACGAGGCTCTTTACCCTCCCCTTATTTTTCCGTCCCGACACCAGCCACAGCATCGCCATCAACACCAGGTTTTGTGCGCCTGACTGCCGTTCCCCGCAGCTACACACCACTAGCTACTCCTCCAAGAGTCACTCCAGTGGACACTCCTCGCTTCGGGGCTAAGACTCCAGTGGAGACACCTGGCGTCCGTACCCCTGTTGACATTCCACTAGAGACCCTTGCCGAGACACCCAGGTTCACGCGTCAGCGGGCGAGAGGGCTTGCCTTACTCCGTCGACTTCAGCGGCGGCATCATCTTGGATGATGAAGGCAAGAAGGTGATTTCGTGCATGCGCGGTCTTTGCTCTCAAGTGTTTAGACACTACATACTAAACACCTAGAGTGAAGTACCAAATCAATTAAAAGACAGAGTCATCAGCGTGCTTCATGACGAGTTTCCCGTTCCAACACGGGATGACCGCTTCAATGAAGATGTGATGAAGGTTCGAATGCGCGAATACTGCAAGCATAAGCGTTACGAAGTGCAAAAAGCAATCAAGCATGGGTGGAGCAGACCAGATTGGTTGGCCAAAGAAGATTGGAAGCATACGAAGAAATTAGAGCGCGAGAATCCCGACAAGTGGAAGCAACAAAAGGAGGCAACCAGAGCACGAGTAGAGGCAGGGAGCTCGCACCACTTGGGGAGCGGCGGGAGGGCATCATTTGAGGCAAATTTTGTAAGTGTTTTCGCATCTATGTTTGATAGTTTAGGACTTATGGGATTTGAAATTCTAACATAATGGATTCTTTGTATGTTTTGACAATGGTAGTTTACAGGACGTGATCCCACACCCGTACGAGCGTGGGTACGCAGGCAAGAAGGGCATAAACGCCCTTATAGACATCCTGAGTTCTTATTGCGGCATGGCTAGTATTAGGGTTTATTCTTTTCTATTTATTGTATTGTTTTATAAACATCGCTATATGTTTATACTTAGTAAAAAGCTATCTTATTGTTTTTTTTGCAGAATCCGACAGACACGTCGCTTGGACGCGATGAGACATCTGATTAGACGACGTCAGTTTAGCCATAACTAGCTAGCATTAGTTTCTTTTTGTCATAAATTATGTATCATGAGACGAATTTTATACGTCTTTTTGAAAACCATGTATATTTTTTAAATAATGACAATGGTTTGTAACTTTTACATTTGCAAAGATTAACAATCAAGTGATTTTGCCTATGTGTACAATTGTCATTGATTTACTTTCATCAATTCACGCTTGTCATTTTTGTATCTTTTTTTTGCAAACAATACGTACTATGGATGATGGAGTTAATGATTATATTGTCTTGTGGGTGACTATTTTGGGTCTATATTTACCTTTGCACTTTTTTTCAAAGGTAAATAGACAAATGAAACATTCAATATGGTTGCTGGAATGCCCTGCCACCAAAAACATTTCCTCTCGGACGTCGCTATAAGCATCGCTATTCATGGCCCTGCAGCATCGTTATAGCCGTCGCTATATAGCGACGCTTATAGAGACTATCATAGCGACGTCCTCGTATCGACGCTCATAGTGACGTTTATAGCAACGCTTATAGAGACTGTCATAGCGACGTCCTCGTATTGACGCTCATAGCGACGCTCTTAGTGACACTGGGGGTTATAAAAACCCAGTGTATTTCCATCGCTAAAAGCGTCACAAGAGCACACAACCTCTTGTAGTGTATGTTGGCCAAAAGCACTACTTTATTAAAGCAATTGGAGAGTCAGGTTAAGTCTTTGCCTCCTCGGAAAGTTTCAGCAAGCCAGAGACTTCAGCCACACCTAAAGAACAGACTCCAGCACAGACCAGTGCTGGGAAGGGCCAGCAAGGAGAGACTCCAACAGACACCAGTGCTAGACAAGCAACAAATGTCAGGTGTTGAACATGTGGCAGTTCATACTGACAAGGGAAAAGGTTCAGAACCTGCTAGTCTGGCCAATAAAATTTTTTCAGTGAATTGGCTTTATCCTTAGCCAAAAACGATAGACTGCAGGAATTACAGTATCATCCTCTCAAAGGACGACTAATTCTTTAGAAACCTGACTTCACAACATTACCATACATGGCTTCTGTTACGATTTATGAGCCAATCCACTCTAACCCGGCAACAATAGTAGATGGCTGCTCGGTGCTTATCCAATCATCATGGAACACAATTGTCAATGCTTTGGGACAAATAATGGATGCATCAACCTCCATTGATGAAGTGTCTAGCTAAAAGATGAAATGGGAATCAATCAACAGCAGCAAGTCCAAAAACTGAAGCAAGATATCGGGGCACAATCCTTGAGGCATAGTATTGTTGAAAACCAGTCAGCCCGGACAATTTAAGGAGCTCCAAGAGAAGTTGTGCAAGCTCAAGACAAAGAATAGGTAGTTAAATGAAGAGAAGGCAGAAGCTGTACGGAATGCTGACAGATTTTAGACTATGTTGAGAATGAAGAGAGTCAACTTCAACACGCTAATGACTAGCCACACTGCATTGAAGGCCTCTCTTACTGAGAAATATGCATATAACAACCTGGCTGATATCTTGACTCTAGAGGGCAATGTCACTTTGAATATGGGTAATCTAAAGGCAATTATGGAGACCATGCACAGTGATCTGCAAGACAAGCTCTCTGAATACAATAGTGTTTTAGCAAATCAAGCTATCCTGGATTATATTGATAAGCAGAATGATCCTTTTGAGGATTCTGAGAAGGTAGAAGAGCAGGATGAGGAAGGGAAGGACAACCCAGTAGATAAACTTGATGATGATACTCCTCCTTCCCCACCTTCTGGCTCTGGAGCTAGTGGACCAGCTACCACATGGGGCAATCAGCCCAACAAAGACCCGCCAGACCAGCACAAGGACCAGCCAGACCAACAGTTGGGGAACCAACGGTCTGATGATCAGCAACCACGCAATGGACATACAGATACTAATTAGGGAAATTTTGGACTCACAAAGGGGCCTTATAAGGATTTTGACTTTCTCTCTCATATCCAAAACGGGCATGCGGTAAAATTTTTGCAAATCAACTCTAAACTTGGCAAAGACTTGACAGTTAGAATCTACTCTTTGAGCTCTTTCTATTGATATATAGTACGCCATAATATCCCTCATATTTTGAAAGATTTTATTTTTTATTCTCTTGTGACGTGACAACTTCATCTAGAATCTAGAGAATAAAAAATAGAATCTTTCAAAACATGAGGAATCTCGTGGCGTGCTATATATCAATAGAAAGAGCTTGAAGAGTAGATTTTAACTGCCAAATCTCCGTCAAGTTTAGAGTTGATTTGCAAAAAAAAATTACAGCACGTCCGTTTTGGACATGAGAGAGGAATTCAAACTCCTTAGAAAACCCCTTTGTGAGTCCAAATTTTCCCTAATGTGACACTGGAGATTTTCCAGTATACCAGTCACAACACATTCCAGACAGCAAAGGAAAAGCCAAAGCTGTAAGTGAGTCCTTAAAAGGTGATGAGAAACATTCATTACAGCTCGTCACACTAAACAAGAGATTGAGGCATCAACAAGCTCCTATTACTAGGATATATTTGGAGGATGACTCTCATCTCTGATCTTAAACGCTTTCATAGGCTATATGTTGGAGCTACAGAAATGATTCAACATTGAAAATCAGCTTCCTTCCATGATCAAGAATTGTACCAATTGCCTGTGCATCCCAACAGAATCTAGCTGTTGAAAAGGATACCTAAGTGGGTGCTGACTTCTAATGATAGGATAGTCAATCCACACTGGCAGCGATAGTCCACTGCAAACCAATACTACAAGAGGCTATTCATATGAGCGACGCTCACACAGCGACGCTCAAAAAAAAAATTCCCGGCGTCGCTATGAGCGTCGCTATAAGCGTCGCAAATTTCTTTGTTAATTTGCGACGCTCATAGCGACGCCGGCTGGGCTAAAAAAATAACCAAGCGCACCCAAAAACTCAGATCTCAGATCTGAGTTTTTCGGCGCCCTCAAGCAAGGAGCAGGTAATGCTCTCCCTCTCTCTCTCTCTCTCTCTCTCTCTCTCTCTCTCTCTTTCTTCTCCACACACACACACACACACACACACACACACATGAGGAGAGGAAGGAGAGCCAGGTATGCTCCTTCCCTCTCCTCATTCTCATGTTCCCTTCCCCTCTTTCTCTCTCCCTCTCTCTCTCTCTCACACACACACATAGTGTTTTTGAAAGAGAGAGAGAGAGAGAGAGAGAGAGAGTACAAACATAAACAAAAACGCACACACACATACATAAACAAAGAATGCACACACACATTGAGAGAGGAAAAGAGAGAGAGAGCATGCATAAACAAAAAACGCACGCATTGAGAGAGGAAAAGAGAGAGAGAGAGAACATGCATAAACAAAAAAACGCACACATTGAGAGAGGAAAAGAGAGAGAAAACATGCATACGATCCAAAAAAACGCACACACATTGAGAGAGAAAGAGAGAGAAACTAATTTAACGTCGTAGGAAACTAATTAAAATTAAAAGACCTAAAGATCTAGCCGACGAGGAGTTGAACTCAAGACCTATTATTCAAGAGGGAAATGGCATAATCAATCTATCATACTTGGCATGGGTGATAGAAAGGTTATACCATTTATCTCTTTTTATTGGCACACACATCCACACACGCGCACACACACAAGAAGAAGAGAGTTATAACGTCGTAGGAAACTATCTTAAAAGACGTTAAAGATTAGGTTATATGTAGACTTACATTAAATTAGATTTAGGTTTATTTTTAACTAGATTTACGTTTATTTACGCTAGATTTAGATTTACGTTATATTAGATTAGATTTAGGTCTCCATAGACTGCGATGCCTGCATGAAGCGGGTGAAGAAAGCCCTCAATGGAATATAGGGTATTGCTGCCTTCACTCATGGTGGGCTCCGTCGATCCAAAAGTACTGGTGAAATGTCTTCAGAAGATAGGGAAGAAGGTGGATCTTCAAGGCGGCAAGAGTCACTACATCCCCGACACAATGACCATCTAGACAACCTCTAGTCATTCAACAGCAACTTCAAAGTTAGTAACAAGATCAAGAACGGTCTAAAGGGCCAATTGCTATCGTCAGATGTGGATGGAGATGAGGTAGCGTCACCGCCGGAAGTTAACTCTCACATCTTTAGTGATGAGAATGCCAACTCTTGCCGAGTTATGTGAAAAATTATGTGTTAAATCAGTTTTAAGGTTCTTATAATCCCTGTTAGTTTAGTTCTTTGTTTTTAATATAACATAATTTACGTTAGATTTAGATTTATGTTATATTAGATTAAACTTAGGTTTATTTAGGTTTACCCACACACACACACACACACACACACACAAGAAGAAGAAGAGAGTTTTAACGTCGTAGGAAACTATCCCAAAAGACGTTAAAGATTAGGTTAGATGTAGACTTACGTTAAATTAGATTTAGGTTTATTTTTAGTTAGATTTACGTTTATTTAGATTTACGCTTATTTACGTTCGATCGAGTCCACGCAAGAATTACTTACGGTTTAGGGTTTAGGGTTAGACGAACAGTGAAAAGATCTACTGTGAAAAGATGTTAAGATGTTGTGAAGTGCTACAGCTAGAGAAGAGGCAAAGGGGTTTTGTCCACTACATGCAGTATCATGTAGACGTGGGTGTGTAGATTTCTTGTACCCAGAAATATAGGTATTGACCAATAAAGACGAGATTATAACCCGGTGGTTCTGATCTCCGTGCACCTCTAGACCGAGGTGTGCGGGGATTGGACATGACTAGAGAATGTGAGGTAAAGAGAGAGAGAGAGAGAGAGAGAGAGAGAGAGAGAGAGAGAGAGAGAGAGAGAGAGATAAGACGAAGAATTCCAATAGAATATTAAATTTGTTGTCCAGGTTATAAGTTTTTTATCCTCATTATGAGTAGTGACGAGGATGTGGGACCGTCCTACCGAAACACCTATCTCTCAATGAGGGTCTTATGTCCTTGTAATCAATGCAAGCATGCTGTGCGACGGACAAGACGTGTTTCTTTGCAGCACGTTCGCGAATTTAGCGAGTTCGATCCATCTATTATAGATCGAGTTGTTGCCAATTATAACTCGTTGGACTCTGACGCTGGCCAACAAGCAGCAATCTTGCAACCCAATAGACGTGTTCGCAGGCGCTTTGGTCAAGCAGCATATGTGAGGCCACAAGATGTAGCCTCTGACAGCTCGGGGGATGATCATGCAGAGCACATTCCCAACGAGGCAATGTTTGAGCCCAAGATTGATGAAATGATCGAGACGATCATGGATTCAGAAAGGCTTATCTATGATGATATGAAAAGTGAAGCCGATACGCCATTGTATAATGGAGCACGTATGTCTAGATTAAAAGCACTCCTGGTTCTTCTCAACATGCAGGCAAAGTTTGGATGGAGTGACACTAGCGTCACAGCGCTTTTCAGGTGATCTACTACAATTAGTTTACTTTAATAAAACTCTAAATGTATAATGATCTGATAGATTTTTACACGACTGTATCATATTTTTATGTTGTGTAGATTGCTGAAAGAGCACATACTACCAGCTGACAATGTGATGCCAGATTCCCGAGATGAAGCAAGAAAGATTTTGCAAAACTTGGGGATGGATTACAATTCTATCCACGCTTGTCCTAATGACTGCATTCTTTTCAAAGGGGAATACATAGACATGGAGAAGTGTCCGAAATGTGATTCCGAAAGATATCGAGTAGATCTCCACGGGACAAAAATTCCACAAAAGGTTTTGCGACATTTCCCTCTGCTTCCTCGCATCAAGCATTTCTTCGAATGTAAGTCCATGGCCGCCCTAGCATCATGGCATGAGGAGAATAAATCTTCGGATGGTGTGCTACGAATTCCTGCAGATTGCGTAGCGTGGAAACATATAGATGGAACATGGTTGGATTTTGCCAGGGAAGCTCGAAATTTGCGCTTAGGCCTGGCTATGGATGGCGTAAATCCATTTGGTCAAAGATCAACATCTTACAGTGTATGGCCCGTTGTCATCGTCAACTACAACATTCCCCCGTGGTTGACTACGAAGAAGGGGCACCTATGGCTAAGCTTGATTGTGCCAGGGCGATATAAAGTGGGGAATATGGATGTGTATCTTCGTCCACTATTGGAAGAGCTACAACAATTGTGGATTGGCATAGAGGTGGTGGATATGAGCCGACACACAGGACGACGGAATGCTTTGATCAGAGGCATTCTAATGTGGACCATGCATGACTATCCCGGGCTAGCAGAATGCTCAAGTGATCTATTGACACTCCTCACTCAGACACTGTAAATCTGAGGAGCTACAAAATGAAAATGAGGATATGTGTTTAAACGGAGAGCTCTATATAGATATAGGAAGTTATGCTGAGTTATGCGAGGATGAGAGAGAGATCTCTTAAAGCCACAAATATTGTATTTGAACAATTTTGCTCCGTGTTGTAAAAGCTCTGGCTCTCTAAGTACCTTCCATGGTGTATAACGCTCTTTTCTACTCGCGCTCACATCTTTTGATTGAAAATTTTGAGTTTTCGACTTGCCTCTTCTATCACTCGATTCATTGCGTCATTGTATTTATATGCGTCATTACGTCATTGTATTTAATGGTCTTTGCGTCATTGTCTACTCTATTCATTCAATATTAAGTTTAAATATTCATGTGTTTAATGCAGGTATGGATGATGAGGAGTTTCTTTCTTCTTTGTCACCGCAGCAGAGACAGTGGTACGTGGAGCGTCATCGCTCTAGCGCATCATCGCGCGTTCCTACTCCATCCGCATCTCCCTCTCTTTCGGAGCATTCGGCGCGCTCCGAAGCTTCGGCGTCGACGAGACGAGCTTCACACTCGTCTAGACACCGGCGCTCTAGTGGTGGCGGTGGCGGTTGTTGTGGGGATTCCACCACCGATGCCTCCACACCGCCTCGTGTTCGACGAGGCTCTTTACCCTCCCCTTCTTTGCCCGCCCCCACACCAGCCACAGCATCGCCATCTACGCCAGGTTTTGCACGGCTAACTGTTCCTAGAAGCTACACACCTCTACCTACTCCGCCAGGAGCCACCCCTGTCGACACTCCTCGCTTCGGGGCCCAGACGCCGGTGGAGACACATGACGTCCGTACCTCCATCGACACGCCGCTAGAGACCCCTGCCGGGACACCCAGGTTCACACGTCACCGGCCAGAGAGCTTGTCTTACTCCATCGACTTCAGCGGCGGCATCATCATGGATGATGACGGCAAGAAGGTGATCTCGCGCATGCGTGGTCTTTGCTCTCAGCTGTTTAGACACTACATACTAAACAAATGGAGTGAAGTACCAAGTGATTTAAAAAACAGAGTCATCAGCATACTTCATGATGAGTTTCCCGTTCCAACACGGGTCAGCGCTTCAATGAAGACCTGATGAAGATTCGAATGCGCGAATACTGCAAACACAAGCGTTCCGAAGTGCAAAAAGCAATCAAGAATGGGTGGAACAGGCCAGATTGGCTGGCCAAAGACGATTGGAAGAATGCGAAGAAAGCAGCGCGCGAGAATCCCGACAAGTGGAAGCAACAAAAGGATGCAGCCAGAGCGCGAGTAAAGGCAGGGAGCTCGCACCACTTGGGGAGCGGTGGATGGGCATCATTTGAGGCCGATTTTGTAAGTGTTTTCACATTGCTCTTTATGTTCGATAGTTTAGGGTTTATGAGTTTTTTAATTCTAACATAATGAAATCTTTGTATGTTTTGACAGTGGTCGATGACAGGACGTGATCCCACACCGTACGAGCGCGAGTACGCAGGCAGGAAGGGCTTAAACGCCCTGATGGACATTCTCAGTTCTCGCGGCGGCATGGTTAGTATTAGGGTTTACTCTTTTTTATTTTTTGTATTGTTTTATAAATGTCGTTATATGTTTATACTTACTGAAAGCTGTCTTATTGTCTTTTTTTGCAGAATCCGACAGATACGCCGCTTGGACGAGATGAGACGTCTGACTAGACGACGTCAGTTTAGCCGTAGCTAGATAGCATTAGTTTAGGGTTTCTCATAGCTTACGTCTTTTTGAACCATGTATATTATTACATTTGTCATCGTAGTTCCTTTTGCCAATCAATTCTTTATGCCTATGATGTTGTACAATTGTCATTATTACATTTGCCAACCAATTCATTTTGCCTATGATGTGTACAATTGTCAATTTTGCAAACAATGCGTCTTGTGGGTGACTATTTTGGGTCTATTATCTACCCTTGCACTTTTTTAAAAAAGTGAATCAAGTACAATATGGTTGATGGGTGGCAAGGCATTCAATGCCCTGCCACCAAAAAAAAATTCTCTCGGGCGTCGCTATAACCGTCGCTATTTATGGCTCTGTAGCGTCGCTATGAGCGTCGCTATAGTCTTGAGTGTAAACGTCGCTATAACCGTCGCTATTAGCATCGCTATATAGCGACGCTGATAGCAACGCTCTCGTAGCGACGCTCGTAGCGACGGTTTTAGCGACGCCGGGGGTTATAAAAACCCAGTGTATTTCCGTCGCTAACAGCGTCACAAGAGCACACAGCCTCTTGTAGTGCAACACTCTTTAGCCCTTGAACTAGATCTACTGCTTGGAAACAGGCCTACCTACAAGTGCATGAAGGAAGTTAGAAATCAACTGAAAGAAGTTTTACTTCAGATGCAAATTTCCAGAGGAGTTTTGGACTAGAGCGTGTGGGCTATCATTGAAGATCATACTTCTAGCAAATAAAGGACCTCGGACTCAAATGACAATAGGAGAACAGGCAACTACTCTCCGAAGACTCTTTCAGCTAGTCCGACTTACTATGAAGATGATGCAGCAGGAGAACCACGCTATCCTCAATTTTTTGGAATTTGTGTCCGATTCTCTAATTCTCCTATATTCATTGCGTGCTAAAGAAGCTGAACTACCTAGAATTTTCCTAGCTTTGTATCCGCAGCATCCAGAACCAGTGAATTGGCTCACATACTTCAGTATTACTAATGAACTTCACAACTGGTATGAGCGAGCCACTGTGGAATGGAAAGCCTGGCAATCACTGATCAATGTCGCTCTCAAATTGAATGATGTCATGGAACTACAAGGAAAAATGTAGAGTGTCAAACTCTGTATGGGACAGTGGAAGACCAGCTTCGTGGTTTAAAAAAGATCATAAATCAGTTGCTTCTACTGACTGTGGACTCATCCAAGATCCCTAAAAAGGATATCACTGCTAAACTAGGACTGGGGCCATAATACAAAGAGATGGCTGATATTCTCTTTGAAGCAAGAATTAAAACAAATCAGCCTCTTTCACAAGGATGGATCCACACAACCTCACATTGTTATAAATTGGCTAGAACCCGTCTGAAAAAGGGAAAACGCACTCTGTATGATCCCGACACCAAAACCTACAATCCTCTCACACCTTATGAATTTGAGATGTCCACTGAAAGGTGGGATCAACTTGAGTAGGAGGCCATTTATAAACTTATCTAGAAGGACAATGCTGGCACTGGGACTTCTGAGGCACCAACACAGAAGAAGGGCAAGAGAAAGCGGGTTCAGTGGAAGGATACTGGGTAGTTCCATCTCAGAATCAGACGGTGGATTTTCCCAGTGAGGCGTTGAAATTTCTTTGGCTGGGCACCCTTGGAATTACAAGTATAGGGGTGTCAAGCACTCAGCAAGCATGAAGTATGGTATAAAGCTAGCAATATTGAAAGAGTGTTACCATGAGGAACATCGGCCAAACCATGAGGAACATCGATCAAATCAACAACCATACGCACTTAGGGTTTGGTCCAACCAAGAAAACCAGATGGTTTCCTCAACACCAAATCAGAATCAGGCGATGGATTTTTTTTTAGAAATTTTGGAGTTATACCAAATTGAAGAAAGGAGGGAAGGATGTAGAAGGCGAGGACAATCCAAGCAAGGGGGAATTTTCCCTTACAAGGACAAACAGTGGATCAGTCACACCAACAGTAATTACCACAGGCAATTATTGCTTGGAGCTATAAATAGGACCCATTACATTGTAATTGGGCTTCTTAGTTTTTTGGATCCTCCTTGCTTCTTGGCTTAGCTGCTTGTCTTTTCGCTTTAGCTTTCTAAGCATTTGCAGGTTTACGAGCTCTTTACCTCTAGCTTCACTCTGTAATCATTGTCTCTGTACTCATTTGAGCTTAAACCCATTATATAATGTACTGGTTGTCCTTGAGCTATTAATCTAAATCTGCAAATACTCTTTTCAGTCCTTCAGTATGTCTCCTGTTTTAGTATAACATCCCAGTTCAATCATCTATTTCATTCCAGTCAGTTCTTTGATCCAGTCTCACTAAATGAACTGACGACATAACCAGTAGCTTTAAATTCTAGCAGTGGAACAGTTGTCTAAAGAGACCAACTCCAATTCCAACATGGTCATCATTGCCTAGTTTAGGAGGTAGTTCACAATGGATGTCGTCAATAAAAACATCTTGAAATCCCTTGAGAAATTTGGTTAACTCTAATTTCTTATGATTGTTTATATTTTCTTTTGCTAAAGCATTAGGTTCATTTTGAGAATCTTTAACAAAAATCATGTAGATGGAAATAGAGCTCTTTATTGACTTATTGAAAGCTTGCATATGTACAATGGGTATGGTGTTACCCAACTCCTTAGCATCTATGTACAAATCTTTTTCCCTGAACCTAAAGTAAATTTGCCTTTCAGGGAATTTAACATTGGCCGCCATGCGATCAAACCATGGTGCCCCTAGGATTACACTCTTGTGCTTGAGAGGCGAGATAAAGAAGTCATCCTTGTCTACATAGCTTTGGACATGGAGCCTCAATTTCCCAATTAAGGGAGTGACTGAAGCTTCTTGCCCCTTGAAAGCACCATTGGCGGGTAGGACATCTCCCATCTCATAGGCTTGGATGCCTAGCTTGGTGGCCAACTCTGTGGATATGAAATTGTGAGTAGAACCAGGGTCAAAGAGAATAAAAGCATCATGTTCTCTTACCTTTACCTAAGCATGGCATAGAGAAGATCCTTTGTGGTGAACATCCTCTTTTTGGATTTTGACCAAGGTAGCTCTAGGAGTCTCATTTCGTGTATTCTTGTGGGGACAAGCACGATAAGCATGCCCTTGCTCCCGGCACTTGAAACAGCAGTTATCTTTACAATAACGCTCAAGCTCTTCAGGAGAGAGTTTATTTTTGCCTTTATAAACTCCCTTCTCCTTAGCTTTGTTGTTGTTTGCGTTGCCTTTAGGATATTTTTGGCCAGTGTCCTTCCCCTTAAGCTTGTTATTGCGCCCTTGTTCTCCATGGGCTTAAGATTTCTCTTAGCCCCTTGTTGGAAATTGATTCATGAAGCCACCATGGTATGGTGTATGACCGTAGATATGGTGCGTGGTCTTTGGGAGCTGACATACTCCGCCATATCTTCAATTAGACCCACACAAAATTGTTGTTTTTGCTCTCCAAAATCCATCTTTTTGAAGACAGTGGCTTTGAGAGGTAAGTCCCAAAAATTGTCTACATATTTATGAATAGATTCATAGGGAGAGAGCTTCAAGATCACCATTCGGTGAGTACTTTGTTTTTGGCTTCAATAGCCAAAAATTGCTTCATGATGGAAGCTCTTAAGGCTTTCCATGTTCATGGAGCTTCACCGTTTTCCCGTAGGCTAGACCACCATTGCCTAGCAAACTTTTAAAAATTCATAGCTACATGGCATAGCTTAGAGGACTCCATGAAGCCCTCATCTCCAAACGCCACATCGAATTGTTGGATGAAGGCCAAGACTTTGTCCGTAGCACCAAAGGTGCCATCGTAGGTAAGGAAAGAGATGTTCTCTTTGAACTTTTTGAGCTTGGACGACCTCTTCCATGCGGAATAAGATTTCCTATGGCCTCTTATTTTTGGTGGTTTGAAAGTTGTACCATCACTTTCTTCATAAGAGGAAGAGGATGAAGAAGATGGAGAAGAGGGTGACCTCTTTCTCACCTTTTTCTTCTCTTGTTTTCTGTCATCTCTCTTTGAATTATGGTTTGGAGAAGTCTTCTCCGTTTAGGGGGTATTGGAGCGCGCTTTTTCGCCGTCTTGATGGGGCCATCTCCGCCAAGGTGGCAAGAGACTCACTTCTTTCTCATTCTTTCAGTGGGGGCTCTACCATTGCAACTTGAGTTCTCCTTTGAGAAGAGATGCGTCATCATGTAGTATATTTTTGAGACCTTCGTAGATCCTCTTCTTCTTCCCTTATTGGAGAGAGGCCTCTTTTTAAAGTTTCACAAGGAGGCTTCCTATGTACTCTCTCTTCTTGGTGGGGAGTTTGGAGAATCCCATGAGCACGTAGCTACCGTTGCACTTCACTTTGGAGGGATGGATTGCCCATGGCTTGTTGAAGCCTAGTAACAAGGTAATTAACAAGCATAGGGGAATCATTAGTAGCCTGTTAATTAGCAAAATCAAAGTTATCAGCATTAATTTCACTCTCTTTACTATTGTCATCCATTCTAAACACTTTTAGGTGTAAAACTTTTAGGTGTACTTTGGCACTTCAAGCCCTAATTGCTACTCCTCTTAACCCCTTTAGAAAAGCACTCAAGCTCCTCTACTCGTGGCTCCAAATCATTAATTGCAAAGAATAGAAGAGAGGGTCTTTCACCATCACAACAGTACCATCTCCTATCAAGCTTCTAATAGCTCAATAGTGGTTAAGCTGTACGCAAGCCCCATAGGACTCCACTATTAAGACCATAGCTCTCGACAGTGATGCCTCATTATCTACACGAAGCAGGCACACTACAAGGCTAAAAAAACCATATTCTACTTACTCAATTGCAATTAATAATACAAACCATTTATAGTTAGCTTGAGGACCTCTCTTCTTGAGCAAGAAAAAAAAATCCTTGTGCTCTGATACCGATGTAACATTTAATGGTCTAGTAACTTGTGTGTAGCAGAAAATAACATAGACATAGTGAGCATTTCATTAAGACTAAATTCCTAATGAGCATAGCAAGAGGGCTTCGATGGAGAGAGCAACAAAAGCATAACACCTAGTTAGATAGGCATGAACAATACTTCAAAAAGATGGAGAAATTAATGTATTGACAACAGTTGAGGACCGGATTTACATGGAGCCGGTCCCCCCTCCAAAAGGCTTTGTATTATAGGCTTCCCCAATCAAGGGAGATATTTTACAATACAATACTTTGTGTTTCTTCAATAACTTGCTGGTGCAATGAAGATGGAAGCTTCAAGCACCAAGCTTACACTTGAAAACACAACATCAATTCCCTCATAATCTCAGACCCAAGAACTCACACACCTTCGAAGATGGTGAGAGCTAGCGGGGTATGAGAATAGATCAAGAGGAAGGAGTATTATTACGAGAAAGAAGTATGTCTCCTCACATAATCACTCATAATAGCTTAGCATAGATTAGTAATTAGCATGTAGAGGAGATGAGCATGCATTGGAGCTTGGATCTTGGTTGGATTTGCATCACAAATCCAAGAGTTGTTGGTGTAAGTCTCCCTTCTCACAAGCTTGAAGTAGATGATGAGCTTTTTATTAAAGCTTGAGAAGGAGAGGTAGTTTTCTTTACTTCACACATGAGCTTGTGTGAGTGTGTAAGTGATAATTCCTTGCAAAAATCCGCCCCCTCTCTCTCTCTTGGTTGACCCCTGTTGCTATTTCATTAGGAAAATTTTGAACTCATTTTTGGGCCTTTTAAGAGTGCCACATCATCAAAGTTGTACAAAAGAAAGCAACCCGGTAGACCCCTCTAAATATTGCTTAGAACCCCATGATATGACCTATCATTGGAAAGTTCTTGAAAAATGGATTCTAAAGAGCCAAGGTCCGAAAATTTTGGATGACTTCTATGAAAGTTATGCCATTTTTTTTCAATCAGCCAGATTTTGTTACCGTTACGGTAATCTAAAATCACATTTTTCTAGATCTACATGAAAGCAATGTCCGATACATGCATGCTATATATCAATAGATAGCATTTGAAGAGTAGATTCTAAATATCCAACCTCCGACAAGTTTGGATCTTATTTGCAAAAAATTTACCGATCCCTAATTTTTGAAAGCTATGCCACATCAACAATTCTTACAAGGCCCATTTTTGAGTCCAAACTTTTCCTGATGGCACTTGCTGATATCCTATTGGACCCTACAAAGCTTAGCCAATGACAATTAAGAAGCATAAGTGATAGCCTTGTGACATGTGTCCCCCTTTTCCCTTTTGTGGGAGCTTTAGGTATTTAATAATGCAATTAAACTCTCATTGGACCTCTTAGTCTTCTGGCCAATAGGAATCAGGCAAGCCATTAGGCTGTTGAATGCTCATTGGACCCCTTGGGAGACTGTCCAATAGTCTTTTAGAGAGCTTAATTTCTATTTTTTCTTTTATGAAGTGTTTTTAAATGAATTAAACTAAATTTAATCTAGCCTAATTCTCATTGGTCCACCTCTATGGACATCCAATAGGATTTGAATGCACCTTGGGACCAACTGGGCTAGGGAGCTGACATGTGTCCACTATGCCCTTTGTGTAAAGGGAGCTTGCAAGAGTGTGTGTGTTTCTCTCTCATCCCCTACATAGAACACTCGCCCCCTCCTAGATAGGGATGTGGGAAGACTTTTGAGTCTTCCCACAAGCATCCGATTTACCCTAAGGCTTGACCATTGAACGTTACCTTTGAATTTTGGAACCTTAGCATTTTGGAAGTCTTAATGGGCTGAACCTTAGGGTCTTTGAATCCCATTGATGCGCTCACATTGCTCTTTTGCAGATGGCCCCCCCTTTGGATCCTATTTTCCCTCCAAGGATCCCTATTGTGACCGGTCTACCAGCCTAACGAATATTCTAGCTTTTCCCCCCTCGTACTTCACCATATTAAATGATCAGTTTAACATGAGAAAATCATTTAGGAGAATTAGGTATTAGTTATTATGACATTAATCATGTTGTTGATAGGGGATGTCGGCGTGCAATAGAGGAAAGAAAGATTAGAATGTCAAAGAATCAAGAGGTTGAGGAGAGAAAAACCTGATGGTAATCCTTTAAGATATTAAATAAGAAGAGGAAAGCGTGATATTTTATTAATGAATTGCCATGAACAATATGTGGTGAACAGGGATTCCATTGACGTGATTATGATTGTGTGATTACGTTAGTAACTCTAGTAATTACACAAGAAAAAAACGTCATCACGTTAATTTTAACGTGACTTTGATAATAAACTACAAAAACCCATAGAGCCGGTTAGCCTGCCGGGTAAAAGCATATTTCGTCGGGCCCGTCGGGCTTTTTTTTTCCAACAGGCCCATCGAGAAAATAAAAAAGGCTGGCGAGAGTAATTATATAAAGTAAACCTCATGCTTATCATGGTGCTTTGACTAGGCAAAACTCTGGGGAGTGTATCCTTGTGCACAGTCATCTCCTTGTGAATTGACCTAAGGTTACAGAGTCATAGGTCCTTTTTCTGGACCAAACATGATTCTAAACTTGGTAACCACTTCTAAAAATATTTAAGTTCTTTACCGAACATAAAGATATTGTGGTGTACCCAAATGTAGAGCAAAATTGGCCACCTAAGTTGTTGTATGATCACTCCCCCCGGATGAGGCGTTGGAGTTGATGTAGTCCCTTCTCAGTCCAATCTTGTAAAAAGATGTCCATCTTTTTCTCCCTAAGGGAGGAGGTGTGGTGTATGGTCGTGTAGGTCATGTGTCCGACCACCTAGTGTGGGAGGACACTCAGTTCATGGCATGTAGTCTCTATTGGCAATATAAGAAGATGCTCTCGGATGCAAGAGGCAAGCCTAGTTTGGTCTTAATCACATGTATACCACAATATGAAACCAAAACAATTGAAAATTTGGAGAGTCGTGCTCATTGCGACAAAGCATTGGTCCAAATGAGGACTGCAATTGGTTTTAGAAGATGAGCATATGCAAATGATGGATCGATAATCAAGGGTTAGATGTCCTGTACTAGTGTAATGGACATATAAAGATCCTTAAAGTCTTACATTTTTCACCATCATAAATTTGAGTTGATATACATTGTCATTGCACAATATAAGAGCATTAATCTTTAATTGGGTGAAAATAGCTTTTATATATTGAATTCGTTACATAAGGGGACTACAACTCCTTGACTGGATACAAGTGATTCTCAATTGTATGATTGTATCGAAGATTTCTTTGCGTTATTTCATGCATTGATTTATACAGAGAGTGCATTATGTTTTATGAAAGATTATTAGTGTATGACATGACCAATCATAGTAGATATTACTGCATTCGTTTGTTTTTTGCAAATATTGACATCGTTCGATGTAGAAGTTGGTGATTCTTTGTAGCATTTGAAATTAGATGTATCTTATTATTTGCAAATTGAAGAGGATGTATAAATAATCGTCATAATAATAATTGCATTGAGAAATTCGTAGCATTGTTGTATTTATTATGCCATGCACAGAGTGCATTGCAATGTGTATGTTTGCTCACAACATAGGTGATCGATATGTGGATTGACTAGAGTGCATTGCAAATCTCATATCGTGTAGATTTGATTACTTTATTAGTGATAGGTTTTTTAATATATATTGAAAAGAAGAAAAATGTTTTAAAAACTAAACATCTAGTTTTTTTGTCTTCAATTTTAAATTAAAAGCAATGGAGCAAAATGTCGGCACAAGTGGTACGAATAAGCCAAAGAATAGAAAAACTCTTGGCAAAGAGTGGGATTATGCTCACAACATATGCGGTCGATACATGGAGTGCAAATGTAAATTTTGCTTCACAAAAAAATCAAGTAGTACACCTCGTATTAGGGACCATGTTTTGGGTAGCATTAAAAAGAGTTGTAAAAAATGTGAACATCCTCAGGCACCTACAATTACAAAGCATTTGAGAGAAGAGCTCACCAAAAAGGGTGACAAGAGAAAGCAGATATATAACTTCGTTCTGGATGCAAATCAAGAGTACTCAAAGACAAATATTAACTCTACTGATCCTATGGTGACACCAACTAACCTTGGAAAACAGTCTGTGCAGGGAGAGAAAACGTCAAGCAGTGTTCCTTTTAAGCATCACAATGAAGGTGGACTTGATAAAATGCGTCAAAAATCATTGCATCAAAACTTTTGGATGCAGTCTCTGAAAAAAACACAAACTGCACTCGCCAAAGCAATTTTCTTCACTGGAAGTGCTCTGGTCATGGTAGACAGCAATCATGAAAAGGCCAATTGGGGAAAAAAATTGGTGAGTTTGGCCTATGATTTTCAACTCTTTCTTATCACACAATACGAAATGTTCTCTTGGACAAGTGTTACATCGAAGTCAAACAACATGTTGCCAAAATAATACTTGGGAATATTTTCCTTTCAAAATGCACAATTGTGAGTGATGGTTGGTCAAATGTTCAAAAAAACAATTGATCAATGTAATGCTGGTTTGTCCAAGGGAAAAAACGTTCATAAAGGTAATTGATAGTTCTAGTGCAATTAAAAGTGGCAAATACATTTCTCAGGTTTTGATTAATGTAATTAAAGAAATCAGTGTTGAACATGTCGTTCCAGCAGTCATGGATAACACAAAGAACTGTAAAAATGCTAGTAAATTAATAAAGAAGTGTTTTCCACACATTTTTGCCAATGGTTGTAATATGCATTTTGAACTTGATGTTGAAGGATTGGTACACTAGTGAAGAAACCACATGGTTTGCCAAAATAATTAACACAGTGCGCCAAGTTGTGAAATTTATTTTGAAACGACAAAGAGTGCTCAATTTGTACAGAACGCGTATGTCAGTAATGTTAAAACTTCCTGTTGAAACTCGATTTTGTACACATTTTTGTACATTGAAATCACTTCTCCGCAAAAAGTGCGCTATGATTGACACTTTAATTTGCACGGCCTTTGATGAATGTCAACTTGAGTAGAAAAAAAAAGAGAAAATTACATGTCTACGTGGCTCTATAAACAAGGTTTCTTGGTGGAGTAGTGTAATGGATGCATACCATGTAATGATGTATGTTATCATTTAATATGGGATAATAAACGGGAACAAGGATTAGAATCTAAACATATGCTTACGGATCTATCTCAAAGATGGGGCCAATGGTAAAGGGGTCCAAATGAGAGATGGTCAGTCAAAGAGCAAGGCTAGATAATGGAGCTTAAAGACCTTAGGGTTAGCTTCATTAAATACCTCAAAAGGTTAGTGTTAAAAGTCCTTTGACCTTAGGCAAGCCAGGGTTGTACTTGAGGTGGGAATCTGGTCCAAGCTTGAGGTTCTTGTCATGCTTGCTAGCTAAGGTGCTTGAGGTGTTTGTCGTGCTTGCTGACTAAGGTCCTTGAGGTGCTTAATGACTAAGGTGCTAAGGTGCTTCATGACTAAGGTGCTTGAGGGGTTAAGGTGTTCAAAACATTAATGCATATCCCTACACAAGGGGGGGCGAGCTCTCATTGTAGGAGTTAGAGAGAGAACACACACACCCTCACACAAGGCAAGCTTGGTCCAAAGAAAGCAACTAGGACACTTTTCAAGTTCCTCTTCATGGTGCCCTCACAGTGTACCTAAAGCCTATTTGGCCTCTCAAGGGGTCCAATGATAATTTAGTTAATTAATTTAATTGCTTATGGATTAAGCGAGACACTTGTCCCCTAGGATAGCATGCTTGCTTGATATGAACTCTACATGTGATTGGCCAAGCTTGAAGCAGTCCAATGAGCTTCCATCATGAGCTAAGAGAGGGGGTCGACCAAAGCAAGGAGGGGGCTAGCTTTGGAGGTATACTCTCTCTCTCTCTCTCTCTCTCTCTCTCTCTCTCATTGTGTGAGGTGCAAAGTGCAAGCCTGCTCCATCTCCTTCGTCAAGCTTGTAGAGAAGTTGAGAGCGTACACCAACACTCTTGGCTATGGAATGCAAATCCAACCAAGAGCCATGCTCCAATACTTAAGCTTGACATCTTCATTTCTATGCTATTATGTATGCTAATCAAGAACAGTGATGATAAGTGAGGAACTATTTCTTTCTCCTATGAATGTTTCTTCTTCCTCTTCCCTACCCTCATTCCCCGCTAACTCTCTCCACTTTTGAGGGTGTTTGAGGCCCTGGGACTGAGGCCGGGGATTGTTAATGTTTTCTACAAAGTCTATGTTATGCTCATCATGCATGAAGCTTTTCATCTTTATCGCATCACCTAGGTCACAAGCAACACAAAGATTGTATTGTACCAAGTCTTTGTTGATGGGAGAATTTGTAATACAAAAGCCTATTGGAGGGGGGACCCTCTCCACATAAAATTGGTCCTCAACTGTTGTAAAGTTCTCTAAACTCTCTCTCTCTTGTAAAAGTAGTATTGTTCATGCCAAGTTAATTAAGTACAATAGTTATGTTGCTACCGCTAATTAAGTTCACCCTCTAATATATATATATATATATATATATATAGAGGAAAAGAAGGGTGAGAGTATTTTGTGTTCATGCACATGTGATTTTGTTCCCGGGGGCGACAGGTCACAAATCACATGGTATAAGGTAAGAGGCAATTATATATTTTTTGCATTGTTTTTCTGGTAAAGGAGTGATTGGGTGGAAAGAGTCCATTTTTCCTTGACAAAAAGTATACTATAATCACTAACATAAATCTCTCCCATTCTCTCCATTGGGTGGCCAATAAAAAGTTTCAACCATGGTGAACCACTGCACACACACCCCTCCATTATGCAGGCCATTGGGAAATTGAAATCACATCTTGTTCATTATTTCAAGTAGAACAAATGTACACCCAGATTTCCCACAATTCCCCACCCACTACTTGGAGCTCTAAGATGCATCCACGCACACACAAACCTACCTGCAGACATGTTTTGAGTGGGTCTAGCTCAAGATGTCCAGCATCAAAACCATTGGCATACTCTACATGAAGAAAACAGGTTTCGAAGAGGCAAACGGACTTAAATTTTCAGAGTGCATTCAGTGTGCTACCTACCACATCAATTTCTGAAGAATGCTGAAGCCCACAACTAGACCTCAAGCATATTTGACACTTCTACAGAACTCGCTCTACACAGAATGCAAGGATAGATATGATATGGACATATAGAAACATTGCACAAAACAGCTACTAATCTTTACAACAAAGGATGAATGAGTTTTTGAGTGGTACCTGGGAAAGTTCAAAGTGTTGGCGCATCATTTGTTGCCATGAGCTTATGGCACAACCACTTCCATGGCGGTAGCTTTTAACCTCAGGGAGTACAACTCACCTGCACACAAACTACAAGGCTACCCCCGAGCAATGCAAGGGAGAGCAAAAATCTCATAAAAATTTGTATGCTAGATTACATCTTTCGGCATACATCCCTTTCACATATATAACCTGGTTCGGTTCTATCCTCTTCTAATTGATTTCCATTCTCTTTTGCTTCAATTGTAGCTTCTCCAATGCATTCAGGATGTACAGCATAATCACATTCTGCACAATGATAAACCCATCGAAATCCCTGCTCCTCGCAATCATCACAAGTATAAGTATCCACGCGATAGGCCTTGTCTGTTAACGTCAATGTGTGCTCATGCTTTTCAGACATAACCTCCTTTGGGAAATGACAATACTTCCAGTCGACAGCAGCTTTTGCCTCCACCACCCTATCTTCAGTAAAGGGAAAAGCATCCACTCCATACATCTCAATACATCTTCGACCGTCTCCTCTGACTGTCTTTCCATCTGGACCGATGATGACTAGCTGAGGAATTGTTTCGATATCAAAGTACTCAGAGAGACTGCTTATTGCTTTGTCATTGAATGGAAATGCAAGCCATGGCATACTTCTGTGATACTCATTGAAAGACTCTTCATCTCTATCGCCCGACAGAAATACAACCTCAAATTCTGTATTACGAGCCTTCAGTTCATTGTACGCTGATATCAACTTGGGAGTGAACTTCTCACATGGGGGGCACCAATGTGCTGAGAAGTAAAGGCCCACTGTCTTTCCAACCAGCGATGTGACCTTAACCTGCATGAGGGAATTCTTTGAGATGTGGCTATTTTGTGGCATATAGGAAAGAAAACTTAGTTTACTGTGATCTCTCTCTCTCTCTCTCTCTCTCTCTCTCTCTCTCTCTCTCTCTCTCTCTCTGTGGACACCCGGAGGAGCTACTACCACAGGAGAGCTCGCCGCCTCACACCGGAGGCACACCGATTGACCGAGCGACCGAGCTAGGGAGATCCAGACGCCCACGACTGCGGAGGACTACACAGCATTGACGGAGGTTGCATCAGAGGATTCGGATCACTTTGGCCCAACATGCACGATGCCCAGTCAGGCTATTGACCATGAAGGAGATTGATGAGATCCGCCAGCGACCGATGCTGGATCTTTTGTGATCTGTGATTTAGCTATCCCACCTATCTGCTTATATCACACCTAGCTGTTTCAGATTCCATAGCATTTTATTCTTTCATTTTATTTTGTCATTGTCATTTTTGTTACTCTGACTTTGTATCAGATCCGCCACATTGTAACTCTTTGGTCTCATAGCTCATTCTGGCCTTTTGAAGACTTTAATATAACAGTTCATTTCATTTCTCTCTCTCTCTCTCTCTCTCTCTCTCCACACACACACACACATGAAACCTAGCACTATGAATGTACCAGGTTGTCTTTGGAGATGACAAAATCTCTTTCCTCAGTCACAAGAAGCGTTTCCAGGGTTTGAGCTGCCCGCTTGGCTTCCTCTGCCTGCTTCAGCTCTTCAATTCGTTCCACAGTAAAGGGATATGCCTCAACACCATAATCATACAATAGCTCTGTGCCTTGCGTGTTCAGAGTCCTCCCTTGCTTGTCCAAGATGACAACAGTTGGAAAGCCTTTCACTTCAAACCAATCGTTGAGGTGTTTCCGGGTTTTCTCGTTCTCATATGGGACAGCAAGCCATGGCATCTTACTGAAATACTCAGTGAATAATTCTTGGCTTCTATCAGACGATATGTACACGAGTTCGAAGTCCTCTACCTTCTCCTTCAACTCCTTGTAAACAGATGCAAGGACAGGGGTGTACTGCTTGCAAGCAATGTTCCACTGTGCACCAAAGTAAAGCGCTACGATCTTTCCCTCGAGATCAGCAACTTTCACCTAAATTCCACATTTTGACAAAGCTTCAGGCCTCCGGACTATCAAAAGCAGATGTTAGAGTAAAGGTAAGCAAAATGATATGATAGTAACTTGCTCTGGTTATACACAAGAAGGTATAGAAATTTTCTCGTGTAGGAAAACTGAGTCTTTTTCAGTGTTTTTCATACAATGCATAACATCAAGAGCTTCTGCTCGAGAGGCACCGCATATCTAGCTAGGTACGATTGGGGGCAGGGGACCACCGGGCTGGCGGTCCCTTGCCCCCAATCACACCAAGCTAGGTATGCGGTGCCTCCCTCACAAAAGCTCATGATGTTGAGGTAAGTCACAAAGTGGAAATTATTGTGAGAATTTGTCCAAAACTTCTTGTGTTACTTGATACGACCCCTTGTCCAAAGATACTAGAACACACTTGTTTCGAACCTGCACAAGCTCCTTAACCCTTACAAAAAAGATTTTACTGGCACAGCACTTTGGCAACAATATAACCATCTCTCAAGAATAAACCAACAACCTGCACTCCAGCTAGCAAGAAATTTACAACAGCTGCTCTAAAACCCTCCCTACTACCAAGAGGCTTTCGCCACATTCTCGCTACAATTCCAACATAGTGGATTGCGACAATAACATGAGCTAATACCAAGGAGGCACCTCACACCTTGCCAGGTGCGGTTTTGGGGGGGAGAGATGGAGGGGCCAGTATGCCGCCATTCGCGCCTAGCTAGTCAAGCGATTCCTACCCGGCAGTATAAGCTCGAGATGTTGAACACTTTAAGGGACACTTCTCCACCCTTGCTACTCAAACACTTCAACCCCAACACACACAGAATATTTTGAACGCCCTTCACTCACACTCACCTTCTTTCCATCCTCTGATGAGATGAGGTCGTCGCTTTCTTTGTGAACCAGAAGAGCTTGAAGGTTCTGATTTGCATACCTCGCTTTACGGAGCTCCGCAATGTGATCATTGTCAAACGGGTAACCTGCAGCACCCCACTGCTCAAGCAGAGCTGTTCCCTGGTCTGAAAGAAGGCGCCCATCTGGACCAAAGAATGCGAGCGTGGATATGAATGTGTTGTATTTCTGCTCAATGTTCTTTCGCGTCTCCCAGTCCTCAAGTGGTATAGCAAAACATCCATCTGGTAGTCTCTTGAGCACATCTGCAAAGCACTCTGCATCAGGCCTCTCATCAAGCTTGCTAGCTTCGCCGTACTGCTTCATCGTGTCTATGAGCTCTTCATCGCGATCCACAGCGACAAATACGAATGCGAGTGAGCGATCTTTCAGCTCCTCGAATGAGTGTTTGATGAGAGAAATGAT
This sequence comes from Adiantum capillus-veneris, assembly GCF_014529385.1. Classification (NCBI taxonomy): domain Eukaryota; kingdom Viridiplantae; phylum Streptophyta; class Polypodiopsida; order Polypodiales; family Pteridaceae; genus Adiantum; species Adiantum capillus-veneris. The sequence goes on from NC_140931.1 coordinate 153,707,699, forward strand.
GTTCTCCAAGGTTGCAGGTAGCCAGTGCGGGCAGATGATGGTGCCCACGACCTTGCCTGATACAACATCTGCCTTAACGGGAGCGCCCTCATTGTTGAGCAGGAAGTCCCGGCTTCCAGCAAAGAGGAGCTTAGAAAGAACTCCCTCTGAAGCCATGGTCGCCCAAAATGTGGGTGTGTGAGTGTGTGTGTGTGTGTGTGTGTGTGTGTGTGAGAGAGAGAGAGAGAGAGAGAGATGAGGATTGAATACACCTTGCAGCTGTCGGCGGATCACCACCCTGTTTTGTTGACTTTGCACTTCGGGCAATCCCTTTGTGATCAACTTCTTTCTCGTCGAAAGCGTCTTCTTTAGAACGGACGTATGTACTATGGACGAGTCATCGCCCGTAACTTCTTGTTTGCACAACCGCCTATTTTCGGATCTCTGCACCATAAGCGCTCTGCAAGTATGCCTATTTTCGGATTCCTTATGAGCACATATTCCATGCACCATAAGCCCCCTGAGCCCCTAGGTGGGACGGAGCTCTTATATCAACAATGCTTATCTTAGGCTTGTGTCACACTGGGGCAGGTGCCCCACTGTCATTTTGGTCGTGGCTATGGAAAAGCAGTCACACTACGCTCATATAAAACTAGAGTGCTTCAATAGTTGCATTGTAGTGTATAGTACATAGGAGCATATACAAAGATGGAAATACGAGGTAGATCAATACTTTTAGGTATGTCTACCATATTTATTGGTTAGGAGAGAGTGGGGGGGGGGAGAGAACAACATTATAGGAATTAGAGAGAGGGAGAGAGAGCTTGCGCTTATCGTCAGTGTGCTATCGTTGCTGATACATTGCAATCATAAAGTTTCGTATACAACACAAAGACCTTGCAAGAAACCATAAAGTGGATTAGTGTTGGAATTAGGGTTGCAAGAAAACACACACATCTTGGAGAAGACAAGAGAAGCTCAAGACACACAATAGAGAGTGTATTACTTAGTGTGCAATGGAAAGATAGATAGCCCTAGAGCGATGGGCGTATATACAATGCACAGGGGGGAAAGCCTCCTAGTGAGGGAAAAAATGCCCCGACGGTCCTAAGTGTGTTCACACACATCACTACCACATGTATATGGTAACAAGTTTCCCCTAGCGTGATGCGATGAACAAGAGCTGGCACATAGAGTAAAGGGAAGTGCCATGCCCTGAGGACATGATCAGTCCACAAAGGGGAGTAAGCCCAAAGCTTTGCAGAAAGCTTCGAACTTCTCACGAGACGATCCCTTTGTGAAAATATCTGCAAGGTTGTCCTGTGTTGGCACATAAGCCAAGCTGACCTCTCCTATTGAGAGCCTCTCCCTAACATAGTGGTGATGCACCTCAATGTGCTTTATGCAAGCATGAAAAAATGGGTTCCTAGCAACTTCCAATGCGCTCTGACTGTCAGTGTAGATAGTGTTGGCAGTGTCCTGTGCAACACCCAAATCAGCCCCATAAGGCGTCTGAGCCATACACACTCAATCGTAGATGTGAAGACTGCCCTGTACTCAGTCTCACATTGAACTGCCAAGCATGAAACAAAAACCACTTTGTGGACACTTGTGTGTCAAAACAACTAGCCCAATCTGAGTCCGAAAAAGCATGTAAGTCTAGCGGAAATGATCCCCCCTTGGGATAAAACAAGCCAAGATGTAAAGTGCCACTCAAGTAGCGAAAAATCCTCTTGACAGCCTGTCAATGCTTAGACCCTGGGCTATGCATAAATTTGCTGACCTCTGAGACTACAAACTGAATATCCGGCCTCGTGTTGCATACATAAATGAGGCATCCAATAACAGTTTGGTAAAGAGTGACATCTGCAGGATCACAAGCATCATGAAGACTCAATTTCAAACATGTTTCCATGGGAGTGGCAATAGGTTTGCAATTCTCAAGTCCAAACTTACATAGCAATGTCTCTATGTAACTTTTCTGGCACAAGGCAATACCATCATCGCACTGCTTAAACTGTATATTCAAGTAATGATGCAACAGCCCCAAATCTTTCATCTTGAAAGTAGCATTCAAATCAGCCTTAAATTTAGCAATATGTCTCTCATTTGGTCGAGTGATCAACAAATCATCCACATAGAGAACCACAATGAGAAGTACATCACCCTCACTCTTTACATACGATGTGCTTTCTGTAGGACTGCTAGGAAAGCCTTGTTTGACCAAATGAGTGTCAGCCTTCTCATACCAAGCACGAGGAGATTGCTTCAACCCATACAAAGCTTTGTTACATTTGCACACTTTATCTTCTTTGCTTTCTTGACAAAACCACTGCATTTCATAAACTTCTTCAAATATGTCACCATTCAAGAAAGCAGTAACAATTCTGATTGACATAGAAAACGCACAGTATTCATACAACAAGTGGGAGCAAAAGTCTCTTCATAATCTATGCCTTTTTGTTATGCATAACCCTTTGGAACAAGTCAAACCTTATAGCACACTACAAGAGGTTCTTCATATTAGCGATGTAGCAGTGCGACGCTCAAATGTGAAAATCCACGACGTCGCTATATTGTTTGTTGCATAGCGACGTTCATAGCGATGCCAACGGGGCTAAAAAATAAATTGAGAGCGCCAAAAACTCAGATCTCAGATCTGAGTTTCGATGCGCTAGCGAAATAGGTATACACGCACCTCTCTCTCTCTCTCTCTCTCTCTCTCTCTCTCTCTCTTCCCCCCCTCCCCCTCCACACACACACACACACACACAAGGAGAGGAAGGAGAGCCAGGTATGCTCCTTCCCTCTCCTTCCTCTCATGTTCCCTTCCCCTCTTTCTCTCTTTCCTTCTCTCTCTCTCTCTCTCTCTCACACACACACATTGTGTATGTGTGTGTGTGTGTGTGTGTGTGAGAGAGAGAGAGAGAGAGCGTGCACACTCATGCATAAACAAAAAACACATACACACACATTGAATGTATAAAGAATGTACACACACAAGCATAAACAAAGAACTCATACACATACACATTGAGAGAGAAAAAGAGAGAGAATAAGAGAGAGAGAGAGAGAGAGAAAGAGAGATAAGAGTAGAAAACAAAGAGAAAGAGAGAGAGAGAGAGAGAGAGAGAGAGAGAGAGAGAGAGCGAGAGACAAATAAGGGGAGAAAATAAAGAGAGAGAGAGAGAGAGATTAAAAAAATAAGAGAAAAGGAGAGAAAATAGGAAATGAAATGTTATATTAAACGTCTTCAAGATTTCAAAATGATTTATGAGACCAATCCGATAAACTCCTTGTGGATCGAATATAATGTTTGCATTGTCCAAGAAAATAGTGCGTTGTCAGTGAAGAGCTTCGTCAAGCTTTGTAAATAGACATACTATGACATATATAGATAAAGAGAGAGGGAAAGAAAGATAGAGAGAGAGAGAGAGTAGACATAGGTTTAAGATTTAGTTTTTATATTTAAGTTAGATTTAAGATTAAGTTAGATTTAAGATTAGGTTAGATTTAAGATTAGATTAGATTTAGGTTTATGTTAGATTTAAGATCAAGTAAGATTTAGATTTAGGATTAGGTTAGATTTAAGATTAGGTTAGATTTAGGTTAGATTAAAGATTAGATTTTGGATTTAGTTTTTATATTAGAGTTTACCTTCAGGAATATTATGGTTTAAATTTAGAGTTAGGTTTATGGTGATCGCTTTGTTCCTCTCCACGGATGCGGCATCAAGTTGGAAAGCTTTCAATGGCATGATACTCATAATGGAAGCAGACATGTAATGTGCACAGTAATCCCTCGAACAAGGAGCTAATGTGAAGAGATGTTAAGTTGTTGTGAATTGCTACAACTGAACAAGATGCAAAGGGGTTTTGTCCACTACATCCATTGTCATGTAGATGTGGGTGTGTAGATTTCTCGTACCCCACAAATATAGGCATTGACCAATAAAGATGAGATTATAACCCGGTGATTGTGATCTCCATGCACCTCTAGATCAAGGTGTGCGGGGATCAGACATGGCTAGACAATTTGAGATAGTTTACAGTGTGATCTATGGTTTCTTGATTGTGAGGGAGATTGAGAGAGAGTGAGAGAGAGAGAGAGAGAGAGAGATAAGAGACGGAGAATGCCAATAGAGGATTAAATTTATGTTAAGGTTATAAGGTTTTTACATGCATTATGAGTAGTGATGATGATGTGGGGCCGTCCAACTGAAACGCCTATCTCTCATCAACAAGGATCTTATTTCCTTATAATCCAAACATGTTGTACGACGGACAAGACGCGTTTCTTTGCAGCACGTTCGCAAATTTGGTGAGTTTGATTCCATCTATTATAGATCGAGTTGTTGCGAATTACAACTCGTCAGACTCTGACGTTGGCCAACAGACAGCAATCTTGCAACCCAATAGACGTGTTCGCAGGCGCTTCGGTCAAGCAGCATACGTGAAGCCACAAGATGTAGCCTCTGACAGCTCGGAGGGTGATCATGCAGACCACATTCCCAACGAGGCTATGTTTGAGCCCGAAATCATGATGAAATGATCAACACGATCATAGATTCAGAAAGGCTTATCTATGATGACATGAAAAGTGAAGCCGATACGCCATTGTATGGTGGAGCACGTGTGTCTAGATTGAAGGCGCTCCTGGTTCTTCTCAACATGCAGACAAAGTTTGGATGGAGTGACACTAGCGTCACGACCCTTTTCAAGTGATCTACTATATGTGTTTACTTCAATAAAAAACTCTAAATGTATAATGATCCGATAGATTACTTACACAAGTGTACCGCATTTTTATTGATGTGTAGATTGCTCAAAGAGCACCTACTGCTAGTTGATAATGTGATGTCAGATCCAGAGAGAAAGCAAGAAAGATCTTGCAAAACTTGGGGATGGATTACAATTCTATTCACGCTTGTCCTAACGACTGCATTCTTTTCAGAGGGGAATACATAGACGTGGAGAAGTGTCCGAAATGTGATTCCGATAGATATCGAGTAGATCTCCATGAACAAAAAATTCTGCAGAAGGTTTTGCGACACTTTCCTTTGCTGCCTCGCATCAAACATTTCTTTGAATGTAAGTCCATGGCCACCCTAGCATCATGGCACAAGGAGAATAGATCTTTGGATGGTGTGCTACGGATTCCTGCATTGCGTGACTTGGAAGCATATAGACGACACATGGTTGGATTTTGCCAGAAAATCTCAAAATTTGCACCTCGGCCTGGCTACGGATGGTGTAAATCCATTAGGTCATAGGTCAACATCTTACAGTGTATGGCCAGTTGTCATCGTCAACTACAACATTCCCCCGTGGTTGACTACCAAGAAGGGGAACCTGTTTCTAAGCTTGATTGTGCGGGGGCAGTATAAAGTGAAGAATATGGATGTGTATCTTCGTCCACTATTGGAATAGCTACAACAATTGTGGATTGGCATAGAAGTGGTGGATATGAGCCGACACACAGATCGACGCAATGCTTTGATCAGAGGCATTTTAATGTGGACCATGCATGACTATCCCGGACTAACAGAATGCTCAGGTGATATATACTCAAACTCAAACACTATAAACCTTGGTTTTTCTCAAGCTTATCTATTGTCATGTGTATACATGCAGGGCTTTAAACAAGCGGATACAGAGCATGTGTCACATGTGGACTTAGCTACAACAATTGTGGATTGGCATAGAAGTGGTGGATATGAGCCGACACACAGCTCGACGCAATGCTTTGATCAGAGGCATTCTAATGTGGACCATGCATGACTATCCCGGACTAACAGAATGCTCAGGTGATATATACTCAAACTCAAATACTATAAACCTTGGTTTTTCTCAAGCTTATCTATTGTCATGTGTATACATGCAGGGCTTTAAACAAGCGGATACAGAGCATGTGTCACATGTGGACTTAGACTTAATGCACATCGGGCGCCCTCACTAAAGAAGCAAATCTACGAAGGTCGTCAAGCGCATATTCCAGAGAATCATGAGTTACGTAACGGTTTTTTGGGAAGAGAGCCACCGAGGATGTCTGATTGAGCATGGTTAGAGCAAAAGGAGATGTGTGATGACGGTTTGCCCCCAGGGATAAAGAGACTCTCTCTATAGTACGGGTTACCATATTGGCCCAGACTCATGATCAATCACTTGCTTGATCCAATGCAGATATTCAAGAATGTGGGTAATTCTGCTGTGGGACCATCTCATCAGCAAGAAAGATACTTTGGGGGCCATAATTGATCTTAGAAATGTGGATCGTATGGAGCAATATTGGCCACAAATAGCACCCGATGGATTGTTAGAACTCCCTAAAGCGCCATGGATTTTGACAGGAGGCCAAGAACACAAAGTAAAAGAGATCTTTCAATCCGTGTGGACCTTACAGACACTTTTGTACTACCCGAGCATTGTGAACAAGTCTGTAAATATTTACAATCTAGTTTTAGAGATATGATGGTCTGGAAGCACTCTTGTAAGTTATGTGGCTCTTGCAGGTGGTATTTCATCCTACAAAGTCTCCACCAAACTGGTGGTATATATGTTATAGAGGTAGCACCTCGTAGTGTACGGACGTGTGAGGGCTACCATGTGCTAATTATAGCGGCATCAGTGGAGAAGATGGAAGAGGATGCTGATTCGAAAGCAGTTGAGGTGGTGCCAAACGAGCCTGGCGCGCTGCTACTCTCTATGGGATGCATGTAGAGGACCTACAAATGAAACGGAGGACATTTGCCTAAATATCGGAGCTCTATATAGACATAGGAGTTATGCTGAGTTATGTGAGGATGAGAGAGAGACCTCTTAAAGCCATAAACATTGTATTTGAGCAATTTTGCTCCTTTTTATAATATATATTATATTCACGTAGAGTTTTGTCCATTCTTGTCTATATGCTATACTTGAGAAATTTGAACTTTCATTAATCAAATTATAACGTGTTCAGATTTTCTTCTCCATTCATCATTTAGATTTAATGTTCGTGTATTTAATGCTGGTATGGATGATGATCAGTTTCTTTCTTCCTTGTCACCCGAGCAGAGGAGGTGGTACGAGGAGCGTCATCGCTTTGGAGCACCGTCACGTCGTTCCACTCCTTCATCATCTCCCTCTGTTTCGGAGCGATCAGAGCGCTCTAAGAGTTCAGTGTCGACTGGATGATTTAGACACTCTTCTAGGCACTAGCACTCTAGTGGTGGCAGCGGCGGTTGCTGTGGAGATGCCGTTGTTAATGCTTCAACACCACCTTGTAGTCCACAAGGCTTCTTACCTTCCCCTTATTTTCCTGCCCCCACACCAACCACGACATATCCATCTACTCCAAGTTTTGCACCACTATCGCCCATTCCTGGCTACACACCACTTGCTACTCCTCCGGGAGTCACCTCAATCAACGCTCCTCGCTTCGGATCCTAGACTCTAGTGGAGACACCTATGTACCCCCATCCAGATGCCACTCAAGACCTGTCATAATAATCAATATCTAATTCTCCTAAATGATTTTCTCATATTAAACTGATCATTTAATGTGGGGAAGTGCCAAGGGAGAAAAAGCTAGAATATTGGTTAAGCTAGCAGACCGGCCACAGTAGGGATCCAAAGGAGGGAAAATAGGGATCCAAAGGGGGGTCCATCTGCAAAAGAGCCATGTGAAACAATGGGCCAAAAAGACCCTAAGGTTCAGCCCATTAAGACTTCCAAAATGCTAAGGTTCCAAAATTCAAAGGTTGTGTCCAAAGGTCAACCCTAGGAAAAATTGGATGCTTTGTGTGTGCCCTAAAAGTCTTTGCACATCCCTACATGGGAGGGGGCGAGCCCCAAAGCTAGGGGATGAGAGAGAAATCCACACACACACACACACACAGGCTCCCTTTACACAAAGGGAATGAGGGACACATGTCAGCTCCCTAGGCCAGATGCCCACAAGGTGTGCCCAGTTCCTATTGGAAGACCCTTGAAGTGGACCAATGAGAATTAAGCTAGAGTAAATCTAGTTTAATTAATTTAAAAACATTTAATAAAAGAAACCAATGAGAATTAAGTCTCCTAGAAGACTATTGGGCAGTCTCCCAAGGGGTCCAATGAGCATTCAGGAGCCCCATGGCTTGCCTGATTCCTATTGGCCAGGAGGCAAAGGGGTCCAATGAGAGTTTAGTTTAATTATTTAATTACCTAAAGCTCTCACAAAAGGGGAAAGGGGGACACATGTCAGAAGTCTATCACTTATGCTACTTAATTCCTATTGGCTTGACCTGGGGAGGTCCAATGAGGCAAAAGCCAGACTTAATTAGCAGCTAGGGCTCGCCCAAGAGAGAGGGGGGGCTGATTTTTGCTTGGCATTGACACACACACTCTCACACTTGACCATGTGTGAAGGGAAAATACTCTATCTCCTCCCAAGCTTTAATGGAGAGCTCATCACCTACTCCAAGCTTGTGAGATAGAAGCCTACATCAACACTCTCTTGGCATGTGGATGCAAATCCAACCAAGAGCCAAGCTTCAATGCATGCTCATCTTCTCTACCAAGCTAATTACTAAGCTAAGCTATGCTAATATGAGTGATTATGTGAGGAGATGTACATCTTTCTCGTAAGATACTTCTTTTTCTTCTCAATCTACTCTCATACCCTGCTAGCTCTCACCATCTTCGAAGGTGTGTGAGGTCTTGGGTCTGAGAACGGGGATAATTCAAGTTGTGTTTGATTAAGTGTTTTGCTTGGTGTATGAAGCTTCCATCTTCATTGCACTAGCTAGTCTTGAAGGAACACAAAGAATTGTATTGTACAATGTCTCTCTTGATGGGAGAAACCATAATACAAAGCCTTTTTGGAGGGGGGACCGGCTCCATGTAAATCCGGTCCTCAACTGTTGTCAATAGCTTAATTTCTCTCTCTTTTGAAAGTATTGTCGATGCTATCTAACTAGGTGTTATGCTTTTTGTTGCTCTCTCCACCCAAGCACTCTTGTAATTCTCATTAGGAATCTATTCTAATGAAATGCCCACTATGTTCATGCTAATTTCCGCTACACATAAGATTATAGGCCATTAAATGTTACATTGGTATCAGAGCTCAAGGTTTCTCTTTTCTTGCTCAAGAAGGGAGGTCCTCAAGCTAGCTACAAATGGTTGGTATTATTAATTGCCTGTGAGTAAGTAGAATAGGGATTTTTCAGCCTTGCAGTGCGCCTGCCTTTGTGCAGTTAACGGGGCATCACCGTCGAGAGCTATGGTCTTAATAGTGGAGTCCTACGGGGCTTGCCTACGGCTTAACCACTATTGAGCTATTAGAAGCTTGACAGGAGCCGGTGCTGTTTTGGTGTCGAAAGACCCTCTCTTCTATTCCTTGCAATTAATGGTATTCGAGCCGCGGGTACAGTAGCTTGAGTGCTTTTTCTAAAGGGGTAAAGAGGAGTAGCAACTAGGGCTTGAAGTGCCAAAGTACACCTAAAAAGTTTACACCTAAAAGTTGTTAGAATGGCTGACAATAGTAAAGAGAGTGAAATTAATGTTGATAACTTTGATTTTGCTCATGAGCAAGCTACTAATGATGCTTCAATGCTTGTTAACTATCTTGTTTCTAGGCTTCAACAAGCCATGGGCAATCCATCTCTCCAAAGTGAAGTGCAACGGCAGCTCCGTGCTCACGGGATTCTCCAAGCTCATCACCATGACGAGAGAACACCTAGGAAGCCTCCTTGTGAAACTACCAAAAGAGGTCTCTCTCCGATTCGGGAAGAAGAAGAGAATCCATATGAAGGGCTCAAGAACTTACTTCTTGATGATGCATCTCCTTCCCAAAGGAGAACTCAAGAGCCTCCACCGAAGGAACGAGAAAGAAGCGAGTCTCCCGCCACCTCGGCGGAGATGGCTCCACGAAGACGGCGGGCTAAACGCTCTCCATCACCACCAAAGCGGAGAAGACCATTACACTCTTCTCCACGCCATAATTCAAAGAGGGATGATAAAAAGCAAGAGAAGAAAAAGGCGAGAAAGAGGACACCCTCTTCTCCATCTTCTTCATCCTCTTCCTCTTATGAAAGCTATGGTGAAGACGACAAAGATCAAGACAAGAAAAAGGCGAGAAAGAGGTCACCCTCTTCTCCACCTTCTTCAAATTCTTCATTTTCTGAAGAAAGTGATGGTGCAACTTTTGAACCATCAAAAAGAAGAGGCCATAGAAATCCTATGCCGCATGGAAGAGGTCGTCCAAGCTGAAGAAATTCAAAGAGGGAGGGAAGAGCATCTCTTTCCTTACCTATGATGGCACCTTTGGTGCTACAGACAAAGTTTTGGCCTTTATCCAGCAATTCGATGCGGCGTTTGGAGATGAGGGCTTCACGGAGTCCTCTAAGCTACGCCATGTAGCTATGCACTTTCAAAAGTCCGCCAGACAATGGTGGTCTAGCCTACGAGCCAACGGTGAAGCTCCACGAACATGGAAGGCTTTAAGAGCTTCCATTATGAAGCAGTTTTTGGCCACCGATGCCAAAGACAAAGTACTCACCGAATGGCGAAGCTTAAAGCTCTCTCCCAATGAATCCATCCACAAATATGTAGACAAGTTTTGGGACCTACAACTCAAAGCCACTGTCTTCAAAAAGTTGGATTTTGGAGAGCAAAAGCAACAATTTTGTGCGGGCTTAACCGAAGAAATGGCGGAGTATGTCAACTCCCAAAGGCCACGTACCATATCGGCGGTAATACACCATACTATGGTGGCCTCGCGAATCAATTTCCAAACGGGGGGTAAAAGAAATAATAAGCCCCCGGAAAACAAGGGTTCCAATGAGCCTAAGGGGAAGGACAATGTCCAAAAGTCTCCTAAGGGCAATTCCAACAAAGCTAAAGAGAAGGGAGTTTACAAAGGAAAGAATAAACTCTCTCCTGAAGAGCTTGAGCGTTATCGTAAAGATAACCGGTGTTTCAAGTGCGGCGAACAAGGGCATGCGTACCGCGCTTGTCCCCAAAAGAACAACCGCCAAGATCCTCCTAGAGCTTCTTTGGTTGAAATCCAAGAGGAGGAGATTCACCAAACTCACCACAAAGGATCTTCTCTATGCCATGCTTGGGGAAAGGTAAGAGAACATGATGCTTTTATTCTCTTTGACCCTGGTTCTACTCACAATTTCATATCTATGGAGTTAGCCACCAAGCTAGGCATACAATCCTACGAGATGGGAGATATCCTACCCGCAGATAGTTCCTTCAAGGGGCAAGAAGCTTCAGTCACTCCCTTAATCGGGAAATTGAGGCTTCATGTCCAAGGCTATGTGGACAAAGAGGACTTCTTTATCTCTCCTCTCAAGCATGAGGATGTAATCCTAGGGGCACCATGGTTTGACCGCCTGGCTGCCGATGTTAAATTTCCTGAAAGGAGAATCTCCTTTAAGTTCAGGGAAAAGGACATGTATATAGATGCTAAGGAGATGGGTAACACCATCCCATTGTACATACACCAGCTTTCAACAAGTCAATAAAGAGCTCTATTTCCGTGTACATGATTTTTGTTAAAGATTCTCAAAATGAACCTAATGCTTTACAAAAGAAAATAAAAGCAACCAAAAGGAATTAGAGTTATCTAATTTTCTCAAGGGGTTTCAAGATGTTTTTATTGACGACATCCCTTGTGAGCTACCTCCTAAACGAGGTAATGACGACCATGCAATTGAACTTCTTCCAGGAAGTTCACCGCCTAACAAACCTCCTTATAGAGTTTCTCAAGCTCAACAAGAGGAGATTATGCGGCAAGTGCATGAGTTAGTTGAGAAGGGCATGGTTAGGCCTAGCTCATCTCCATTTTGCTCACCTGTGCTATTAGTGCAAAAGAAAGACGGCACATATCGTATGTGTGTCGACTATAGAGCACTAAATAGGATCACTATCAAGAATAGGTTTCCCGTTCCACGGGTAGAAGACCTATTTGATAAGCTACAAGGATCGACCTACTTCAGTAGGATTGACCTAAAAAGTGGCTATCATCAAATAAGGATAGTTGATCAAGACATTGTAAAGACCGCATTTCGTACTACATTTGGTCTTTACGAATACATTGTCATGCCTTTTGGCTTGACTAATGCACCAGCCACATTCAACCGCTTGATGGAGAAGCTGTTCAGGCCTCATCGAACCTTCACTGGAGTGTTCTTTGATGATATTATCATCTACTCTAATTCATTGGAGGAACACAAGCAACACCTCCAGGTAATATTTCAAGTTTTAAGAGAGAATAAACTTTATGTTAATCGAAAGAAAAGTGAATTTTTCTTGCAAGAGATTCAATATTTAGGTCACATTATCTCTCAAGATGGAATCCAAATGGATCCATCTAAGTTAGAGGTAATAAAAGGATGGCCTAAACCAAGGAATCTTCATGAACTAAGAAGCTTTATAGGTATGTGTGCATACTATAGACGCTTCATAGAAAAGTTCTCACAAATTGCAGGACCATTACATGACCTAACAAAGAAAAATGTTAGGTATACGTGGTCTGCTAAGGAGAACAATGCTTTCGAAAAGCTTAAAGAAAAGCTTATCTCTCAACCTGTGCTTACACTACCGGATCTCTCAAAACCATTTGAGGTCCAATGTGATGCTTGTGGTGATTGCCTTGGGGCTGTTCTGCTCCAAGAAGGGCACGCCATAGGCTATGAGAGTCGAAGGCTCGACCCTGTTGAGCAAGCTCTAGGCATATACGAAAAAGAACTCCTTGCAGTTCTACATGCCTTAGACTCATGGAAGCACTATTTATTGGGGACTCCTTTCATTCTGCGAACGGATCACCAAAGTCTTAAGTACTTCATGACGCAGACCAAGCTCTCCGACAAACAAATGAGGTGGGCAAATTTCCTTTCGCAATTTCATTTTCATATTGCTCACATTGCTGGCAAGCATAATCAAGTAGCCGATGCACTCTCAAGACGACCGAGAGTGAATGCGGTTTCCATAGCAACTCACAATGATCTATCTTCAATGATAGATGAGTATGCTATTGATCCCGATTTTAGAGATGTGATTTCAGCCCTTGCATTAGGGAAGAAAGAAGAACCATTTACTTTACAAGATGGTTATCTTCTCTATGGCAATAGACTATGCGTTACTAACTCACTACGTGAGAAAGTAATGTATGAATCTCATGCTCCCCCATATGCGGGGCATAGAGGGATTCAGTCTACCCTAAAGGGAATTGAAACATATTTCTATTGGCCTACCATGAAAGTGAACATACACGAGTATGTTTCCAAATGTGTGGTATGTCAAAAGACAAAATTTGATAGAGGGAAGCAACTTGGATTGCTTCAACCATTGCCAATCCCTAATTCACCTTGGGAGAGCATATCCATGGATTTTTGGATTTTATCTTTGGATTGCCTAAGTCTATCCATGGGAATACGGGAATATGGACGATAGTAGACAGGTTCAGTAAACAAGCTCATTTTATACCTGTCAAAAAGACTATCAAAGCCCATCAAATGGCAACCCTCTTCATTTCACAAATTTTCAAGTACCATGGCTTGCCAATGTCCATAGTGTCGGATAGAGATCCTAGAATGACCAGTAATTTCTAGAAGGGTCTCTTTGAGAATTTAGGAACAAGGCTAAACTTCTCTTCGGCCTATCATCCACAAACTGATGGCCAAAGTGAAATAGCTAACCTAACCATTCTTGATCTACTAAAAGCCTATGTAACGGAAGTAGATCAAAGATCCCAATGGGAGAAGTACTTACCCTTAGTAGAGTATGCTTACAATAACACTGTACATACTTCCACAGGAAAAGCACCTTTCGAGGTAATTGAGGGAAGATCAAAAAGTCCCTTGCTACTTAAGGTACATGGGAAGATCTTCGCTGCAGATGAGTATAGCCGAGACCTACAAGAATCTTTCCAAAAGATTAAGGATGCTATCTCTATCTCACAGCAAAGGCAAAAGGTTGCTGCTGACAAGCACAGAAGAGCCCAAGCCTTTAAAGAAAACGATTGGGTCTTGTTAAAGTTTCCCAAGGCTCGATTAAGGCACACGACGGGAAAGAATCCTACGGGCCACCAAAAGTACTATGCTAAACTAGCAAAAAGCCTTACAAAGGAGAGCCACCTCAAGAACCAACTATTGAAGACCCACCGGAGATCGAGGACCACGAGGAGGTGCTGCAGCCCGAGTCCATTCTCCGACATGAATACAAGGTATTAAGAGGCGGTAAGACTATCCTACGATATCTTATTAAGTTTAAGAATTATCCTTTTGAAGATGCTAGATGGATGCAAGGCATACAATTAAAGGATAACCTAAACCTTGTCAATGCTTACAATGCTTCCCAAGAGTAAGCAAATGTACAAAATGTTAAAAATGAACAAAAATTTTTGTCTTATAAGACTCTCTTTTTCTTTATTTGTGCACAGAAATGAAGTAGTATGCATGCTTAGATCAAGTTTGCGAAGACGACGTCTCCCAAACACCAAGTAGAGCTTGTCACTCTACTATGGAAGACTGATAGGACTAATGTGCAGACATGCTTGCGGCAGCCTCAGGCTCTCAAGCGCCAAATGGACTAGTCATCCATTATGGAATGATGTCGTAGGGTAACATAGGGATCCTCTACCCGCTAAGAAAAGGACTCATGCATATGCTTTATCTTCTCTACACCATAGTCGAGGACGACTATGATTTCAAGAGAGAGGTAATGTCATAATAATCAATATCTAATTCTCCTAAATGATTTTCTCATATTAAACTGATCATTTAATGTGGGGAAGTGCCAAGGGAGAAAAAGCTAGAATATTGGTTAAGCTAGCAGACCGGCCACAGTAGGGATCCAAAGGAGGGAAAATAGGGATCCAAAGGGGGGGCCATCTGCAAAAGAGCCATGTGAAACAATGGGCCAAAAAGACCCTAAGGTTCAGCCCATTAAGACTTCCAAAATGCTAAGGTTCCAAAATTCAAAGGTTGTGTCCAAAGGTCAACCCTAGGAAAAATTGGATGCTTTGTGTGTGCCCTAAAAGTCTTTGCACATCCCTACATGGGAGGGGGTGAGCCCCAAAGCTAGGGGATGAGAGAGAAATCCACACACACACACACACAGGCTCCCTTTACACAAAGGGAATGAGGGACACATGTCAGCTCCCTAGGCCAGATGCCCACAAGGTGTGCCCAGTTCCTATTGGAAGACCCTTGAAGTGGACCAATGAGAATTAAGCTAGAGTAAATCTAGTTTAATTAATTTAAAAACATTTAATAAAAGAAACCAATGAGAATTAAGTCTCCTAGAAGACTATTGGGCAGTCTCCCAAGGGGTCCAATGAGCATTCAGGAGCCCCATGGCTTGCCTGATTCCTATTGGCCAGGAGGCAAAGGGGTCCAATGAGAGTTTAGTTTAATTATTTAATTACCTAAAGCTCTCACAAAAGGGGAAAGGGGGACACATGTCAGAAGGCTATCACTTATGCTGCTTAATTCCTATTGGCTTGACCTGGGGAGGTCCAATGAGGCAAAAGCCAGACTTAATTAGCAGCTAGGGCTCGCCCAAGAGAGAGGGGGGGCTGATTTTTGCTTGGCATTGACACACACACTCTCACACTTGACCATGTGTGAAGGGAAAATACTCTATCTCCTCCCAAGCTTTAATGGAGAGCTCATCACCTACTCCAAGCTTGTGAGATAGAAGCCTACATCAACACTCTCTTGGCATGTGGATGCAAATCCAACCAAGAGCCAAGCTTCAATGCATGCTCATCTTCTCTACCAAGCTAATTACTAAGCTAAGCTATGCTAATATGAGTGATTATGTGAGGAGATGTACATCTTTCTCGTAAGATACTTCTTTTTCTTCTCAATCTACTCTCATACCCTGCTAGCTCTCACCATCTTCGAAGGTGTGTGAGGTCTTGGGTCTGAGAACGGGGATAATTCAAGTTGTGTTTGATTAAGTGTTTTGCTTGGTGTATGAAGCTTCCATCTTCATTGCACTAGCTAGTCTTGAAGGAACACAAAGAATTGTATTGTACAATGTCTCTCTTGATGGGAGAAACCATAATACAAAGCCTTTTTGGAGGGGGGACCGGCTCCATGTAAATCCGGTCCTCAACTGTTGTCAATAGCTTAATTTCTCTCTCTTTTGAAAGTATTGTCGATGCTATCTAACTAGGTGTTATGCTTTTTGTTGCTCTCTCCACCCAAGCACTCTTGTAATTCTCATTAGGAATCTATTCTAATGAAATGCCCACTATGTTCATGCTAATTTCCGCTACACATAAGATTATAGGCCATTAAATGTTACAAGACCTCTGTCGAGACACTCAGGTTCATGCATCACAGGCGAGAGGGCTTACCGTACTCAGCCAACATCAACGACGGCATCATCTTGGATGACGACGACAAGAAGGTGATCTCATGCATGCGCGGTCGTTGCTCTTAGGTGTTTCGACACTACATAATAAACACCTGGAGTGAAGTTCCAAATGAATTAAAAGACGGAGTCATCATCATGTTGCATGAAGAGTTTCCCGTGTCAAGTCGGGATGAGCGCTTCAATGAAGACATGATGAAGGTGCGGATGCGCGAATACTACAAGCACAAGCGTTCTAAAGTGCAAAAAGCAATAAATCATGGGTAGAATAAGCTAGATTGGATGGCCGAAGAAGATTGGGAGAATGCAAAGCGAGTAGCGCGCGAGAATCCTAACAAGTGGAAGCAAGAAAAGGAGGCAGCCAAAGTGCGAGTAGAGGCAGGGAGTTTACACCACTTGGGGAGCGGTGGGTGGGCATCATTTGAGGCCAATTTTGTAAGTGTTTTTGCATTGCCCTTTAGGTTTGGTAGTTATGGATAATTGTACTTTTAAATTCTAACATAACGTATTTTTTGTATGTTTTGAACAGCGGTCGATGACAAGATGTGACCCCACACCATACAAGCGTGAGTATGCGGGCAGAAAGGGCTTAAACGCCCTTATGGACATTCTCAATTCTCGCGCCGACATGGTTAGTATTTCACTTTACTCTCTTACATTTGTTGTATTTTAATGATAAGCTAAAAAAAAAAAATGTTTTGTAATTATATGTTTATACTTATAGAAAGTCTTATTGTTTTTTTTGCAGAATTCAAAAGATACACCACTTGGACGCGATGAGACGTCTGATTAGACAACGTCAATCTAGCCGTAGCCAGATAGCACTAGTTTTCTTTTCCCATAGCATGTATAATGAGATGACCTGTGTACGTCATTTTTATAACTATTGGTCAATGATGTATTTTCTCAATAATGACAATTGTGTTGTAACTATTACATTTTGGTCAAGCTTAACAATGAAGTGATTTTGCCTATGATGTGTATAATTTTGTCATTGTATTACTTTTGTCAATTCACTTTCGTCGAAATACTTTATTCTGGAAACAATGTTCAATATAGTTAATGGGTGGCAAGGCATTTGCTGCACTGCCACCCAAAAAATTTTATTCTTTATTTAAGGTTCTCCAGTGTCGCTAAATTACGACTATATGTGTCCCTATATTCTTCGCTATTTAGGGATGCATATAGCGACGCTCATAGCGATGTTCTCGTTGTGACGCTTTTAGTAACATCGGGGGATTAAAAAACCCATTATATTTTCGCTGGCTACAGTCGTCACAAGTGCACATAACCTCTTGTAGTGGCGATCAGTCTCACCATCCGGCGTACGTTTCAACTTGTAAACCCACTTCGTACTAATGGCCTTTTTGCCAAGAGGCAAATCACATAAAGTCCATGTGTCATTTTCTATAAGTGCATCATATTCTGATTGCATGGCAGCCATCCAATTTTTTGACTTATGTGCTTCATCGAAAGACAAAGGTTCCTCGACATCATGTAAGCTAGACACAGCCAAATCATAACAATCTGATGCTTAACATGCATGGCGAGAGCCTACACGAGTGTAATTAAACAAAGGTGCATCAATTTACTGCACGCAATGTATGCGCAAGCCATTTTGGCATACCTCTAGCCTTCTCATTTTCAGCCCTTTTCTCATCAAGTACATCATGCACATTTGCATCAATAATAGGCCAATCTATAACATTTTCAGAAACCCCCATAGGTTGTACATTTGCCTCATTGGAATTTACATTTGAACTTCCACCACTCAAAAGAGGCAACAAAGTGTCATAAATGTCTTGTGAGCTTACGTTACTATCTCTAGTACATGACATCACGGGCCAAGCAGAATCTTCCAACACAACATCCCAGAAACTAGAATACACTTTGTTTGTGGATGATACAACCTGTAACCTTTGCTTTCAGCACTATGACCAACAAAAATACATTTGATAGCCTTATCATCCAATTTTATGTGCTGTGTTTGTAGCACCAAAGCATATGGCAACAGCCAAAAACACGCATGTGCTCAATAGAAGGCTTTCTATCATGACATGCTTCATATGGACTCATAGATTGCAAAACTTTCGTAGGACACCTGTTAAGTACATAAGTGGCACACATAATGGCCTCAAGCCAAAATGAATGCGGCAAAGCTTAACTTTTTACCATACATCATGCCATTTCCATAAGTGACCTGTTTTTCCTCTCAGCAACACCATTTTGTTGAGGTGTATAAGGCATTGTACATTGGTGTTTTATCCCACAACTAGCCATACATCGTGTCATTTTCGTAAGTGACCTGTTTTTCCTCTCAGCAACACCATTTTGTTGAGGTGTCTTGGTGTTTTATCCCACGACTAGCCATAAATGCATTAAATTCATGAGACATATACTCCCCCCCTCGATCGGAAGGGAGGGTGCCCAGAGTACATTTCGAGACATTTTCAACCATAGCCAAAAAAAGTTTTGAAGCGCATAAACACTTACAACTTCTCTTTAAGTGGATATACCCATGGATGCCTACAGTAATCATCAATAAAAGTCATGAAGTAAAGGTAATTGCCCAAGGACGGAGTTTGCATGGGCCCACAAACATCACTATGCACAAGTTTCAACCTGCATGTGGCCCTAACTGAACCATCCTTTGGAAACTTAGAATGCCACATCTTACTTAAAATACGGCCTTCACAGACATGTTTGACAGGTGCTTCAAGAGGCGGCAAAGAAGCAACCATGTCATATTTTTGCAAACGCAGCAAATTGGTAAAATTCAAATGGCCAAAACGTACATGCCAAAGTTTTGCATCTGAAATAGCCTTTGAATCCACAATTGCATCTATAAAATTATGCCCACACTTGTCATACAAAGTGAGGTTATACATCCCACACAATAAAATGCCAGATGCAACAATTTCATCACCAAAATTGAGATCATGTACTGTACATCTGTCATCCACAAATTTGACTACAAGACCAAGTCTAGCAAGTGCAGATACAGACAAAAGATTCTTCTTGATCCCAAGTACATAAAGTGCATCAACAAGTGTAAAAGAACTGCCATTTTCAACAGTAAGCACAATCTTTCCAACTGAATTCCCATAGGGACAGACTCAAGAGAGGTGAACAAATCACGATGTGAGGTAATGTACTTTGTAGCACCACTGTCAAAATAACACACATGTGAATTTGCAGCAACTGACATACATGCATCATGGACAACAGGATCATAGGTGCACTCTGCACTAAAAGCCCATTCTGCATCAACATCAACATCACAGTCTCCTTCCACAGAAGACTCAACAATAGCTGCATTTGTAGTGGAACCAGCATTTGCAATGGGGCCACCCTCTTTCTTCTTAGCCTCTTTGGCCTTCAACTTATGACACTGCTTGATCAAGTGATCATTAGCTTTACATGATAAGGATACGTATCTTCTTTTTGCCCTTATCACCAGAATTTCCAGACGAATTGCTGCCAATAGAAGCATTAGGAACATGTGATTGTTCCAATCGCAAAAGAACCATGAGAAGTGGCTGCATTACTGTTACCACCTTTTCTTTGAGCATCAATAAAGGCCTGTTCAATTGCACGTTGTCTAGTCCTATTCTTTTTAGAAATCAACTCTTGCAACAGCAATGTGCATAATGCATCAAACTTGATAACTTCAGGATTTCCTTGAATCGTAAGTCTTCAAGGGGCAAGGCATCAAGAATAGTGGAACTGTCTGAATGACTTCACCTACAGAAATAAGTTGCTCATTGATATCCTTGACACCATCAAGGAAAGTGTCCATATCATCTTCCTCATGAATAATCTTCGACTCCAGCTCTTTACATAGCAATGCAATTTTTGCCTCATTGTGACTTGCATAAAGACCAATCAAAATATCCCAAGCCTGTTTTGCAAATTTTGTTGAACGAATGTGAGGAGTAATAGTGTGCTTCACCAAAAACGAAATTAATGCATGAGCCTGCACATCTTTTACATCCCAACAAGCTTGTTCTGCCGTAGGCAAAACAACTCTAACAATAGCATTTTTTGCAGGGTGAAAGCATGTATTGGTGGTACCAAAAAGGGGTGTCTTGGACAGTCCTTTGGTAGCCCTTTACAAGCCCCATCTTCATGTGCTACATGTAAAATAAACTAGCATGTTATATATCAATGGACATATTTTTTTCATGTAGAATCTAAAACTATAAAGTTTGAGGAGTTTTGATTTTTTTTTGCAAAAATATTACCGATCCCCACTTTTTCTAAAGGGTACCACTAAAAAGTGTAAAAAGTGGTACCACCTATATATGCTTTCACCCTGCAGCAAGACCTGCAACATCCTCAACATCGCCTACATCCTCAGAACCGGGACGTACATCAATGCCTTTCACAATATTCTAGACACCCTTTGACAGAAGAACATGTTGCATCATGTAAGCCCACATAGGGTAATTGTCCCCATCCAATCTGTCCTCAACATAGAACATCTTGAACACATCTATGTTGTTGTCAGCCATGATGAATGCCTGCACTTGATTTGAAAATTGCTCGAAAAGAGGAGAAACAGAGCGGGAACAACACGTTCTGCATAGCACAAACCATTGAAGACTGTAAGGGACCTGTTATGCAAACGACAATGACATAAATTTTGCACAAAATGATGAAATAGGCTCTGCAGTACTGCCTGTAGTGGGAATGGAGGCCGAAATGAGCCCAAATCAAAATTCTGAGCAGACCAAGCTCTTTGAACTCACCCAAAATCTTTGTCGACCTACAAACACTCGCCAAAGCTCACAAAAATCAGAGAAAGTGAGCAGGCGTGTGTTGGAGTTGCTGACGACTAAGCCCGGGAGGGTGCAACCTGCAGTACTGCCTGTAGTGGGAATGGAGGCCGAAATGAGCCCAAATCAAAATTCTGAGCAGACCAAGCTCTTTGAACTTACCCAAAATCTTTGTCGACCTGCAAACACTCGCCAAAGCTCACAAAAATCAGAGGAAGTGAGCAGGCGTGTGTTGGAGTTGCTGACGACTAAGCCCGGGAGGGCGCAACCTACTCTGATACCAATTGTTGGAATTAGGGTTGTAAGAAAACACATACAGCTTGGAGAAGACAAAGGAAGCTCAAGGCACACAACAGAGAGTGTATGACTTAGTGTGCAATGGAAAGATAGATAGCCCTAGAGTGATGGACGTATATACAATGCACGGGGGAAAAAAACTCCTAGTGAGGGAAAAAATGCCCCGGCGGTCCTAAGTGTGTTCACATCACTACCACATGTATATGGTAACAATTAGCATTTTTGTACTTTAATGTTTTTAGTCTTTCAAAATATATTTTCTAATTATGTATTGGTTCATTTTTATACGTAAAGACCTTGCAAAAAACCATAAAGTGGATTAGCATTTCTGTACTGTAATGTTTTTAATTATATTTAAAAATATATATTTTAATTATGTATTGGTTCATTTTTATGTTATTAAAAAAAAATCATGCAAGCTTTCTTACACGGGGAAGTTTTCACAGTCCTTCCCAAAAATTACGGTAGCATGCAAATTTCAATGCATTCACTCACAGTGTTTTAGTGTATGTTCAAGAGAAAAATGTGGTAGAGTTTGTTCACCACGTGTTCCGATGTCCCTTGTTGATACACATAACTTGCTTTTGACCTCTTGTGTTGTCTCTACTCATGTAAGAGAATAAAATCACTGTAAGTAGTTTGTTCAAGTCCAAGCATAGGTAACCGCATATAGAGAGAATGTGTAGCTTCACAACCAATGTAAACATAATATATATACTCACTCTCGTCCATTTTTGTAAGAGCACCATCTTTGGTATGCATATCGAGCAAATCATTGCCAAGAACAACATCTTTCTCCAACTTTCCTTGACTAGCAATCTCCTCACTCACCCATGTCAACAACTTCCAAAGGGCACAATCTTTCAAGGTTCTTGCATCCAGAGCAAGAGGCCTTCACAGCCCAACTCATTAAAACACTCCAGAGCTTTCTTGCCACAATCATGTTGGACATATCCTGTAAGAAATTTTTGTGCTTTTGTGAGAGGACCACATTTCGCATACATATCAAGCAAAGCACCAGCAAGAATGACACCTTTCTTCAATAGCCTCTAGCTAGCAATTTCATCAAGAACTTTTTGTGCATTTGTAAGGGCACTACATTTGGTATACATATCGAGCAAAAAAAAACCAAAAATGAAATATTTCTAGCTTCATCGAGAATTCTCTCACCCGTGTCAACATCTTGTGTAAGGCCCTTCTCTTCGCATTCAGTGACATGGGTGAACAACATCATCAATCTTCCTTGCCACAACCATGTTGGACATATCCTACAATCTACATGTTCCAATTGACACTTTTGGACACAATGCTCAACAGAAGGTATAGTGCTTTCATACGGGCACCACATTTGGCATACATATTGGATTGAAGCATTGCCAACATGACATATTTCTCCAATAGCCCCTGACTAGAAATCTCAATGTGAATGCTCTCAGCCATGTCAACGTCTTAGAAAGGGTGAGGCTTTCAAGGTGCTTGTATATGTAGAGATTTCTTTGCTTTGCATCTGTCTAAAAGAAACTAGAGCTTCTTGGCCACATCCATGCTGGGCATATCTTGCAATCAATGTGCTCCAAGAGACATCCAAGAAAGGCCACCCATCAAGATCTTATATGCTTTTGTGAGGGCACCACATTCAGCATACATATTGAGCATACATACTCTCACCCACGTCAATGTCTTGTGGAAGGGCATAGACCTTAAATGTGCAAGCATAGGTGATTGCATTCCTTTCCTCAAATCCAATGAACTACAACATAGAGATTCATTGTCTTGTGTACAGCCAACATAGATGATTACATCTAGAGATTTTCCTTCACATCCATCAAACAACCATAAAATTGCTACTATGTGGACTCAAAATCAATGATACTTTACAATATATGTTAGCAACCACGAAGACCCTAGAGATGCTTTTTATACCGAGGAGGAGGGGAGGCCTTGCCTTTGAATCAGGTGAAAACATCATGAATTCTCTTGCCCATGTGAAGGAGGCTTTTGAGGTGACACCAAAAGTGACTGAATTTGGAGAGAGACCTTGCCTTTTAATTTGTTGAAAACAGCCTTTAGCTTCCTTTGCCCCCGCCATGTTGGGTGTATCTAGCATTCGAGAGAGGATGCCCATCAAGACATGTTCTGCTCCACAAGCCATATGTTGTAGTCTCTTTCTGGTGTGTGTATTGTTTGCTAACATGCATGACTGCTTTAACTGGTACATGATGAGTAGGTATGGATTGTATAGGTAAGGGCACACAATAACTTTGACATGTATTGAAGCTCTTTCAAGCGGAGCATTGTACCCATTGCACCAGTATATGTGCACTCTCTAAGCTAGATAGCAGCAGACTGCTAGCAAACATTGCAGACAATGTATTAGTTGGAGCTTGAGCATTGTCAATGGATGTGCTTTTGTGGATGAAAATTGTACCACAGACATGGCATATGCTTAAAGGTTTGAATATTCTTGCAACATCTAAACTCCATTGGTAGGCTACATCGGAGATATCAACCCATGATTGTGAATACGGTAGACATATGAGCTTATTCCTCACTGAGGTGCAATCTCTCACCTTTGCTCTATTAAGGTATATGCGACGTGTTTTACGTTGGTCCATTGGATGTTTATTTTAGACTCAATCCGTAT
The DNA here is from genome assembly GCF_014529385.1 of Adiantum capillus-veneris. Lineage (NCBI taxonomy): Eukaryota > Viridiplantae > Streptophyta > Polypodiopsida > Polypodiales > Pteridaceae > Adiantum > Adiantum capillus-veneris. The sequence goes on from NC_140931.1 coordinate 153,731,752, forward strand.
GCATCTAGCTTCAGTACGATGAGAATATTGTGACACTCAAATACCAGCCATGTGCAAGCAGCAAATTATGGAATCATGTGAGACAACTATGTATGTACTAAGTGCTTGATCTCGTTCCTATGGGTGTTGTTGTCGGGTAGAGATGGAAGATGGATGCTAAGGTGTGCCTTGCAAAAAAACATATACAAAAGGTTAGATACATAGTAGTATAGTTTTGAAGAAGCTGAACAAAATCTCATTATTTTTATGTGTTCTTTCATTCTTTAGTTATAGGAAAAACAAAAACATGCAAGTGTCCTTGCATGGGGGAATTTGCACAGTCCTCCACAATTTTATAATACGAGGGAATGTACCATTCCCACGACAACACGTAAATTTTAGCGTGTTCATTCACTACATTCTCTACAATAAAGAGTATAATGTGGTAGTTATTACTCATTGCTCTCTCAAATACCATGTGTTTGCAAACGTGTCAGTTGTATTCGGGCTTCTTTATACGTTGACTGCAATGAAACATAATAACATTAGAAATGTCTAAAAATTAAGTAGAGTGCATGAAACATTAATCAAGTGTAAACATTCTACAACTGAAATAAAAATTAGAATGATTTGTGAGTATTTGTACCATTCCAGTACAATGCTATTTCATTACAAAGGCTTGTCGTTTTTCATAATGATTGGAATGAAAAAACGCAGTTATCTATCTTATCATGACTGCTTGCACTGTCTGGCTTTAAGTCTAGAGCTAATCATTTGCCGTAGCTGTCGAATATTGAGTGGCCATTTGGGATGTATGAGGTCCATCCTTTTCAACATGAGAACCACTTGTTTATTATGGGGTAAAATGGAAAAACCATCCAATGATGCGTCGAGCTAGAGAGCTCCGGATTATGCAAAGTATCACATGCCTTCAAGATGTAAGCATACATTATCACATGTAGAGAAATGCACGCTCTCTCGATGTTTGGCACATCCTGCAATCAATGCATTCAAAGAGGCGACATTATAGATAGGAATCTCCTCAAGCACTTTTTATCCTTTCTCAAACATACCACATTTTGCATTCATATTGACGAAAGACATTGCCAAGCATAGGTGATTGCATCTGGATGGATGCCATCGCTTTTCATCTGTTCAAAACAGTCGAGGAATTTTCCCATCTCTGCTTGTCACAAATTGCGACATGCCTTCAAGATGCTGCATCTAGAGAGATGTGCTTGCTTCATGAAGAGATATATGGCCATTTTGCATCAGTTGAAAATAGTCTAGAGCTTCCTTGTCCCGTTGATCCCACAATCAATGTTTTTGAAGAGGAGGCATTCTGTACAAGAAGCTCCTCGAGCACTTTTTGTGCGTTCTGAAGAGCACCATATTTGGTGTATACATCGTCCCAGGCAAAGCCAAGCACAACTTCTTTCCTACATTTCTCGTTGGCCTTCCTCTTGTTGTGCACATCCCATAGTGAGCGTATTCCAGGAGTCCACACTTCACATAGAAAGTTGAAAATATCCTAGAGCTTTCTGGGCTTGCTCCTGCAATGCGTATCTCCTGACCAATGCATTGAAAGAGACTCCATTTCCATCATTCAATGCATTCGACAAGCAACATTTTGGTCATAATGGTCATGAAGAACATGCCCATGTCGTATTGCATCTTAGAACATAATTTTAGAGCTTCCTCACCTACCCTTGGTTGGCATATCTGTATATAAAAGCACTCCAATCCAGGTGAGAAACTGTCACTTTTTTGAAGCGCAACACATGTGGCGTACATATCGACCAAGATTTTTCCAAGCATGACATCTTTTTTCAACAACCTCTGACCAACAATAAAAATCTGATTATTTGTGTCAGAACGACGTGAATTGATTGCGAGCTACATACAATAGGAGCAGGGACAAAAAGCTCTAGGTTGTTTTTAGCGAATGCAAAGTGAGGGCCTTTGTCCAAATGAAATCACCTGCGCATGCATCTTAAAGACATGCGGATCTACGCAAGATGTTGATATAGGCTTAAAAATGCACTCTGATATTGTTAGTCAAGGGTTGTTGTAAAAACTTGTCGTGCTTGGCCATGCCTTAGTTGAGATGTATGCTAAATTTGGTGTACTTCTCAGAAAGCACAAAACATGGCTGTGGAGCTTCCTGTCCTGAATGTCATCTCTTGGAGTGCATTGACTGTGGGATATGCACAATAGGAGCAGGGCTTGAACACTCTCAACTATTTTCAGCGGATGTAGAGCGAGGGTCTCTCTCTAGATGCAATCACATACACGTGCATCTTGAAGGCACAAAAGACGTTGGTATGGGCTTAAAAATTCACTGTGATAATGTTAGTAAGATGTTGTTGCACAAAACTACCATGCTTGGAAATACCTTGGTTGATATCCATGCTAGATGTGGTTCTCCTGTGTGGGATGTCGTCTTTTGGAACGCACAAATTGCAGGTTATGCCCAACAACGGCAAGCTAGCAAGCTCTGGGTTGTTTTTAGCAGGTGCAAAGCAAGGGCCTTTCTCCAAACTCTATCACCTACTTGTGCATCTTGCAGGCATGTGGCTCTATGAAAATTTCTCTCAAAAAGATATGGCGTGCTTGACATTGCCTTGGTTGATATATATTCCAAATGTGGGACATTTTAGCAAGGGTTGTTTCAAAAATTGTTGTGCTTGGAAATGCCTTGTTCGATACGTATGCTAAAGGTGGTGCACTTCAAAAATCACAAAACGAGCTTGAGGAGCTTCCTGTGCTTCACAGCTGTAGGGCATACTTGTACGGCCAGTATGTCTTCGGGCTGGCCACCCATAGTCTAGGTTGTACCTGGTCCGTGGTGGTTGCCTGACCTTTGTCTGGATGCCCTCATATACTTCCATATATAATTTTTTGTTAGGTATTTTTTGAGGCATTGCCCTACCTCCCCCTGGGCACCTATTTATGGGGCCAGGGAGGTACCCACTTTCACATCTGGTTATTATGTGTTGGGTCCTTTGCTCATGGTAGTCATGGGGGGACTGATTGCCCCCTCTTCACCATATCCTGCGTTTGTGGTTTATTCTCTCTCTCTCTCTCTCTCTCTCTCTCTCTCTCTCTCTCTCTCTCTCTCTCTCTCTCTCTCTCTCTCTCTCTCTCTCTCTCTCTCTCTCTCTCTCTCTCTCTCTCTCTCTCTCTCTCTCATGCTTCCGCACACACACACTCTGACATGGTATCAATGGCCAGTGTTGAGGCGTTTCTCCCCCATTAGGTCCTCCCTCCCAAGAAGAAGAAGACCAGCCATCGTTTTTTGAAAAGAACAGTGTTTCTGTAGTTTCTGTAGTTTTCTTGCAAGAGGGGGTGGCGCCACCTTCTAGAAAGCTTCCATCATGACATAATGCTTTGCCATCTGCTTTTTTGTAGGAAACCTTCAGATATGATGTTCCCTCTGCTAGCGCTAGGGCTTGGTTCCTTTTCCTTGTCAAAAATACCCCTTCTCCATTTGCATTTTTGATCCAAATCTGCGTTTTTGGATAGTTGATGTGTTATTGCAGTAGTAGGGTAGCGCTCAGCTTTTCAATCCGAGATCTTGCCACCACCTTCTTGGCCTTGGCATCCGATGCCTTGCCAGTCTTGTTCTTCTTCAGATCGACAAATTTCAACCATATGCAACTGCTGTTTTCTTTGTTTTCAGCCCACTTTGGGTTGCTACATTGATTCCCCGCCCTCCCTACACCCTCTGCAGCACTTTGGACCCTGTCATCGATAGCATACGAGCATGCTGAAAATCGTTGGACAACAGTGTTTTCATCACCTTGCAGTTGCATTTTTGGGTGAACAGCAGCCTTTTGGCTTGTGTTTTTCACAGAGGATGAAGTTACCTTGTGCCATGACACCATCTGATGATGGTCCGTGAGGTCTCTCAGTAACTGCTAGAGTACACAATTTCTTCGACATCGGATTGCTCATTTACGGGTGTACGATCCTTCGGATCCATTCATTCTAGCCATCATTTGACAATTGTGCACTCCAAAGGGGTGGTGAATTGTGGTTTGCTATGGACGCACCTATGCACTCATGAGAGGAGTTCACACGAGATATGGACATGCTCATGGCATATGGGATTCTGACATTCCTAGAGAAGACAACACCATCTTTGGTGGACAGACACTTACCACTTGACCTTGACACGTCAGATCACTTGCTTACACGGGAGCATCTACATGGACTTAGGGAGAGGATATTGGATCTCTTCTTGGATAGGTTTATTGTTTGGATCTACAGGCTGGAGTGGGACTTTAGTGCTTTAGACTCTCTTGGAGAGATTACTCGCGAGATGCGGGAGATCAGGAATCCCACGACTACATTCGGAGTCACCTGGAGCTTGGATTGGATGGTAGTGCAATTGCTCTTCTACACTCTTGATCATTTGCATTGCTACCTTCAGAGTTTCTTACACTCACCCTTCGTAACCTTACAATAGACTTATCCCCCAACCTGGGTAGAACACTCCCAGCTCATTCACATTGAGAGCCACACTGAGATGCGGTTTGGTGGCGTTGTTGGCATGGATTAAGTTTTGGTTGACACCGGAGGATTGAAGGCAGGAGATATAGGCAAGACGGCACATATAGATTGGCCTAGCCTTTCCTCTTCTCAAAGGATCTTCACAGTGTGGATTGCTCAATCTAGCTTCCCTTCTTCTACAGGATGACCATGATGCAAACAGCTTGTTCTAACCACACCTCTTCTCAGAGGCCCTTCACAGCGTAAATTGTTGAGTCTTCACAGTGTAGACTACTGAATTTGGCTTCCCTTCTTCTACACGATGATCATGGTGCAGACAGCTTGGTCTAACCACACCTCTTCTCACAAGCCCTTCACAGTGCAAATTTTTGAGTCTGGCTTTCCCCTCATCTTGGATTACCCTACCTACTGACAGGTCACCATTCGCTGGTGGTCTGTGCGGTCTATCGATGACTGCTACAGCTTACGATAGCTTCTGTAGTGCAGAATGTTGAGTCTGGATCTCCTTGATTTGGAGGACGTTTACGATGCAGATTGCTACATCTGGCCTTCCTAGAGTTTCTCACAGCTTAGCCACCTAGACACACTAGGTTACAGGTGCACTTATTGATAGGCTTCCGGTCATTCTCATGACGGTTCTTGGGCTTCTCCATTTTCTTCAGACGTTCTTACTGCAAATAGCACATATCCTATTGGGCAGGACACTTGCATGTCTATTGACAGTTCTTTCAGATCTTCACGCGGTATCTTCACATTGTATCAATGGAGTACAACAATTTGCAACATTGCTCGTGATGGTATCACACCATGGACATTTCTTGGTGGTCGGGACACCCTAGACTGTTGGTACACTCAAAGAGTTCGTCGGAGTATTGTCCTTCAATGGAAATTGCAGTAGACATCTTTATCATCTGCCTCACATCTTTGGCTTCACGCGGTTTTTTCAACATCAGGTGCTGAGAGGGGGTGTTAGACTTACACCACTCACTGCTTCATAGGTCTAGGGCATACTTGTATGACTAGTATGTCTCCGGGTTGGCCACCCAGGCTATACTTGGTCCACCGCCCATCTTTGTCCGGGTGCCCTCATACATTTCCATATATCATTTTCTTGTTGGGTTGTGGAGGATTTTTCCAGGCATTGCCCTACCTCCCCTTAGGCACCGATTTATGGGGCCACGGGGGTACCCACTTCCACATCTCATTATTATGTATTGGATCTTCTTCTCATGGTAGTCATGGGGGACTGATCGCCCCCTCTTCACCATATCTTGCATTTAAGGTCTATTCTCTCTCTCTCTCTCTCTCTCTCTCTCTCTCTCTCTCTCTCTCTCTCTCTCTCTCTCTTCCGCACACGTGCACTCTCACATGGTATCAATTGCCAGTGTTGAGGTGCTTCTTTCACATCAGGTCCTCCCTCCCAAGAAGAAGAATGCCAGCCAGCGTTTTCTTGAAACAACAACGTTTTTGCAATTTGCTTGCAAGAGGGGGTGGCGCCACCTTTTTGGACAGCTTCCATCGCAATGGAATGCTTTGCCATCTGCATTTTTGCAGGAAACCTTGCGATATGATGTTCCCTCTGCTAGCGCTAGGGATTGGACCCCTTTTCCTTGCCAAAAATACCCCTTACTCCATTTGCGTTTTTTATCCAAATCTTTGTTTTAGACAGCTGTTGTGTTATTCCAGCAGGAGGACAACGCTCAGCTTTTCAACTCCAGATTTTGCCACCACCTTCCTAGACTTGGCATCCGATGCCTTGCTGGTCTTGTTCCTCTTTAGATTGACAGATTTCAGCCATATGCAACTGCTGATTTCTCAGTTTTCAGCCCACTTTTTGTTGCTACACTGATTTCTCGCCCTCCATACACCCTTTGCACCGCTCTGGACCCTATCGATAGCATACAACCACCATGCTAAAAATTGCTAGACCACGGCGTTTTCATCAGCTCATAGTTGCATTTTTAAGTGGATAGAAGCCTCTTGGCTTGTGTTTCTCATGGAGGATGAAGTTATCTCCTGCCAAGACACCATCCAATCTGTGATGTCTCTCACTGACTATTGCAATACTTGGTATCTTGACATTAGCTTGATCATTTACGGGCGTATGATCCTTGGGAGATCCACTCATTCTAGCCATCATCCAGTGGTTGTGCACTCCAGAGGGGTGGTGACTTGTGGTTTTCCCATACGCCATGAGCATGGCCATATCTCGTGTGAAATCCTTTGATGAGTGCATAAGTGTGTCCATGACATTCCGACGTCAAGAGCATCTACATGGACTTAGGGAGAGGATATTTCCAATCTCTTCTTGGATAGATTCATTACTTGGATCTACAGACTGGAGTGGGCCTTCACTACTTTAGAATCTCTTGGAGAGTTTACTTGTGGGATGAGGGAGATCAGGCATCCCACGAATACATCAAAAGTCACACGGAGCTTGGCTTGGATGGTAGTGCAGTTTCTCTTCTACACTGACCAAGGTGCCATATTATTTAATAGTTGAGAGTCTTACCTATGCCATGGTAGCTACAAGATTGGACATTGATTTTACAGCGGGAGTGGTTAGTAAATTTATGGAAAATCCTAGCAAAAAGCAATGGGAAATAGTGAAGCACATCTTGAGATTTTTGAAAGCTGTGATAGACAAGTGATTACACTTGGAAATAGTGATGCATGGATGTAGATTATGTGGGTTGTGTGGATAGTCAAGGATCCACGTCTGGTTTTGTTTTCCTATTTGCCCAATACTATATATGATCTTCCACCATAGAGGCAAAGCATGTGGTAGTTTCTTATGCTAGCAAGGATGCTGTGTGGATAGCTTGCCTAATGGGAGATCTTGCGGCATTACTTAGACTCTAGTGCTGCATTGTGGTAGTTAGGGTGAAATTGCATTGGCAAAGAACCCCATGTTTTACTCCAAGTCAAAACACATAGAATTCTATTGTCATGTGATACATGCCATATTGGCTAGCAAGCACATTGAGCTAGTCAAGGTTTATACAAATAAAACCCTATAGATACTCTCACAAAGAACCTACCCTCTCAAAGTGGCTTGCACATTGTATGCAGATCATCGATGTAGTGTGAAGCTACTTGAATGCTTCATGGTTGTATAGGTTATACATACATAGGCCAAATGTGGGAGATTGTTAGGGTTTAGGTCAACTAGCCAGACATCCATCACACTGACCACACTAACATCATCTCTTCTTTTGATCACATAGAACAATAAGGATAGGTGAGGGGTTAATCCTCATGCTAAGCTCCACCAACACTCTATGTCTACTCTTCTTCTCCCTCATACTCTGTACGCACCATGCACTCACACTCGGATTGTCTTGCTTTTAAAAATATCAATACAAAATGGTGGAGATTGAAGTAAATTTGTAGAAATCCCCAACTTTGGGTTCTGTTTCAAAACTAAGAAAAATAGTTTTCAATATTCGTCTTGTCAAATTTTGGTTTAGAATGCTTGTTTGGTAGTGTTGTAAGGTATTAAAGGAAAAGCAAGGTCGTTTTCATGTTTTGGTAGGTTAGATGGACATTTGGTTCATTTTTGGAAAACTCTGCTTCTTTTTAATAGTTTTTTCATGCTTTGTTTTTTCAAAAAGTAGGGTTGGATCCTTAATCTATGAGTCTCCAGGAAGCTATGGCTCAATTTTAGAAAAATCTACTTTTTGGACGCTTTTCACACTCTATTTAGCTTTTTAAGATTTTTCGTGCTTTTAGTGAAAAGCAAGTCCGCTTCCTTGTTTTGGTGGGGACAAGGAAAACTCGTTTTCTTTCCTTTTTATGCTATTTTTAGCTTTTCATGCTTTTTGTGTTTTTGAAAAGCAACGTACTTTTTACGATGATTTAAATATAAAATTATTATTTTTATTCACCGTCGAGTATAAAAACGATCGATAGGTGAAGAAACGAGATTAAGCAAGATTTTTATGGAAATTATTTTTATAAAAAGGTGGCACGTAAATATATCGGGCTAGTATGGGAAAGTCGTAATTATGTGGGGACATCACAGTGCAACATACTTTCGCCATGGTCACATTAGTTGCCAGGATACTGTCCAACTGATCAATTTGCAGTGTAAAAATTGAAGGAAAAGTGTTGACCATCAGAAGTTGTTCCATGTTTTTAGAAAATACTCGAGTCTTTTCCCAAAAAGCAGAAGCTATTCTAGGAGGAAGGGGGGCACCATCTCTCAGCTTGGGGCACATTCCAGCATGACAAAGCACCTACAAATTGGCCTAGAGTGCTTAGTTTTTAGTGTCGATAGTTGCAACTACTACCGCACGGCAATACATACCTATTATACGGAGTGGTGCAAGCTCTCCATAACCATCTCCATAAGATCTTCTCTCTCATTTGTGGGAAGAAGAAGAAGAAGAGAATTCTCTCTCTACTTGCTTACTATCTTCTCTTCTCCTTTCACGGTGTGCGCATCCTTCAACGACTTCGTGGCATAAAACTCTATGTAGCTCTTATCATTGCTCTCTTACGGCAAATCAAGAAGACTTTCAACGATCGGTATTCATTTCTAAAGTACGGTAAGAAGCTTTAAACTCCATAGCCATCATCTCTTCTCTCTCTACTCTATTTTTAGAGTAACTACCCTCTCGATGGTTGCTTTTTTGTGTCTGAGGGCATGTATGTACATGTCATACGTGTATGAGAATGCTTGTCTCATCACATAAAAAATGTTGGTTTATGCACACGGTGTGTTTATGGTCACATATGTACATAAAAAGCGCTTTTCATTTCATGTCATACAGGCGGTAGGAACACTATTTTGGTCATATCCCTCAAACCGCTATGAATAAAGTCAAACCCTTTAAATCAAGGATTAAACACATCATTTAGAACATTTTCTCTTGCGGGGGTCATGTGAAAATTCTACATGAGCAAACAGTCATAGTCAAAATACATCTTGTTTCCCACTGCACCTACCCCATGCTCCTTGGAGAACCACCATATAGATTCATCAAATGAGTGGGCCCACTTAACCAAATCAAAATATTGATTAAAATTGGTGATAAATTTATTTAGACCTCTGAGATCACTTCATGAGTGTGAGTTATTAGCCATTCCTTGTACCGGTTACCTACTTGTGTATGGGTGCTACCAAATTAAGGGGATTACCATATGGCATCGTGAGTTGGATTAACCATTCCTTGTACGGGTTACCTACTCATATATGGGTGCTACCAAAGGGGAGTAGCATATGGCATCGTGAGTTGGATGAGTAGTTCTTATATATTTTATGGTTTGTTTTGGTGAGATGGTTTGAAGTGTTTGACGTCCATAAACTTATATGAGGGTATATGGTTAGCCAACCCAAAATGTACGGACAAATATGAATTAGGTGGCTTTCTTTTTGTATTACGGTTTGTTGCATGAGTCTCATATACTAAAGTGATGTCATAAGCCTATTAATATATGTTATGGGGCTGAGCTTGATGCATTGGTTTGAGGTCAAATAATTTCATTTGTGTGTTATGCATGAACCAAAAATGGCAAAGATTTGTTTTTTGCATATATGTGAAGTTATGATATATGGTTCATTAAAGTGAAAGGGCTATTTTGTATCATAGTTAAGTTAATGGGATGATGTCATAGGATGTATGGAACCTCATGGATGGATGTGGATACCTCATGTGCATGTGTATATTGCTTACCACACTTCTATGTCAAATCTAGCTAAGTATGCTAGAGGGATAAGGTTGGTCATAGTGCATCACTTATGCATAGTCAAATATGGTCAAAATGGGATTTTGAAGCCATGTTTAGTTTCTGGTTGTGCTTCTTTTATGCATAAGATGTTCATGTCTCAAGAACCATGTGTGTGGGCTCAGTTTGATTGCAGTGGATATGTCAATTTCCAAGTGTGAGAGTTGTTTCATTTAGGATTATGGTTCATGGTCAAGGGTTGAGATTCCTCAAGGGTTGTGGAAGCCGGTGTGGCTCTTGGATCTATTTTTTGGGATATGGTTGTGCTACCAAAATTTTTACAGCCATGTTATGTGCTAAAGTGGTTTTGCAGTGTATTGGATGTGCATCACCCTGAGTTGGGTGGATTTCTCACCCACTGATGAGATTGAATATTGATTTATGGTTTTGGATTGGATCATAGAATGGTTTTGATGGTTTATGGTGGATGTATAAGGCTAGAGACCCTATACAGTCTATTGCTTGGAAAAGATCTTTTGTGCATATGGAAGATGCTATTGTGATTAGACTCATGTGTTATGTTTCTCATGGCAGCATTATGATGAGACTAGGATCACCTACATCACTTAGCCTTAGACAAAAGGGTCAATGAACTAGGACTTTGTTGGATCGGGGTGTTGCCTAGGTCTTCTTTTTTTTGGAATATGGTTGTGATGCCAAAATTTTTGCAGCCATGTCTACTTAGACACTAATTCTAGTTAACTAGAATTTTCATCCTTTGATTGTTGTAGGGTGCTCAACCAAATCTTATTCCTCCTATGGTGATTGGTTGAAATCTACATATAGTAAGCATCTTAAAAAAATATACATACCTTTGACATAGACAATTCTTGCTCAAACATCACTTACAACATCAAAGCGCTTGTACATATCTGTAAGTGTCATTGGTAGTGGGGAGTATTACCTACCCATCCATGTCAAAGATATTGTATCTAATCTCATTCTATTCTCATTTCATTTAAGTGCTTAGTTTTTGTCAGAGATAGTTGTATCACTTAGATGATGTTTGTATAGATTTGGCATTTTGTAGGTCATTTTCCCTTTTGTAAATATCGATAGTATATTTTGTTTCATTTCATTTCTCTCTATCATTCCTTATCTCTCTCTCTCTCTCTCTCTCTCTCTCTCTCTCTCTCTCTCTCTCTCTCTCTCTCTCTCTCTCTCTCTCTCTCTCTCTCAGAGTAAGCACTAGTCATGCATTCTCCCATCTATGCCATAAAAGATTGGCTATTTCCTTAGAAATTCTTTCTGGCTCCATCCCACTTCAAACTCTTGATCCATCCATGCGATCACAAACTTTTTGTCAAGATCTAGTTGACCTCTACATTACAAGAAGATAGATTAAAACAACTCAATAGTTATGGAACATTTAAAACAACACATTGATATGTATTCCCAAATTATGTGTAGGAGATGTGTAGTGAAGGCATGTAAAGCTTTAGCAAGTGTCCTATGCACTGGAAAAATAGGTGTCCGCCTCCAATAAGCACAATCTGCCCATCCAAGTTGATGCTGCATGTGATGCTGTAGGAACCAATTCATGTTCAAAATGATCTTTGGTGCTTAGAATTGGGACCTCATGAGGGCATGGTAGACATGTTGGACCCCAATGGAGAGTGTGACAGGATTTTTGAAGGTCGTACAGCCGTACAGGTACACTGTCAAACTTGTTGAGAACTTTTTCGAAAGAGACACTATGTGCATGAATCAACAAAAAGGTAATAAAAAAAAACTTATGAAATCATTTAAAATTTATGATTATAGTGAATTATTATCGTGTAGCTTGAGTAGTGTATGCTAGATGTTGAGTAGTGCTAGCTCCCTCAAGAAGAGGGGGTCCTCTTATTAGCACAAGTTTATCACATTTTGGTGATGAAATGATATACTCATATGCATAGCATATATACATACATACATATATACTTTACATAAAATGAGATTAAATTTGTGTGCTCATCCTATGTGAGGATCTTGATAAGAGTCCTATCTTTGCATACAAGTCTCAACATCTCCTATAGCTAGCATATGTGGTAGCCTCCAATTCCTTGTCAAAGAGCTACTAGTACTCCATGATGTCCTATGTTATTTGCTTCCTTGGAATCCCAACAACTTGTAATAACATCCCTTCAAGGCCTGTAGTAGTGCCACTCAAACTAAGTTATATTAAGTGCTATGTTATATTAAGGTTCCCAATAGAATATCAGCCCTATCCATTGCACATAAAACCACTAGACAAAAAGGAATTAGTATGCAAAAAATGATGTGGTTTTGATAAAATTTAAAAATTTCCAAGTTCCCTTTATGTCAAATTTTAGAACTTTAAAGCCTTGACGCATTTTTTTAGTAAACACACCAAGTGAAAATGAATTTTACAATTTTACTTGATATATGGGGTCAATACAACATGTACATGCAAGATGTGAATGAGTTTTAGTAAAATGGTGCATTTTTGGACAAAAAGATAATAAGCGTGGTTATTAATTTTTTTTGCCAAAATTGAAAGTTAAAGTTACACACATGTTAATTAGGTCTAGTACATAAAATTTAGTCTTTTCACTTTGAATTTGATGGCTTGAGGTAGATTCTTCTACTTCTCTCTTTTATCTTTGTGGTTTTGTCTGCGACTCTTGATAGTGGTGACTCTTCTCAATTTGGAGTGCATGGACTTGTCTCGTAAGTCATATAGATCTGCTCTGTCGAATTTGGACCATGTTGGAGTCAATTTATGCTTGTACTTAAAAACTGATACTCTGTGTACCTCCAAGTCATTTTCCAATTCCATAAGCATCACTTGATGTTTTCTCAATCTCCCAAGTAGGTACATTGTCTAATACTCCATGTATAATCCCTTTGTGAAGTAAGAGTTTAGTTTTGACACTTCACTAAATATGAGATTATTATCTATAGATCCCCTTGGACCCCTATAAACTGGTCATATGAGCTTATAGGAGAGATTGTAGGTCTATGCCATGGTCCCATTCAAGTTTGGTTCACTTTGGTGCATAAGATCGATCACTATGGTCATTTTTCCAGCTTTCTACCACGATGATGGATATAGGGTTTTTTTGGATTGCCCATTTGGTAATCGTGCAATAAAACAAGTTTATTTGTTTGTTAGGAACTTACCCCTCATGTCTCATGCAAGATTGTGCAGTGTGGAGTCCGTTGGAAGCTTGTAAATGGGCATCCATGAGCTCTCCAAAAGGTGACATAATTTAACATATAAACACTAAAATCACTCTTCAAACATGGCCCTTTTAGAGTAATTTTCACGTAGATGGGTCTGCATCTAGAATGCCTCCCTCCCCTCCTAGTTGGAGTCTTGTGACACAATAGTGTGTGGTCCTAGTAGTGATGTGCATGGGTTGAAAAATTGTGTCTATGCATAGAGTGAAGTGGCTCTAGCATGGTTTTGATGTCAATGTAATTTAAAACACTATGTTGTGTAAGAGGAGGTCGCTTAAGGGATTTCAATATTGAGGTTTCATGCATGTTGTTTCTCTTGCATAAAAGATATGTAGTAATTGAGCACGTTCTTTGATAGTCACTTGCTAACAGCTACCATGGTTCTTTCAATCAATTGGTTGAGAGATTGGAAGTTTCTTTGAGTGATAAATATTTAGTTTGTTGAAGCTTTGGTACCCACTTATAGGATGACTCAATTGGTGTCATGTCTTTTGGTTGGCTCATTGGCGTCTAGACCCATCTAGTTACAAGTGGTAGTACTCTCTGATGGTTTCTTCTTATGTAAGATGGAACCTTTGGTTTTCATGTTGATTGTGTGCTAGTGTAGTGAAGTTCTTCGAGCACCCAAATATGCTTAGAATTTGCTTGAAGTTGAGATTTTGGCACCCAATATTTCCTGATTCCTTCCATGCCTCTTTGATGAGGGTAAATATTGTGGTAGGCATTGAGATGTGGATACCCATGTGATGTAGGCATGGTACGTTGAAATGTTTTTGATTAGTTCGAATCTCATAGTTCAACTTATTTGTCCTTAAAAAAGAGTTTCAAGATCTTAATGTCCCGATCTTGAATCACCTTGTAGGTTCTCATTCAAGGAACTCCCAATACCATGTCTTTGTCTATATGTTCATCTAGGATGCAATAAAGGTTTGCGGACAGGGAAATCCATGCACTAGAAGGTTGAGGTTGATCATACCTCAAGTTGGAGTGAATTTCTTGTGACACTTTTTTACTTTGTCTTGGGAGTACTCTAAGGGTTGTGTCGTTCTCTTTTGTAAGTGGAGTATCTAATAGCACTAATCCTTGCACATGAATCTGCTAAGGCATTGACTTTGATTTCATCTTTCAATGTTATTGTGGTCCTCATGTCAAGTCCGTCCAACCATTGATCATCTTTATCTCCTTCATCTTTGGATAAAACTTGAGTAAATTGTAGAGCTTGAATCTACAATGCACTAAATAGCAGTGGTTTGTGGGCTAGTCGCATTACTGATTTCTCTTCAATACCTTGATGCGAGGTTCCTTTTGATTTTTTATCAATGATCTATTGGCACTTGATCTTTCATTATTTTGTTGCATGCATTATTTCTAAAAGATCATTGGTTAGTGGTAAATTATCTTTGCATAAGTGACAATCACTTATCCATTTTTTAATGACTTCTTGTAATAGCAATTTTTCCCTTACATGCACTTTTTTGGAGTCAAAATCTTTTGTCGAAAGCTTTTCCTCTTTTAGCTCATCTGTAGCATCCTAGTAATGGTCAAGGAAACTTTTTATTTGTCAAGTTGTACAATGGTTACCATTTGCATAGGAATAATGCCATAGCCCTCTTCATCACAAAATACGATGGGTATGGAATTATTGACACAAATATCCATGGTTTCTAATATTTGAGTCCATTTGAATAAATCAAAAAGAAGTTCAAGGAAGGGTTTTGGAAGGTAGTTCACATCATTGATGTCTCAATCCAAGATACAATCTTCTCGTTTTAAAATCCTATCCTCTCAAGCTTCACACATAAAAATATGAGTTTCTTTGTTTATCCATGATGGCAATGTAGTTGCAATTGAGTTTTTGGAATCAAATTCTTTGATGGGTGTTTTTAGGAAATCTTGTAAGAATGATCTTTAAGATTCATCTTTGTTACTAATACTACTTGTTTTAGATACAAGTAGTCATTTCCCCAATCCTAGATTTTAAAAGGTTTATAATCTGCCTTATAAAAGGTTTCCCCAAAAAAACTTCATAATTTAGTTTCTTTCCAAAATCTACAATTGCAAAAGTATGTTGGTAGGTTTTGCAAGAGATGACTATCATATTTTTCAATAATCCCATCGATCGTTCGGCCATCTACTAGTTGCAATTTCATTCTTGATTATCTCATAAGCAGGTTTATCCCAACCTTCTTATAAGCTTTGGTAGCTCTGGCAATGCCAACCCCATTGTCTAGTACAACCATGGTTTTGATATTGTTATATTCCACAAGAAGTGCTATATCCCCTTCACTTCCTTTGCAACGATCTCCTACCTTGTTCATAGTCTAGTTTGTCATGAGATTATTCACGTTTCAACTCTTTGGTTTTTTCCTTTATTACTCTAGTGATTCTTACTTTTTTCGATGTGTTTTGCAAATCTTTCCATAGGTGTTGTGTGTGATCTTCAAACATTTACCCAATATGATGGTACACTGGGTGGGTGTCAAAATTATTCACTGAAGATTCCACTTTTAAGGTCTGCTTTGCTTGACTTAATTTCATGGTCTTACACCCCAAATATTTTTCTTACTTTTCATCTAGGTATGAGGGTAGATTTTTGAATGTTTGGGCTTTAAAAGGCTTGACTATTTTAATTGTCATAGAATCTCATACTTACTTTTAGATTTAGCCGAATTTAGTTATGAAAGGAGAGATTTTTCCTTAAGATAAAGATAGAGTTGAGATCTCTTAGTTCTAGCTTGATTTTACCAAGTCTTACGAAACCAAGCAGTCTAATAGTTTGTCTATCAGCTACAAATATCTTGTTAAAAGATTCTAATTTATTACTTATATATTGTCACAAAAATCCATGATCTATCAGATATAAGCATGTACAATGAATGAAGGTAAATATTTTTAGTTTCAAATTGAAAAAATATCCAAAGGATCAATTTGCAACCTTCAATTTTTATAAAACTAGGTTTTTAGTGATAAACAATGTCCAAATGACTCCGAATTGTGCAAGCTACCTATGAGATATGCTCGAGATAGGTGCACTTTTGATGATACCCATTGGTTAAGTGTGTGGTCAAAGAGATGTAATTAAATTTTCAACAAATTTGGATAAGTTTTACATAAGTTCTTGCTATTTTTAATGGTTTGTGGACTTTGAGACAAAATAGCTATCAATTTCAATCAAAACTATTCCAAATAACTTGAAATTTGGCATATGAACTCTATTGGTATCCTTGATCAAGGGTTCCTTCAATAAAATTTCAAAATATTTTGTTTTTCCCTAGAAGATTATAAGTGTCATTATTATCTTCTAGCCTCATATGAAGATTTTTTGACATACATTAGTGGTATATGTTGTATATAGGACACTTGAAAAGTTTCATGAAGTTTGTTGGGGTAAAGGCATCTGTGACTTGATTGAACACCCAAGCTATGGATGCCTGCCCAAAATCACTGACCTTATTGTGTGTATGTATATACAACAATAAGGAGTAGATCTTTCTGAGCCCTACTCCACCCACACAACGTTTACTCTCTCCCTCTCCCCTTCTCGCACACACACACACTTCACCGCATCCGAACCGTGCATGCATGCATCGATGCACACACACTCTTCAGCTGGTATCAGAGCCACCAAGGCAATCGATGCATGCAATGGCTTCCCGGTAAGACACGAAAGCAACAAAGCTCGGTGCTTCATGGCACAAGATCGGAGCGGTTCGGAACAGATCTGACAAGGATAGGTTTCACCTGGAGGAGATCGAGCGGATCTCGGAGCTTGTATCTCATGATGTGTGCATAGCCTTCCCAAGCAAGCATGGAATTTTAGAGAATCTCTGCTGGGAATTAGGTCTGGAAGCCTGTGCATACAATCAAGAAATTCGAAATATGAATTGGGCCACAATTAACCTCAAAAAATCTTTCCATAAGCTTGAGAGCTTCATAGATCTGAGCAGCGCAGACATTTGCAGCTTGGTGCAATTGGGTAGCTTGGTGGAATCCATGAGCAGTTGGGAAGCAAACCCAAGCTGTGCTTGGAGTAGCAAGCAATTGAACAAGGGACATCAACGTGCTAGCATTTGCAACTTGGAGTAGTGAGTTGCAAGGCATTGAGAAACTCTCGAGTAGAGAATGGGCTAGATCTATAAGTAGCGCAATTAGATTGTAGCAGAAAATCAAACTTGAGAAGGGGAGAAATCTTGGAAGGCAAGCTTGAAAGCTAGCAACACTTTGTGAGCAGGCAAAAGCTTGCATTAAAGTGGTAAGGGAGTGTGTGTGTGTTGCTCTCTCTCTCTCTCACACAATACAGTCTTGATATCGCTCACACAGAGGAAAAGATTTTTATTTTCTTTTTCATCTAAGTGTGTGCTCACACACAAACACACACAATTCTTGGTTCATACGTGAGTCGAGCGAAAGAGAAAAAGCGTTTAGAGAGGAAGAAAGTAATGCTCGGTGAGTAGACGTGCATGCACAAAGGAAAAACCTACACACAAATAAGCTTGGGCATCATCCCATTACCCTCTAGCGGCTTCGGCATAGAGCAAGGGACCTAATTGAGGGAGAGAGAATGCATCAGCTCTTCTTTGGCATGCATACGACATTGATGGCATCAACTTCAAGCATTAACGATTGCTAGAGTCTCGGCGCATCGGTTTTGACATCGATTTAGGTGGCTATGGCATCGGTGCTTCCGTCCATAGTGGAAGGCAACATTGACATTTTTCTCGGCTTAGACATAGTGAGAGCGAGAGAGAGCGGTTGGACTGTCCTCCAGCATAGCCATGCCATTGGCGTTCTTCCCTTGACCATTTGAGAGTGGATATGCTCTGATGGACATCCCCCGACACCTTGGGATTTTTGACCTCGACATAGTAGGAGATAGATGAGAGAGAGAGAGAGAGATCAGCTCTCCTCTAGCCCCCATCTAGAGCAGCCCCTGGCTTTGACATAGTCTCCATAGTGTTTCGGCTTCAACGATACTCCCATTTTCAGCTTTGGCAACACACACCAATAGATAGCGGCTTTGACAGCCCATTTCAGAGCATTTGTTCCCATGAGCGTGGCTCTTGAAAAACGATTTTGACCACACGCAGCTGGTTGATTGTGCTTTGCGCTTGGTTTTCAGTCAACGTGTTTTTTTAATCGACGAGATAGTGCGCCAGATTCTCAACATTTTGCTCACATATGATTGTGTGGGGCATTTCAGAGAGTGGTTTTAGCATGGTTTTGTGCAGCTTATGCCATGTATGCATATGAAAATATAGCTTGAGCTAGCTATAGCTCGCACAGGTTCATAGGTTTACAACATTTTTGGACAAGTACATGTCCACAGAGACACTCGTTTAAGAGTGAGCTAGTTTGCCAGGGTTTTGGCAATGCATGTATACCCTTTGTGGATCTATTTATTGAGATATTGAGTGTTTATCTATGCTTTATGCAGTATTGGTGAGATTTTTTGAGTTCACTCAATTTTTAAGAAAAATTATGTCGAGAATTTTTCCATATTCTTTCCATGTTCTATGTGTATCTGTAGTTTTACTCTTTGATGGTGTAGTGGTCGAGTTTGAGTCCCACTTTGATAGGTTTTGTAAGCTTAGACACAATTTAGTGTTCTTGTACAAACTCTCGCAAGAGTGAGAGTTGTATATGCTTGTGTGGCTATAGAATTTTCCAGTCATAGGTTTCACAGGTTTTTTGCAGATTTTTACAGACACTTTCTCTTGTGGGATGCGTTTTGAGCTAGTTTTCTCACTACTTGCATATATGGTTATGCGCTTTATGCTCAGTTGAGCTGTTTGTCCTAGATTGTATGCTTGGAGATATAGCAGATTGTGGAGTTGACTTTATGCATATGTGAGCATCACTTTTGATGCGTTTGATCATGGTTTCCATGATTGTGTAGTGATCCAGTTATCTCCCACTTTGTTGCCATTTTGGCATGGTTTTATGGTAGAGATTGTACTTGAGTTTTCTCTCAATTTACAAGGGACATGGTACGAGATTTCTCCCATGTTTTCTTGCCATATTTTCTTGAAATTCAATTATGGTTGTAGATATGTGTGATAGTTTAGAGTCTACAGTGATGACTCATGAGAGACAACGGTCTCGTAGTTGCCGATATGTGTGATGTTGCCATTGTGGTCACACAGGGCACATTAGGCACCGTTGTTTTAGACATATGAGGTAGCAATGGAGATCTATGTGTAATGAAGATAAGGTTTTGACACATGCTAGAGTAGTGGCTGCATATGCTAGTGATGGTGATGTCATGTTTCCGTCTAGAGTTCCTTCTGCTTACATATCTTCGAGAGGTGACTTTTCTCCATGTCGGTTGCTAGATGAGGATGCAGTCTTCCATGTCACACCACATCGTGACTGGTTTAGGAACTTCTTTAGTGGGAGCTTTGGTTGTCTACACTTGGCTGATGATTTGGCATTCTACAGTGCAGGTGCAAGAGATGTTTGCCTGTCATTGCCCAAAGATTCATCATATACGCTACGACATGTGCGCTCGTTCCTCAGTTGGGATAGAGCTTGATCTCAGTGAGATGGTTAGGAGATTGTGGGTGTAACATTGCTTGGAGAGCAATCTTTTGAGATGCATTGTGGTTCATTAGTGATTGCCAAAGGAGACTGTAGTGGCTTGGTATATCCGATGCATGTGTCTGAGGTCCAAGATGGCATGGTCTTGGTTTTGTTGCTAGCATGCTTTGAGAGAGAGATGAGATGTGTCTCCTTCACAGGTGAGCTCCACCATGCTAACGAGACAGAGCATTTAGCCACACAAGATGTGCCAATAGACCCTGTACTAGTAGAGGTAGAGTGATAGTGCTCTAGTGAGACACAATAGGTGTTGTTAGGTCTGTGCAGGTAGGTTTAGAGTCTACTCCCTAGAGACACATGCAAAGATGACATACATGGAGTTCCTTGATATGCTCATGCTAGAGGTTGATGTGTAACAGAATATGACTAATAACATTGATTGTAGAGGAATTAAAGTGACAGTAGTGAGCATTTCCTTAAGAGAATTCTTAATGAGCATAGGGAGAGTACTTGATTGAAGATAGAAAAATAAAAATTATACCTAGATAGCTTGGCATGAACAATATTTTCAAAAGAGAGAGATGAGAGAATTAGAGAAATTGACAGCAATTGAGGACTGGATTTACTTGGAGCTGGTCCCCCCTCCAAAAGGCTTTTGTATTATAGATTTTCCCATAAAGAGCGACCTGGTATAATACATTCTTTGTGTTTCTCGAAACCTTGTTGATGACATAAAGGTGGTAAGCTTCATGCACCAATATTAGGTCCATAATTAACTTGCAATAGCATGAACTTGTCCCCGACCTCAATCCCAAGACCTCAAACACCTTCAAGAGAGCTAGTAGGGAGTGAAGGAAGGGAAGGGAAGAAGATGTATTCTTATGAAAAAGAAGTAGTCTCCTCACATATCGTTACTCTTAGAGCATAGCATAACATATAAATGGAGATGAAGAAGATGATAAGCACTGCTTTGAATCTTGACTCTTGTGTGGATTTACATTCCATAGCCAAGAGGTGTTGGTGTAATCTCTCTACTTCTCAAGCTTGGAGAAGGAGATGGAGTTCTAGCTCAACACATGAGAGAATGTGTGAGAGTCTTAGAGAGTATGCCCAATAAGGAGATCTCTCTGTTGCCTTGGTCAACACCTCTCCCTCCTAGCACTAGTTGCACCCCATTGGTCCATGCAAGTTCCTGGCCAATTAAAGGATTTGATCATAACTAGCAATAGAGGTAGCATTTAGACAAGTGTCCTCCTTTCTTCCTAAGAGAGAGAGAGAGCTTAATTAATTAATTGAATAAATTTAAATTCTCATTGGAGCTCCCTAAAGGCCATCCAATAGGAGAGAGAGAGAGAGAGAGAGAGAGAGAGAGAGAGAGAGAGAGAGAGAGCTTAATTAATTAATTGAATAAATTTAAATTCTCATTGGAGCTCCCTAAAGGCCATCCAATAGGATTTAGGCACACTATGAGGGAAACATAGCTAGGGGCTTGACATGTGTCCTTTATGCCTCTTGTGTCTTGGGCATGCCTTGAGTCTGTGTGAGCGTGTTCTCTCTCATCCCCTACCTTTAGGGCTTGTCCCCCTCCTATGTAGGGCTCATGTTTGACTTGAACATGAGACCTACATAGGAGGTTAGTGTTAGAAGTCCTTAGACATGGGACCTTTAGGTACTTAAGACCTTAGGCAAGCTAGGCATGTGCTTGAGGTGCTTGATGACTGAGGTACTTGATGACTAAGGTGCTTGAGGTGCTTGATGACTAAGGTGCTTGAGGTGCTTGATGACTAAGGTGCTTGAGGTGCTTAATGACTCAATGAACAAGGTGCTTGAGGTGTTCAAGTCAAACTTGCCTTTGTCAAGATCCTCCATAGCTGAAAATCCTAATAGTGGTATCAGAGCCCAAGCAATGCATTTCAACACGATGTCAACTTGGAAGTGTGGTTCTAGGCTTTGGTAGTGCAAAAGAGCAAGGCTTGTTGGTGGAAATCTACTCTAAACACATGCACACAACATTCAAAAATGTTGCTCACTGTGCTTGTCAGGATTTGTCTATCATACTTTTCATGTGCTAGCTCTTCTTTAAGTGCTTTCAATTCTTCTAATATTGCTATTGGAGATGATGATGTCAAAGTCAGGGTAGGTGTGTCTTGCATTGCTAGAAGTTGTGTGAGTGTGTTCTTGAACACACCATAAGACTCCTTAACGTTCAAATTCTTCTGCTAATTTGCTTCCAACTTCTCTTCAAGTGCCCGCCTCTCTACGTGCATTTGGCTATTTGCCTCTATATGCTCTTGTAGGGTTAGGTAGAGGTCCAATGTTTCTTTCTTTTCTTCTTTAAAAGCTTCTTTGAGCTAGACGTGACTATCATTGAGCTCTTCCACTTGCTACTGAAGCTTCTAATTTTCTTCCTTTAGTGTCACTACTTCCACTTGGGCTTCTTTCAGATCAATCTCTTAGGCTAGTGACGGCTCTTTGGAACTGGATCTGTTGATTGATGTGTTCTAAGTGCTTTTCAATGTCAAATTATTGAATTAGCCTAGCCCCATCTTCAATGATAGTGCTGGAGCGCGGAGAAACTGTCCCTCTTTCTGATGTAATCCGCTGTAGAAGGTGCTTGTCTCCGGCTCTTTCTCCTTTGGCATCTCTTTCTTCTCTTGTTTTTGATTAGCGGTTGGAGTCTGCTCCATCTTTTTAGGTTCCTTCTTTCCGCTTTTCAAACTCTTGTTGCAGTGGAGTCTTCCTTTTCTATCTCCTTTTCCTCTTTATCTTTAGCAACAGCTTGCTCCCAAGGTGGCTGCTTTTAAACTTTTGCTTGCTTTTTTGCTTCATCCTTGGTGTTGTCAGCAAGAAGAGGTATAGCTTCCTTGGGAGAGGAGGTGGAATAGTTTCTGCATGGATCTCTATGGGCTCCACACCCATCTCCTCCCTCGGTGGTCCTTTGTCATCCTTTTTTTTGCTCTTTGAGGAGTCTTCCAAGGATTCAAGTTCGTCGGTCTTTTGCTTCTTGGACTCCTCTTGAGCTCTTTGCTCCACCTTGCACTTGAGGACATTGTGAATGTGTCGATGCATGGTGACGACAAACTCCACTTTATTTGCAGTTGTCCTCCTCTTGTATTGATTTATCTTTTCCAAACTTTCTAATTTTCTTTGTTCTAAAGTCTTGTCCTGATTGTCCTCCTCTTTGTCATTAGCATCATCTCCCTCTGTGTCTACTTTTTGCTTTTCCTCAGCCAACTTTTGTCTCCTTTCCTCTCTCAATCTTTGTGCTTCTTTCTCAATTGTTGTGTGTGGGAGATGGGAATCTGATCCCTTAGTTTCCTTCTTGTCCACTCCAAAGGTATGGTGACATCTCGCTCTTCATCCTCATCTTCTGTAGTGGATTGAAACTTAGAAGGTGTATCTCTCTCTTTTGATCTTTTGTTTGTCATTCAGCTTCATATCCATCTCGGTCTCTTCGCTGTCTGATGTCTTCTTTTTGGAGATTTGTCCCCGTGTTTACTTCGTACTAGTTGCAAAAGATTGATTTGGGAATCGACCGGCGGTAGTTGGGGTGGTAGTTGGTCAATCATCAGAAGGGCTTGGTATGCTATCCTAGTAAGCACTGGCCCTCCATTCATGTAAGTTTTGTTCCTCTTGCTCCTCTTGAGGTTGGCCTTGACCTCAATTTCAAGGATCATTGGGAAGAGAATGGGTCTAGGAGGGCCTCTTTATTTGGCAGTTTAGGAAGTCAAACCTTTGTATTAAGAAAGTAATCAAAGAACAACTTTTTAATTCAAACAGGCAAAATGGCTAGTTTATTTGAAGTCAAAGTTTCCCCCCAAAATGGAATTTAAAATCTAGTGGGTAAAACCATATCATGTAGTATATCTATGGAAAGAGTTCGATGCGTAGATTGCAGATCTATGATCTCCACACAAATTGAAGATTATATGTAGGAGTTATGGAAAGCTGACAATCGTAAAATTATCCACCTCCTTTTTCGGGGGAAAAGTGTATCCTTTGACCACTCTTACACATCTCTTACACACCCACCATTCTTGCACACATGGCGTACACCTATTTTTCAAAATGTTAATCACCTCCATAAGCTCATGGTAAATAAAGGGGCCCTCCTACACCCCATTCTCTGCCTAATGTGTAACTCCCCAAGTCACAATGAACTACTCTTTGCTCATAAAGCCCCATTGGCATGACTACTACAATGTGCAGATTTGGCTATGTGTACCTTGGTAGTTTTTGTATTTGATATGTTAAGATATTAATCAAATTGGAAACTTTGTCTCTGAGTACACGACTTCCTTGTAAGTGAATTTATGACCTTGCTGCTTCACAAATGCTTTATCATTGTTGATGGACTTTGTCTTGAGCAACAGGTTGTGGTTTCCAAGAGGTAGGTGGAGAGCTTGGTTGATTAGGTTGACGGTGATCCAAACCTTCATTGTTTCCCCGTGTCTGTCTGTCAATGTAGCCTCACCATGGTATCAAATCGACTTATCAACTCATGGGCTCTCTAAAAATTTGTACCCCATGGAGGAAATATGAAAAAGGTGTCCATTTGTAGAAATCTAGAACCCTCGACGACTTCTTTTGCCGGTGCAAAGTATAGAGTTCTTTTGGGAAGATGTTTGTCTTTATTTTAGTGCCATCTGCTGCTTGAAACCTTCCAATAAAGACATTTGTTGGTATATTGCTAGCTCCTTCTCTAAAATGTGAGCTTTCTCATTAGATGAGAACTCCACGAGTTGGTAAGGGGGAGCCTCCCACTGCTTTCTTGGTCAACTACAAGGCATTCTCTCATAAAAAATGTAATTAGCTCCAAACATTGGCCAAAAAGGTTGTCGAGAAAGTTGAAAAAACGCAAACTTGACCATAAAATGTTAAATGAGCATAACTTGATCAAAACAAGTCCAAACTTGACCAAACTTCACCACTGCATCTAGGACAACTACATGAAGTAGGTCATGTGATTACAGGTCAGTTTTGGCTCAGGAGGTCATGGATCATGATCCATGTTGGAACACATATTACAATTATGGTAATACTATCTAATAAAGCATGATTTGGGGATGCTATGGTTCACTTATTTTTGAATTTGGATCACTAATTGGGAATTCATGCCGCTTTTTGGAAATTTTCTCAGACTTAGAGAATTTTGGCATTCTGACAAGGGTTTTGAAGTTCAAATGACTTGAAACTCTAGGTTAATGTTATTCTTGGCATTTGGGATTTGATGATGTGATTTTGTTCTGGAAAGATTGCAGGGGGTCATGTATCACGATCCATTTTCAACAGCCATTTGGGGTGAAACTTGGGGCACTTGTTCCTATAGCATATCCTAACACAGTGGTGAATTTATTTCAAATTTGGACAAGTTTCTCTCAAGTTCCCCAGATTTCCAAATTATGGCCCAATTTGGTTCAACTTTGCCATATTTGGTTTTGGTTGGCAACTTTGATCCTTGATGGTGATCAATCTATTTATTATATTTCTCTTCTATTGATTTGGGATTGAAGTAGGGCTTATACCTAGATATTTGTTTTTTTCTGGCCCAATTGGAGTCACCTTGATCCCCTTACTCTCCTTGGAAAGTTTAGACCATTATCCAAGCACTTTCTGGCATTTCTTGATTCGGTACTACTTCACAACACTCTTGACTTTGCATTTAGACCAAAAACACACTTTTAGTCTTTAACCCTCTCACACTGCTGATATTTTACGTCCAAAGACTAAAATGTTGGCACATAGCACAATTTGTAGCTTGTATACACACTTTGCACTCAATTCTAACAAAATCTTTCTGTGGGGGTCATGGATCACGATCTATGTTCAACACCAAAATTGGACAAAACTTCATGGGTAGTCCCTTGACATGTTTTTCAAGCTATTGGTGCACTTTTTCCAAATTTGGACCAATTTTTCCATTTGTGGGTCAAAATGATCATTTGGTGATTGAAAACCTGAGTTTACTTGGTTTTTGGTGGTTTTGATGTCCATTTCACACCAACTTTCCAGGGCACATTTCCCAAGGTATTTACAAGCTAACTACACCAAAAATTTCCTATTTGGGCAAGTTGGGGCATAAGCTTCTATATTAGAAATACTTTGTTTGATGTACTCTTTACATTCCATGCTGAGCATAAATATTTCAATAGTTCTTTAGCATTGGTCTTGTCTATAATTGTGAACAATATATACTCACCAAGATGCAACCTAATAGTTGCCATGGCATGCGCAACAGGATCCTCTAATTTATCATCAATCTACAAACCCTCTCTAAACTCTATGAATGGCACTGTAAGTCCTTTGTTGATTAGCACATCAAGCATTCTCTACTTTCATATAGTGAAATGTGTGCCATCAAGCTTCTTCATGTAGTAATCTTCTTTTTGAGTCAAAAGATCCAACCATACTGACAAGAGCTAACTACAAGAGAGTAACACCAAGAAATTATGTCAAGATCTAACTACAAGAGAGTAAAGCTAATAACTTCTGGATTTTTTTGACAAATAGAGTCTCTCTACATTGCGATGAAAATTTCAAACTTAGCGAAATCACTACAATCTCAATGAAAAAAAAGCGTTGTAAGAAAATTGGAGGACTCACAAGAAAATTATGCTAGATTCTCCTATGTAAAGAGATCAAAATCTCAAGAAAAACTCATCAAATTTGTGCATAAACTACAAACCAAGTACTGACATGGCATAAATTGGCATAAACTTCTCAAAAAAACAATTGAAATATTGCCAAGTTGGCATCAAAATACCTAGACCCATCTGTACATGTCCTATGGTGAGGCCACAAATGGGGATCTCGAGCATTCTAATCCACATCAAAATAGGTAACCTAGCCCTAGTGCTTGGCTTCAAAAACCTCACACAATGACCCTCAGAAAAGGTTATGCAAACATGAATAGCCATAGTCTTAGAAAGGGCTCTTTTGAATTGAGTCTTAAAAACTGTTGAGATATCCAAACAAGCCAAAATTGGCTCCACCATGAGGTACAATGGAAGTATCTGGAGCACATCATACATATGTCATGAAATCAATTCAAAGTGTAGGATATGGATGTAAACAAACACGAACAAGTGTGCAAGCAAAAATCACAAAAATTGTTCCTTGCAAGGAGTAAAACTCTCTCAACAAGAGAGCACAAGCACTCTCAAGTGCTAGTCATGTATAAACCATATGCATCCAAACTACCATGATAACTATAATGGTTGTCATTGCCAAAGATGCTCACAAATTTTCCATGTCAAGAGAACGAAAATCCTTGTGCATGTAAATCTAATCTGAGAATTGTCTTTGAGAATCAGTCAATGGCTATGCATAGGAAATGTCATAAAATCTAATATCTAACCAACCCAAATGATTTTCTCATATTAAAATGATCACTTAATGTGGGAGAATAAACGGAAACAAGTGTTAAGATATAGATATGTGCTTTTCATGCTTGAGGTGCTTGATTAAGATGCTTGAGGTGCTTGACTTGGTGCATGATTAAGGTGCTTGAGGTGCCTTGAGAAGCTTGCCTGAGATGCTTGTGGGAACACCCCCTACTTCAAGTGCTTAGTCATGCTTGATGACTAAGGGGCTTGCTCATCCAAAGTCAAAACGATCCCTACAAGGAGGGGGGCGAGCCTACAAGGGGGGGGGGGGGGGGGATGAGAGAGAACACACACACACACATACACACACACACACAAGGGAAGCCCCAGCTTGAAGAGGCAGCAAGGACACTTGTCAAGTTCCTCCTCATGTTGCGCTCATGGTGTGCCTGAAACCTATTGGTTGGCCACCCAAGGGGTCAAATGATAATAAAGGATATTTAATTAATTGATTTTGCATTTATCAAGTTCTCTCTCTCAAAGGGGAAAGGGGGACACTTGTCCCAAGGCTACCCCTGTTGCTTGTAATGGCTCCTGCTTGTGATTGGCTAGGCCTGGAGGGGTCCAATGAGCTTCAAGCATGAGCTACAAGGGGGGGGTCGACCCAAGCAAGCTAGGGGGGTGCTTAGGGGGTATACTCACCCACACACACTCACAAACACTCTCATTGTGTACTATGCAAAGTGCAAGAGCTCCCTCTCTTTCTCCAAGCAAGTAGAGGTTGAGAGCCTACACCAACACTCTTGGCTATGGAGTGCAAATCCATCCAAGAGCCATGCTTCAATGCTTGAGCTTGCCATTTATTTCTTCTTCATTACTATGCTATTATGTATGCTAGCACAAGAGTTATGATAAGTGAGGAACTAGCTCTTTCTCGTATAAAATGTTTCTTCTTCCTCTTCCCTACCCTCATTCCCTGCTAGCTCTCTCCACCTTCGAAGGTGTTTGAGGTCTTGGGACTGAGGCTTGGTATAGTTAAAGCATTCTTCAAGTTTAGGTTATGCTATGATGGTGATGCAGGAAGCTTTCCATCTTCACTGCTTCACCTAGGCCACAAGGAACACAAAGAATGTATTGTAACAAGTCTCTCTTTATGGGAGAAATCATAATACAAATGCCTAATGGAGGGGGGACCGGCTCCACATAAATCCGGTCCTCAACTGTTGTCATGTTCTCTAAATTCTCTCTCTTGCAAAAGTATTGTCTATGCCAAGTTAACTAATTGCTATGATTATGTTGCTATCTTCAATTATGTCAACCCGCTATGCTCACAAAATCATTTCTTGAAAGTACTCTCATTAAATTCCGCTACTCTCAAATTGAATAGGAAAATTCCATTACATTGGTATCAGAGCATTTGGTTTCTCTTTTCTTGCTTAAGAAGAGAGGTCCTTAAGTAGCCTATAAATGGTTGATGTTGTTAATTATAATAGAGTATGTGGAACTGGGATCTAATATCGGTTTGGTTAAGACCACTATGTGGGGGATGGTGCACACCTTGGGAGCTTTGGACTTAATAATGGAGTCTTTTTAGACTTGCCTACGGCTTTACCATTATTGAGCCATAAGAAGTCCGAAAGGAGCTAGCCCTTGGCAACTCTGCTATGTTAGACCTACTCCTCTACTCTCTATAATTAACCACCTTAAGCCGTGGGTGTAGATACTTAAGAGCTGATTTTCAAAGGCTAAGAGGAGTGGCAACTAAGGGTTTGTATTGCCAAAGAATACACTAAGTATAAACATAAACTTTGTTAACATGGCTGACAATAATCAAGAGTGTAGAATGAACATTGATAGCTTTGATTTTGCACATGAAGGTGCTAATGATGATGCTCCCATGTTTGTGAATTATCTCGTCACTAGGTTGCAACAAGCTATGGGCAACCCTGCTTTGCAAGCCGAAGTTACTCAACAACTTCGTGCTTATGGAATTTTCCTTCCTCTCCCAGAGGAGAGAGAGCTTAAGAGGCCTCTTGAAGAGACCCCCAAAAGAAGACTCTCTCCCATTCGAGAGGAGGAATCCAAAGAGAAAGAAAGCAATGACAGTCTAAGCTCTTCTAAAGATGTGGCTCCACGAAGACGGTGGTCTAGACGATAGCCTACTCCTCCCAAGAGGAAAAGAGCAACCCATAGTCCTTCTCCTCATCACTCTGAAAGGAAAGAGAGGAAACAAAGGAAGACAAGGGCTAGGAAGAGGTCACCCTCTTCTCCTTCTTCTTCACCTTCCTCCTCTTCCGATGAAAGTTATGGCTATTCTCCTAGAGAATACAAGAGGGGAAGACATTGCAAATCATTTCCTGTATGGCAAAGGTCACAAAAGCTAAAGAAGTTCAAGGAGGGAGGAAAGAGTATCTCTTTTCTCACCTATGATGGCACCTTTGGTGCTACCGACAAAGTGTTGGCCTTCATCCAACAATTTGATGCGGCCTTTGGGGACGAGGGCTTCACAGAGTCCTCCAAGCTACGCCATGTAGCTATGCACTTCCAAAAATCAGCTCGTCAATGGTGGGCTAGCCTTCGTGGCAATGGAGAAGCGCCAAAGACATGGAAAACTCTACGAGTTTCCATCATGAAGCAATTTCTTCGAAGTGATACGAAAGAAAAAGTTCTTACCGAATGGCGCGGCTTGAAGCTTCTCTCTCATGAGTCTATCAACAAGTATGTAGACAAGTTTTGGGATTTACATCTCAAAGCTACCGTCTTTCAAAAGATAGACTTTTCCGAGCAAAGACAGCAATTCTGTGTGGGATTACCTGAAGAGATGGACGAATACATCAACTCTCAACGGCCCGATACTATTACCGAAGTAATCCACCACACCATGGTTGCTTCACGCATCAATTTCCATCAAGGGGCTAGACGTAATGTCAAGCCCATGGAAAACAAAGATAAAAATGATGCAAAGGGGAAATCCAATACTCAAAATAATTCCCAAGGCACTTCCAACAACAACAACAATCGGTCCAAGGAGAAGGGAGTTTACAAAGGTAAAAACAAACTCTCTCCTGAAGAGCTTGAAGCTTTTCGCAAGGACCATAAGTGTTTCAAGTGTGGGGAGCAAGGACATGGCTATCGTTCTTGCCCCAAGAAGAATACTCGCAATGAGACTCCTAGGGCTTCCACCATCGAAGCTCCAAAAGAGGATGCTCATTGCAAAGGATCATCACTTTCCTATGCGTGGGAAAAGGTAAGAGAGCATGATGCCTTCATCTTGTTTGACCCAGGCTCTACTCTCAACTTCATATGAATAGAGTTGGCCACCAAGTTGGGCATTCAAGATTTTGAGATGGGAAATATAGTAACAGCTGATGTAGCTTTCAAGGGACAACAAGCCTCCGTTACTCCCTTGATTGGGAAGTTGAGGCTTCATGTCCAAAGCTATGTCGACAAAGAAGACTTCTTCATCTCTCCTCTCCAACATCAGGATGTTATCCTAGGGGCACCATGGTTTGATCGCATGGCTTCCAACATGAAGTTCCCTGAAAGGAGAATTTACTTCACCTACAGGGGAACATGTATATAGATTCTAGTGAGCGTGGTCGCACTATTCCACTTGTAAATCCTCTTTCTTTTGATAAATCAATGAAGAGCTCAGTTTCTGCGTACATGATTTATGTCAAAGAGTCTCTAAAAGCTAATAATGTTTCATCAAATGAAAATGATAGGAATCAAGAAGAGTTAGACTTGTCTACTTTTCTAAAAGGATTCCAAGATGTGTTCATCGATGATATCCCTATGGACCTACCTCCAAAACGAGGGGATGATGACCATCGTATTGAGCTCCTTCCAGGAAGCTCACCGCCTAACAAACCTCCTTATCGAGTCTCACAAGCTCAACAAGAGGAGATTATGAGGCAAGTACAGGAATTGGTAGACAAAGGGATGGTGAGGCCTAGTTCCTCTCCCTTTTGTTCTCCAGTCCTTTTAGTGCAAAATAAAGATGGTACATACCGTATGTGTGTGGACTATCGAGCAGTAAACCATATCACTATCAAAAACAGATTTCCCGTGCCTCGGGTAGAAGATCTGTTTGATAAGCTACAAGGCTCTACCTACTTCAGTAGGATTGACCTTAAGAGTGGCTATCATCAAATAAGGATAGTGGATGAAGATATCCTAAAGACCGCGTTTCGCACAACATTTGGTCTTTATGAATATCTAGTCATGCCTTTTGGCTTGACTAATGCACCAGCTACTTTCAATCGTCTCATGGAGAAAATTTTTACACCATATCGTAAATTCAATGGAGTGTTCTTTGATGATATCATCATCTAATCCAAGTCTTTGGAGGAACATAAGCAACATCTCCAAGTTATTTTTCAAGCCTTGAGGGAGAACAAACTTTTTCTCAACCAAAAGAAAAGTGAATTCTTCCTTCAAGAGATTCAATATCTAGGTCATATTATCTCTCATGATGGTATTCGTATGGATCCATCAAAGTTAGAGGTAATAAAATCATGGCCTAACCCAAGGAATCTACATGAGCTAAGAAGCTTTATTGGTATGTGTGCATACTATAGACGCTTCATAGCAAAATTCTCTCAAGTAGCAGGACCACTACACGACTTAAAACAGAAGAACGTTAAGTTTGTATGGACTACTCGGGAGCAAAATGCTTTTGAAAAACTCAAAGAGAAGCTTACTTCCCAACCAGTCCTCGTGCTTCCGGATCTCTCAAAGCCATTTGAGGTCCAATGTGATGCTTGTGGTGATTGCCTTGGAGCGGTTTTGCTTCAAGAAGGGCATGCCATAGCATATGAGAGCCGAAGGCTCAACAGTGGTGAACGAGTCTTGGGAATTTATGAGAAAGAGCTTTTAGCTGTGCTACATGCCCTAGACACATGGAAGCACTACCTATTGAGGACTCCATTTATCCTACGAACTGACCACCAAAGTCTCAAGTATTTCATGACGCAAACCAAGCTTTCCGACAAACAAATGAGGTGGGCAAATTTTCTTTCGCAATTTAATTTCCATATTGCTCACATAGCTGGTAAGCACAATCAAGTTTCCGATGCAC
The DNA here is from genome assembly GCF_014529385.1 of Adiantum capillus-veneris. Lineage (NCBI taxonomy): Eukaryota > Viridiplantae > Streptophyta > Polypodiopsida > Polypodiales > Pteridaceae > Adiantum > Adiantum capillus-veneris. The sequence goes on from NC_140931.1 coordinate 153,764,104, forward strand.
TTTCACGACGACGAAAAGTTAATGCGGTGTCTATAGCTACTCACAATGATCTATCCTCTATGATAGATGAGTATACTACTGACCCTGACTTTAGAGACATAATGTCAGCCCTTGCTTTGGGGAAGAAAGAGGAACCATTCACCTTGCAGGATGGTTATCTTCTCCATGGAAATAGGCTATGTGTTACCCATTCCCTTCGTGAGAAGGTTATGTATGAATCCCACGCTCCTCCATATGCATGGCATAGAGGTATTCAACCTACTCTCCGAGCAGTAGAGACGTATTTCTATTGGCCTACCATGAAAGTGGACATACAAGAGTATGTTTCAAAATGTTTAGTATGCCAAAAGACCAAGTATGATAGAGGGAAGCAACCTGGATTACTCCAGCCATTGCCTATTCCAAATTCACCATGGGAGAGTATATCCATGGATTTCATCTTTGGATTACCCAAGTCTATCCATGGGAATACAGGAATATGGACAATAGTCGACAGGTTTAGCAAGCAAGCACATTTTATTCCTGCAAAAAGACTATTAAGGCACATCAAATGGCAACTCTCTTCATATCTCAGATTTTCAAGCACCATGGATTACCCACATCCATCGTGTCAGATAGAGATCCTAGAATGACCAGTAATTTTTGGAAAGGTCTCTTTGAAAATCTAGGAACAAGATTGAATTTCTCTTCGGCCTATCACCCACAAACGGATGGCCAAAGTGAGATAGCCAATCTTAAGATACTCGATCTACTCAAGACTTATGTTACCGAAGTAGATCAACGCTCACAATAGGAAAAGTATTTACCTCTAGTAGAGTATGCCTACAATAATATTGTCCATACTTCTACGGGGAAAGCACCTTTCGAGATCATAGAGGGAAGACCTAAAAGTCCCTTGCTACTCAAAGTACATGGGAAGATCTTCGCTGCCGATGAGTATAGCCGTGACCTACAAGAATCTTTTCAAAAGATTAGGGAGGCTATAGCCATCTCTCAACAAAGGCAAAAAGCTGCTGCTGATAAGCACAGAAGAGCCTTAATGTTCAAAGAAAATGATTGGGTCTTACTCAAGTTTCCTAAAGCTCGATTAAGGCAAACGACGGGCAAAAATCCTACGGGCCATCAAATGTATTATGCTAAACTAGCAAAAAGATACTATGGTCCTTTCCAAATCTTGAAGCCCATCAATGAGACGGCTTATCAACTCAAGTTGCCCAACCATTGGCTTATACACAATGACTTTCATGTAAGCCTACTTAAGCCCTACAAAGGAGAGCCACCAACTGAACCAATTATTGAAGACCCTCCCGAAGTTGAAGACCAAGAAGAGGTGCTACAACCCGAAGCTGTCCTTCGGCATGAAGACAAGGTACTACGACATGGTAAGATAATCCGATGGTATATTATTAAGTTCAAAAATTATCCTTTTGAAGATGCTAGATGGATGCAAGGAGTACAACTTAAGGATAGTATGAACCTTGTCAATGCTTACAATGCTACATTAGAGTAAGCAAATGTACAAATTTCTTTTAAATGACTCATGTTTTTGTCTTATAAGACTAGTCCTCTTTTTAATTGTGCACAAATTTAACTAATATGCATGCTTAGAATCATGTTTGTGATGACGACATCTCTCAAACACCAAGTAGAATTTGTCACTCTACTTTGGAAGAATGAAATGGACTAAAGAACAGACATGCTTGCGGCAACTATGTCTCCCAAGCACCAAATGGATTAGTCATCCATGTTGGAAAGATGTCGTAGGATAAAAAAGGGATCCTCTACCCATTAAGTACTATTGACTAATGACTAAGGCTTTATCTCTTCTACCTCATAGTCGAGGACGACTATGATTTCAAGAGAGAGGTAATGTCATAAAATCTAATATCTAACCAACCCAAATGATTTTCTCATATTAAATTGATCACTTAATGTGGGAGAATAAACGGGAACAAGTGTTAAGATATAGATATGTGCTTATAGATCTATCTCAACACGGGGCCAATAGTAAAGGGGCCCAAATGGGAGATGGTCTATCAAGAGCAAGGCTAACCAATGGAGAATAAGACCTTAGGGTTAGCTTCATTGAAGACCTCCAATAATGTGTGTAAAAGTCCTTTGACCTTAGGTAAGCTAGGGCTGAGCTTGAGGTGGGAACCCGACCCAAACTCCAGGTGCTTGTCGTGCTTGAGGTGCTTGTCCTGCTTGAGGTGCTTTTCATGCTTGAGGTGCTTGATTAAGATGCTTGAGCTGCTTGACTTGGTGCATGATTAAGGTGCTTGAGGTGCCTTGAGAAGCTTGCCTGAGATGCTTGTGGGAACACCCCCTACTTCAAGTGCTTAGTCATGCTTGATGACTAAGGGGCTTGCTCATCCAAAGTCAAAAAGATCCCTACAAGGAGGGGGGCGAGCCTACAAGGGGGGGGGATGAGAGAGACACACACACACACACACACACACACACACACACACACACACACACAAGGGAAGCCCCAGCTTGAAGAGGCAGCAAGGACACTTGTCAAGTTCCTCCTCATGTTTCCCTCATGGTGTGCCTGAAACCTATTGGTTGGCCACCCAAGGGGTCGAATGATAATACAGGATATTTAATTAATTGATTTTGCATTTATCAATTTCTCTCTCTCAAAGGGGAAAGGGGGACACTTGTCCCAAGGCTACCCCTGTTGCTTGTAATGGCTCCTACTTGTGATTGTCTAGGCCTGGAGGGGTCCAATGAGCTTCAAGCATGAGCTACAAGGGGGGTTGACCCAAGCAAGCTAGGGGGTTGCTTAGGGGGTATACTCACCCACACACACTCACAAACACTCTCATTGTGTACTATGCAAAGTGCAAGAGCTCCCTCTCTTTCTCCAAGCAAGTAGAGGTTGAGAGCCTACACCAACACTCTTGGCTATGGAGTGCAAATCCATCCAAGAGCCATGCTTCAATGCTTGAGCTTGCCATCTATTTCTTCTTCATTACTATGCTATTATGTATGCTAGCACAAGAGTTACGATAAGTGAGGAACTAGATCTTTCTCGTATAAAATGTTTCTTCTTCCTCTTCCCTACCCTCATTCCCTGCTAGCTCTCTCCACCTTCGAAGGTGTTTGAGGTCTTGGGACTGAGGCTTGGTATAGTTAAAGCTTTCTTCAAGTTTAGGTTATGCTATGATGGTGATGCATGAAGCTTTCGATCTTCATTGCTTCACTTAGGCCACAAGGAACACAAAGAATGTATTGTAACAAGTCTCTCTTTATAAAAATTATAATACAAATGCCTATTGGAGGGTGGACCGGATCCACATAAATCCGGTCCTCAACTGTTGTCATGTTCTCTAAATTCTCTCTCTTGCAAAAGTATTGTCTATGCCAAGTTAACTAATTGCTATGATTATGTTGCTATCTTCAATTATGTCAACCCGCTATGCTCACAAAATCATTTCTTGAAAGTACTCTCATTAAATTCCGCTACTCTCAAATTGAATAGGCAAATTCCATTACAGGAAATATAAAAAAGAGCATACATCATGGCCAAATTCATATGGATATCCCAAAAAAACTGCTCTAAAAAATGCATGAGACTATTGCTAATGGAAATAGTCTCATGCATGAGACTATTGCTAATGGCAATCTGTGACCTACCTCCCACTTTTGATAAACTACCTCTTTGTGTCATTCTCTACAATGCTAGAGAGTGTGTAAATTATTTTAGTCAATGTTCCCAAAGTCAAAGTCGATAACCATGCCAGGTGTCAATCCTCTATGGAAAAGGCACCTGACTCATGCACATCAATGTGAAAGGAGAATCCAAGAAGAAATTGATTCTGCAAGCCAAGAAAACAGGTTGTTGATGTCAAGAAAAGTAGGTGTCAATGCTGATTCTGCCAATAGATGGAAGTGTCTTGCCTACTTGAAGATGATGGAGTCATCAAAGTCAAAAATCTTTGTGCATGTGTGTATGTACGTATTTGATGTTGAGAGGAGAACTCTTGACGATGCCAAGTGTATGTGCATGTGAGTGTGTGTCAAAAAAAACATGCCGTACTTCTCTCTCTCCAATACCAGAGAAGAAGCACCTAATCTCCTTGTATCGTCGAAGATGATGTCAAATGCTGGAGAAGAATCAAGAGTCCAATTTGATGTCAAAGACATTGACTGAGAACTATCTTTTGTTGTGCTACTCAAAAGGATATTTTGAGCATATAAATGGCTTTGAAAGGGGATAAAAATGTAGGACTCCCGTGAGAAATACTCTCATGATGACGAAGAAGGCAACAACAATCAGAACCAAAATCCGGTCTAAAACTATGCGCACGCGGACATTAATTCCAACTCTCTCTCTCTCTCTCTCTCTCTCTCTCACACACACACACAAACACACACACACACACACACACACACACACACACACACACACACACACACACACACACACACACAACCTACGAGATCTCCTTCACTACTATGTGCTAGATTCAAGCTCCAAATCTCCTTTGTTCAAGCTTTTGCATAGTCACAAGATCTCTACTAAGTACACGACATTTACTATGTTCTTCACCTAAAGCTACAAGCCTTGCCTCATTATGAAGCTCATGCATGTGGAAGAAAGGAGGACGTCACCACTATGGATTTGATACCACTTGTTATTGTGTGGTGTGTGTGGAGTGTGAGGGAGAGGAAGAGCAAGCACAAAGTGTTGGTGGAGCTCAGCATGAAGATTAATCCCTCACCTCTCCTTATTATTCTATATGATCAAAAGAATAGATGACGCAAGTATGGTTAGTGTGATAGGTGCCTCGCCAGTTGGCCTAAACCCTAACACCAAGAAAATTCTCATAATCCCATTTGTACTTGCATTATTTTCTCCCCATTCCATAAGTCTTATATATGTTGTGTACAAAGTGACAATGAAAATATCTAAGCACCTTACCATGGATTTGTATGTACGTATCTTTATTAAGAGATTTTTTACATATTGATTATTTCTCTTCACTCTCTACATAAAATACAATCACTAGGAAATGCATGTATCATGTTGTAATCGAGTCCAAGATTACTCAATATCTTTTTTATCTCATCTCTTGATGTAGTAAGAACATTGTGTGAGGGTAGGAACTTTTGAGATAGTAGCCTGCAACATTTCAAGAAAACACCACGTACATATTAAGTATTGAACCGTTAAAAAATAACGCAACTAACACTAAAAATTGAGAAGGCATTTACCTTAATAGTTCCAAATGAATGTATCACTCCAATCATAACTATTTTGGAGGTTTAAAATAAGAAAACGCATGTTTAGCTATGAGAAATTTGTGCCATCATAGATTTGATCAAGTGATTCCACTCTAAGAAAAACTTTTTTACCACACACACCACTTTCTTCATACCAATCATGAATAACATCATCCATGCCATCATCAACATCAAAGACATCATTATTTTTGTCAAAATACTGTAAGGTTCTAATTAATGCGGTTTGCTATAAGTTGCATTCATGCTTGATACATGATTATGAGTAATTACACTTAATTAGAGAGATGAGATATGCAAATGGCAAAATACAAAATAAAGCTTGCAAAAAGGATTGATTGTAGAAATGTACAATGGTGATCTTATATAGAAGAGCCATTCAATGACATATAGGGTGACATCATAGGTAAGGTGGTGAAAATATCCAAGATATTATTTCTAGCATAGTGCCACACAAGCTATTAGGCTAGATATTATGCCACATGGACTAAGAGGGCTAAGAGGTGTTACATATGCCATAGATAAGAATTATAGGACGTGCCCACCCAACAATCCTCCCCTTGGGCATGGACTACAAATGAAGACAAGGTACAATATCCAAAACGGTATCCACTCAGGATGACAACATGGTATCCACTCAGGATGACAAAATGGTATTCACTCAGGATAAAAAAATGGTATACACTCAGGATGACAAACCTCCCTTAGGCGAATTTTTTTTCAAAGTATGTCATCATCAAGCACAAGGTTGTTATCTCCTCCTTCATAAGGTTCTTCTTCACCATCTTCTTCAACTATGTGTGCTGCTCCTCGCACTTTCTTCTTCCCTTTCATGTTGCCTTTTGTTTTGTTGTCGTTGAAGCTGTTTTTGTTGCTGCTATTGCTGTTGTTGTTGCTGGAGTTCATTGCATAACATCTAGAAGGGGGGTGTCCCTTCTTTCCACATACATTACAAGACTTGCTCAAGTAGCAATCTTTAGCAATGTGGCCTAGTTTACCACAATCAAAACATTTCCTGACCTTATTTGGTAAGGATGATGCTACATATGCTCCTCCCCTTAAAGGAAGGTCTTTCATGTGCTTATTTTCTTCTGCTTGTAGTGAATTTACAACATCTTGTAGTGCAAGTGTGGGCTCTTTTTCTTCAAGCATAGTGACAATGTGATCATAAGAAGAAGGTTATGCACTTAGAAGCACTGCAACTTCATCATCCTCTGGAACTTCACACTCAATGTAGGTGAGTTGGGTAACAATGCTTTTTAGCCTATTTACTAGGCTTGCTATGTCTTCATCCTCGAGCATTGTGAGTATGTAAAGTTGCTTCTTGAGACTTATTTTTCTCTTTTTAGTTTTTGCACCAAAATTCCTTTCTAAAATATCCCAAGCTTCATTTGCATGATAGCATTCATCTATGAAATGAACATAATTATCATGCAAAGAAGTGATTATGATGCCTAAAGCTTGTTCGTCTTTGGCTTGGGTTTGTGCGCTTACTGTGGTAGATGTAGCCCTAGTTTGTATCTCTTCTGGTTCTGCTTGCTCTAAAGGTGCTATGACTATTGCCCACAAGTTCTTTTTCATTAAATATCCTCTCAGTTTTGTTTGCCATGTATGGAATCCTTCACCATTGAATTTTTCTACTCCTTTCTCACCCATTGTTTGGTTAGCTAGAGGGGTCTTAGATTTAGGAGACTCTCCTAATTCCAGTGTCTGCCTCTTTACAAAATAATCACCGAAGTGATAGCATATAAATCAAAAAAGTCTTGAAAAGACCTTAGAAATTAAGCACTCTATTTACCAAGCTTTGAGGGTAATTGCGGAAAGCTTCGTCCAGATCATTTTCACCGACTTCTTCAATGAGGTTGAATTGTTGATGTTGAGGAGCTAATTGTTGTGGCCTAAGCTTTTTGCACCAATGGTCTTGATATTCCTTCCTTGAGATTCTTGCTTTTCGTGCAGTCGAGGCAGTTGAATCTTCTTGGTCGGCTTTTGGATTTGAGGAGGTGCCATTACTATCCATGCAAAAAGTCCATAAACATGCTTCGTTCAACAACTGATGATAATGCTCAATCGTGAAGATGTAACTAGGATAGCCAAGAGTGGAATGATGAGATTATTACTAAAACGAAACTTCGTGTGAGAATAGCCTATAAGGCTTTGGAGGTTTTTTTAAAAAATAAAAATAAAAAATAAAAAATAAAAGCTAGTACAACTGGATAGTCGCCTGTAGGCAGGGTGACGCGGCAGGTCGTGAGTAGCAACCAGTTGTGCAACTGGCTTGCGAGAGAGCGTGACGGAAAAGCAATCACAACCAGACCTAGTGTGTTGGGGATTGTTGGGGATGAGTAGAGAAGTAGGACGTATGTAGCTTGAGTGCGATGATGAGGAGTAGTTTTGGTGGCCGGAGCAGGGGTAACAGGTGGGTGATGCAGTGGCAAAGGGCGATGGTGCAGTAGGTAGAGGTCAAGGCTTGATTACACGCAAGGGATGGGCTGATGCTGAATAAGGCTCATAGTCGTTGGGTGTCTGATTCAAGCTTGGCCAAAGCTTGGTCGATGGTGTGTGTTGCAGCAAGTACAAAAGGGGTGTTGATGCTAATGATGAAGGAAAACAGGGATTGTTGGCAAGAGCACTTCGAAGAGGTGCAGCGGGGAAAATGAAGCTATGGCGTAGTGAGGAGTCTTTGATAAAGATAGGAAACGTGGATAGCCAACTTGTATTAAGGAAATATCTCCCTATTGAAAATTCAAAAAATCTCTCTCATTAAATGAAAAAAGGTAGAACCTCTTGACTCTTGGATCTCATGCTTTCCATGCCACTTATCAGAACCTGGATGAGACACCTAGATTATGAAGATGCTTACACCTAGCATGCATATAGATAGAGAGACACTTAAAAAATAAAAAAGAGTAAAAGATAAAAATATTTACTATCAGTGATAATGCTAGTATAAAGAAATTGATTCGATCTCCTAGTTAGAAGGAGAACTAAGTAATCAAGCAGGGGGATTATGCCTAAGTAGCCTAGGACCTAATACGCTCTGATACCAATTGTAAGGTTCTAATTAAGGTGGTTTGTTGTAAGTTGCATTCATGCTTGATACATGATTATGAGTAATTACACTTAATTAGAGAGACGAGATATGCAAATGGCAAAACAGAAAATAAATCTTGCAAAAAGGATTGATCATAGAAATGTACAATGGTGCTCTTATATAGAAGAGCTATAAAATGACATATAGGGTGACATCATAGGTAAGGTGGTGGAAATATCCAAGATATTATTTCTAGCATAGTGCCACACAGGCTATTAGGCTAGATATTATGCCACACAGGCTAATAGGCCTAAGAGGTGTTATATATGCCATAGATAAGAATAATAGGACGTGCCCACCCAACAAATGCAAACCATATAATTTCTTTAATCGATTATAACTATTTGGATCACTCTTACAAAAGAGTTTCATGCAATCAATTGACATATATGAGATACCATAAGAAGCTAGATGCACATCGTTTTCAACATCATAACCTAGAACATATCAAATAGACATGATTATAAGCATTCAATATAGAAAAAATTAATTAATATTTTGTGAAAAATGCTTATCATTTAAGAAGGAAACAAATTGATAAAAACTCAATAATATCAAATATAGACTTGTAAATTTTAAAAAATTGATACATAATCCATAAATGCATATTTCATGTTTAGAAATCTACATATTCAATCTAGGGGTGGACGTGCTCTTTTCAACCTAGTTCACTAATAGTTCAACACTACCACATAATGATCCAATGGAATTTACAAGAATGTATTGACCATGTCTTTCACAACCCCATCATACACCATTTCCATGTTAACCTATATTGTTATGTTGCACATTTTGACTGCCTCTCACGCTCCCTTTGCCTTGAAAATATCCTTGACCAATTGTGTTCTATCTTTGAAAATTATAAATCTATTGTGCTTGGTGGTTACCTCTTCCTCAACCACCTCCAAGACCTGTATTGTGTCTTCTTCCTCTTTCTTTGTTGTTGAAGAGGACCTATTCAGAATTGTTTCTACCCTATGTAGAGAACCTTTTATTTCACAATCAACAAGGACACAAAATTTATAGATGCGAGAATATTCTCTCCAGGATGGATACTAGTCTTATACTATTTGTATTTTAGACCAAGCATCACAGACATACTTTCACCAGCTTATCATCATCATAAATTGTAACACCAAGTGATGCAAGGGATTCACATATGTTCTTTATCTTCAATGAGTAATCACTGATTGACAAGGTTTTCTTCTACATTGTATTCTATTTCAGTCTTTAACTGTAACTCTCTCATTTTTGAATTGGTCACATCCAAAAACAATAAGGTGTCCCAAACCGGGTGTGAGCATCTTGTATGTGCCCAGTCATAGTATCTTTCTTGCTCACAAAAGCCAATACATGACCTTCCAAGCTAGCAATCTAGTTAAGTTCATCATTGTTGGATGACTTGTTTTCAACAGTTTACCAAAAATCTGAGTAGCTTGCTACAAATAGTAAGTTACCAGTTATAACCATAGTATGCATACATACACTTGTTTTACAATACTAAGCAGTATCTTCAACATTGAAGCCAACAATAATTTTTTTGCACCACTAGATTGTAGATCCGCATGCAAATGCACTCTCAACTCCAAAATGGGGGCTAAAACATTCTTGTAATGGAAATTTGGTTGTACAATCACAAACCAAAGGACTACACAAAAATTTGAGATGCACAATATCTTAAAATAAGCACCTCAATCAAAGATATTTTGACAATGGCTCTTGCGAATCCCAAGACCACTACTTCTACTTGCTACTCCAAGCTCCTTAAACACAACCAAACTCTAATACCATGCTAAGAGATAAAGAAGGAGAGATCTTGAGCTCTTGCAAGATAATATTGTGTTACACTATCCCAATCAATGCTTTTGTGTCTTTGCAACCATGTTAGTTGAGTGCAACGACTTATCTCTTTTGCTAGAGTAAGGGCCTCTCTCTTGAAATTTGGTCCAATTGTACATTTTGTCTCTATGAAAGTCAAAAATCATTTTCTTCATAACAAAATGTCTTGATATATTTTCCTTCCCTTTGTGTATTAGAACTTTCATCTAGGCTTGTCTTCTTTGCCACATATTGTGCTGAACTGTGAGGACATTTATATGTTGAAAGATCTAGCCAAGTGGTAAAAGATCTTGAAAGTTACAACCAAGTGGGCTCTTCCATTAAAAAATGCAAGCAAGTGTGCTTTTGATTAAAAAGTGAGACAGTTTTGCATCAAAAAATGAATCAAGTTTCAAATATTTGAGCAAAAGAATAATAGATACTCAAGTGTTTTCAAGTACAAAAATGGGGAGAGAGGGGGGGGGGGGGGGGTGTGTTTTACCTTACAATTCTCAAGTAGTATCTTAGCATTATACACAAAATAAGTTGGAAAACAGAACATAGAGTTTCATACGAGTGCAAAACTCAACAAAAGAGTAAAGCATCTTTAACCTTGGTGTGCCAAGTAGGTAGCTAGAAGATCCAAGAACCTTGACATAGAGTTTTCTAAGATGACCACTTGCTCTTCAACAGCTTTTACTTGTCTTTCTTGCATTGCCAATACATCTTGTACTTGCTTCTTTTGCTCCACCATACCTTCTTTCAAAGACCTATCCATGATATCCATAAGATTCTTTGAAATCTCTTGTAACTCACGCTTTATGCCTCCACTTTTACTTGGCAAAGAGCACCTTTTTTTTTTTTTGGAGCTTGGATCCTCTACATTGCCATCACCATTTCCCTCTCCTTGGGTAGCTTGAGGGCTGCATTTATCTTGCATGCACAAACAATGAAATAAAGTAATATTTGAAAAAAAAATTGATAATAATGGCTTATCATGCAATGAGAAAGAAAGCATTGTTATGGCTTACCATACGAGGCACTTGAGCTATCTATCACATTTGAACCTAGATCCCCAAATTTAGCATTTGTGAAGTGTTGCTCCAAAATAAGGTACACAGTGTCATCGAAATGTCGTGGAAGACCCCTTGCTTCTCTTTCATCTCCATCCATTTGTGACCATGAAGAAAGACCCAAAGGAACCGCCCTATTCCAATCTCTAATGCGTTTGAACTTTGGAAACACATTGTCCCACTTATCCATGCATTGAAGTGACGTCCTCATTACACCCCCCTCAAAGCAATACATAGCCACTCTTGACCACTTTGCTTCTCTTGAAATGATCCTTGCCATCTCTTTGCTTTCTTTTTGCTCTCTTGAAAAACGTATAACAGCATCCATAAGCACACAAAATTCCTTCAAAGACCAATTGCTATGATTTGTGGCCACTTGATCCTTGGCTAACTTCTTGCGTCGTGCTTGTTGCGAGATTGTTTTCTTCTTGCCACGATGCGATGCCATCTTCTTGGGACAGGGTTCTTTTTGAATTGAATCTTCTTGTAATGCATTGATGATGGGTGTTGTAGATGGTGATGGTGAAGCATTAGTGGGTATTAAATTTATGGATTTGCAGCTCACTTGATGATGAAGAGGTGGCGATGGAGGCTCCGAGATGGATTGAGAGAAAATCATTTGAGACATTTGGGACCATGGGAAGCCTTCCTCGATGCCATCTTGTTCTTCATAAAAAAGGGGATAATTCAAATCAAAGTCCATTGTGGAGATGAGGAGAACATTGCCAGACAAAAGGGGGCTTCCCTTAGTTCTCTCCTCAGAGACAAAGTATGTAATGTACATATGCTTGTTTGTGAGCGGAAAATTGGAAAGAGGACAACCTTTATATTTATGTGATTGTGTGTGTGTGTGTGTGTGTGTGTGTGAGAGAGAGAGAGAGAGAGAGAGAGAGAGAGAGCATGTAGAGCTTTATCTCAAAGAAGGAAAGCTAAGAACGCTACAAATCAAATCTCTTTGTAAAGTTTGTGATTGGAAGGAAAATGGATTTTTTTAAAAAAAGAAAATTATTTCATTTATTTCCTTTCATGCTTGAAGGAGAGGGAAACGAAGGTTGCACACACTAAAAAGTGCCCACATCATAGAGTTGGGAATCTAGGAGAATTTTACACTTTACCATGCAATGTAGAGGATCCAAGAGGAATAATAAATTGTTACTGAAGTGGGCTAAGCCAACTGCACCCGAAAGGGGTGCGGGTGCAATTGCTCTACACCCCCCTCCCGAGTCCCCCTCCCCCCTTCCCTTTTCTAAATCGCTTGACTCATGTGTGAACATCACATGGGGTAGTTCTCCCATCTTGCAAATGTGATCCCCTAAGTATGGGGGTTACCAAAGATGGTTCCTTCTAGTTTTTTTTTTCCTTGATTGGTTGAAGCAATGTTCGGGAAAAATATTTATCTCAAACATACAAAAACCCCTCAAAGCCGATGCTTCATGCCAAAATTTTTCAGATTAAATTATATATTTTTACTACATTTACACTATTTTCTTACAAAATCAAAGAATTTTTTTCCTTTTTTTTATATCCTTTTTACCTATTGTCTTGAATTTCTAACAGGCTTAAGGCTAAGCTGAGACACACTTTTTTTTAAACATTGAATTTCTAACAGACTTAAGGCTAAGCTGAGACACACTTTTTTTAAAACATTGGATTAAAGGTTTTTTTTTTTTTTTTTAACATTCATTACTTAGCTTTCACGTGGGCTATTAAAAGAATCTTTGATCCTATCATGACATGGCATATGAATGATTTTGAGAAAGACATTTATTTTTGTAAACTTGCACGTCTTCCTATGAATTGTTATGGTGCATGATTTTATTTTATTTTTGTCGGTTGCGCATGCATGTCTTCATCCTACCAAAGTGAGTTTGAGAATGGTAAGCTTGCACGTCTTCTTATGAATCGTTATGGCATATGATTTTCGTATGTTACACATGTCTCCATCCTATCATAGTATGTCATATGTTTTTGAAAATCGTTAAAATTTCTCAAAGTTGTCTATTCCTAATTAGATAATGAGTTTAACGTGTCATAGAGATACTGTTAGAGAAAAATGTGTAAGATACTGTTAGATTAGAAATCCGAAAGATTGATCTATGACTACTCATGCCTTGTTGTCAACAGACGGTAAGTAAAGCGTAGAAATTCGGTTGTGAGAGGCGACAAACATCCAACTTGTAAACTTTTGGATCTCAAGGTTCGATACAAGCTTGAGGTTGGTTTTGTAATATTATGACGTGTTTAATACGATATACTCACAAATTATGAGTTTTGCTATAAAACGAAAAAGATTAGATTAGAAATTCAAAACAACCAATTCAAAAAGAGTGGAAAAAAAAACATTTTACTTGAATTTGAAAAAATATAATATAAATAATATTGAAATATAACTTAATTTCCAAACATTTCGCTTAAGGATTCGTTTAAAGAGATTTATGTATTTTGGATAAAGATTTTCATTTCAAGAGTCTCGTGACTACTTTTCAACTTTAAATTTCACAAACAAGGGTGTAAGGAGTACGTACCTTCATAAGAGTTTGATCTCATGACCGGGAGTTAGAGGACTTGGCAAGGAAAGTTTCAAAATGACCCAAAGGATTTGGAAGATTCGGCTCTCGAAGAATGATCTGCTCTTTGGAGAGAACGGAATTGAAAGCCTTCCAATCCTCTTATATCCTCAAGTGGTTAGATTATGCTATTGTCACCATGTTTGGAAGGTCAAGAATGGTCGTATGTTTGGCTAGGATCTCTCAGGAGCCAGCTATGCAGAGATCATCCAAGCTAGCAAGGTTATTATCCAAGGGATTGAAAAAACCAGAACCTCTGAAGAATGGAAGTAGATAACTCTTACTGTCAGGTCCATGACATTTTGAGGGTTAAGTATTATTCTTCAATAGAATATGTGATTGTGGCTCTGATTGAGCTTGGTGCTAATGTAATTGTTTTTCTCATATTTATATAACCTCTCACATATTGTGAGATTTGTATTTAAAAAAAGAGTTTGATTTCATAATGTGAAGTACGTCTCATTGAATTTTCCTTCATATTTTGATTTGTGAAAGATTCTTTTCTTTTACGGCCTCAGAAAGGTTCATTTCATTAAATTGTTTTATTATTTTCTACGCTTATTAAAGCTATCTTTTTTCTATAAAAGTAGTATTTAAAAAAATTGTTTTAGTTTGCCAATGATTTTTTTTTATTTTATTGTTTTTGAATGCCAATGTGAGCTTGTTTTTAAGCATGGCTCTCTTGTATCCTATATGATAATTGTGATTATGTGTGTATAATGAAAAACATAATTTTATAATGAAACACAACAAAAATGGCAAATCAGTTCAGGAACTCATTCAAATCTGCTCCCCATAACCCTCATCCCTCCTTAACTTCACCAGACCTTTGTGAATTCTAGTTTGTAAAATCGTCCGTTCGTAAGAGCCTTGTGACTTACCTTTTGTTTTAAAATGGCAGTGTGTGCCTTCACCTTGGTTACATAAGCTACTCTCCATCCGGTCTCAAACTTATCCTTGCTATGAGCATATTCTCTTTGGCTTGGGTTATGAGAAATCACCTCATAAATGACAACTCGAAACTCTTAACTTCCAAACAAAGTGACGGATCATGGTGGCTTTCTAGTGAAGTGCAATGCAAAGTTTGTGGAGACGGTTTATAATATATGGTCAAGTGATTTCAATGGCAGGTCAAGTTTGTTTAGGTGGCAATCATGGAGAAGCTACTTGTTGACCAAATTGTACTAAACTATTTAAAGAAACCAGTGTGATTATTTAAATATAGCTTGAGATTTTATAGTTAGTATTGACATTGAAACAACTTCAAAGTGCATGATCGAATGACATTGATAACAGGATTGTAGAGAAGTTTCCTTTTGTTGATTGATCTATCATTTTTTCCTTATCTTTAACCGAGGGGGACTTCTCCACCAACCCTCCCTTCTTCTTGGTACGGGCCCTTAGTCAAGCCTTCTCTTGACTTTACGTCTACAAGTGATGAGCGTGATGCCGATCCTTCCCCTTCTTCCATCGGCATGACACCAAAATAGGAACCAAAAATGCAAGCGTAAGTAAGGCTAGTCGGGGGAGTATTCTTTTTTAGGATAACCATGTGCAAAGGATATGTGAAGTAATTTTGTATGAAAATCTAAATTAACATACTTCATGAAAATCTAAATTTTGTAATTTAGACTTTGTATTTAAATAATTTTGTAATTTAGATTTTGTATTTAAAGACGTGTTTAAGTAATTTTGTATGAAAATCTAAATTAACATACTTCATGAAATCGAGTGTTACTTGTGACAAGTATATATGAGTTTTTCTTTTAAACTATTATTTCACAATTTTATAATGTTTTGGAATGTCCAAACCTTATCCCTAATGAATGTTCACATCTATCTATACTATCTAATGAATGGACAAAAGCAACAAGGCGAATGTTCACATCTATCTATAGTATATCTATATCTATGCTATATATAATGCAGCTTAAAATTTCATTTGTATGAACATTTTCAACTCTCAACCTGACAAGTTAAAAAAAAAAGAGGGGTTGACTCCAATTTCCGTTTTAAGACATACTTTACTTTTTGTGGTGAAGGTAATTGAAGGTGGCTCAACTTTCCTTTTTGAAGGCGAATGGCCATAAAAATTTAAAATTTAAGAAATTGTTCGTATGTACTCTAGCAAAATTTTAGTGGTTTTCTTCAAGGAAAACTTGGAATCTAACTAAGATTTTGCAAGTTTACATCGTGAAAAAATATACTAAACTCTAATTTTATCAAAGACTAATCTCGAACAGTTTTAAAATGGAAGGGTATGTGTATGTGTGTGTGTGTGTGTATTAGAGAGAGAGAGGGAGAGGGGGGGGCGGGGGGTTCTCAAAGAGGGCACCAAATCTTTTTTCTTGATCAAAATACTTTTCAAGTAAGGGACACACTAAAAATTGATGATATTTATACTAAAACTTACAGAAAATTGTGGGTTTTCTTCAAGGTAAGCTTGGAATCTATTTAGGATTTTATAATTTAAGCTGGTTAAAAACACAATAAACATTGGTTAGTTGTTAATTAGGTTTGAATAGCCCCAAAATGGAAGGGAATGACAGACGTAGAAAATTTGGATGCTTAATACATCCAAGATTACTCTCCTCACCCCGACCACATGCTTTGTGAAGAGAGGAGGGAAGCACATGTTGAAAATCTATTACATCCTCACATGCGACATTAACACTCCCACCATACAACTCAGTAGAAGAAGAGGCTGGAGTCAAAAAAGATGTGTATAAGGAAGTGGGGGATACAAGAGAGTTGGGTCTTTAAATAGTAGGGGAATCTTCAGTATCTGTATTAGGTTTTTGCAAGCCTAGAGAGTTTCAATCCCAAGATAGTTACCATAAGAAGCTCAGGTTTTAGTGCAGCCAGTTCTTTGAGAAGAGAAAGCATAAGGGAGAAAAACTGAATAAATGCCATCTGAGCTAACACAATTTCCTTCGCTTGGCCTTCAAGACAAGAGAAGAACAGAGAGAGGTAGTGAGATGAAGGAGTGTCAGGAAACATGAGATCCTAGATGTTGAGGGCATACCATATAGCATGATCAAACCAGATGTTAAGGCGGTTACACCGCTAGCGGAAGCTAAATAGCGAGAACTCAACCAACAACAGAATTTGTCAGACGAGGACGGAGCTTGACCCGCAGGCGCATGGAAACAACTAGGTGGGTGTCAAATCACCTACTCGACCTTCTAATGATAATCACTACTAAGGAAATCAAATCTAAGTTCTAAAATACGCAAGTGACTGAAATCCGTACTACGAACGAATGCTATACGAAACAAGATCTAGAATCATTGAATCGATCTCAAACTCAAGGGGAAGTCTATACACTAGGTAAGAACAACACCCTAAAGACTTGAACTGCAAAATCAACCTATAACCACTCCGTGCGGTAAACGCGTATGAAGACAGGCCGAAAAATACAGGTGATCGAAACTTGACCCCGATGGTACTAATGTGTAGCTCTACTCGTTGTGGTTCTATAGATATGCTGCACGCTCAATTCCGACACACGAGTTGGAAGAAAACTCAGACTGAAGCTCGTAGGAACTTACCACACATAGAAGCCGATAGCGCGCACTCTTGGTATCTGTGCGTAGCTCTCGCCGTTGCTAACACAATGGCTGTGTCGCTTCTCCAATGGCGGCTCCGTAGCTCGCGTAGCAAGTAGATAAAACTCTCACTCTCTCTCTCTCTCTCTCAGACACAGTCACGGCGCTCCAAGAAAACTCACTTTGATTAATAATCTGCCTTTTTTAGGTTACAAAAACTTTGGCTTATATACCTCAGCCTTGGAGGTGAGAACATCTCTAACTAATTACATCAGCAAGTGAAATTACTTCGGGATTACAAGCTGGAAACTCAATTGAGTCCCGTTACTTAATGAATGGCTCAAATCAAAATTAATATCGGAAAGACATTTATTACAATCAATGGTTACAAAATGATGAGTGTGAGCAAAAATGTGGGTGTGATCCTCTGCTGGCTCAACACTCCCCCCCTCCGCGTTCATGTCGTCCCTGACATGACTTTTATGCTTGGTCAATAAAGTCGTGTCGTCTTGAGCATCTGCAAATGTGATTCGTATCGTAGGTTGCACATGGTCAAGGTTGGGCCGAATATTTTGCTTTCGTGGGTGAAAAAGCCGGTGTAGAAAGCTTCTTCGAATGTTTGCATGTGGAAGCTAGGCAAAAACATAATCCTTTGGTATAGGAGGTGTAACACTTTTGGAGAAGGCTGCAATGAAAGATCGTACATCATATCAGTCACTGTGTCGGCCGTCGATAGTAAACTCGAGGTCGTGGCTTTATCTGGCGCGAACACTTCAATGCAAGCTAAGAGAGTCCTGCAGATTTTCTTGAGCATGTGACATGAAAGGTCAGGAGAGCCAGTAAAGAGCTTGATGGTGCCCGTTAGGGTTTTCACCATGTAGGCTTTACCTATTCTCTCTCCTGCCTTTGGTCCTGGAATCCTGGGATAATTAAGTCAATTTGGCTTCTTTTCTGCAATCTTGCCATGCTCTTTCCAGTTTCTGACTCTTGGCACCGAGCAGAAGGTTGCATCCTCCCGAATCTCCTTTGGTGCCTCCACCAAGTAGATGAGGTAGGCTGGGTATTTGTTCAGCCAACCTTTCCTCCATCTAGGTTGTGAATCTACTATCTTCTTTGATTGTTCCTCCTTTGTGATGTCGCCTTCGTAAAGAGAAACATACTGCTCCTCCTCTATTCTCTTTTTCGTCTTTAGCACTTCAAATTTCTTCAAAGGGAAAGGCAGGCTGGGTTGCATCCACTGTTCATGGAGCACTTTTGTGTCTAGTCCCTGAAGTCTAATGGAGATTAGGAGTCTCCTCTCCCATTCCATTTCCGCCTTGGCACTCTCCTCTGCTGACTTTTCTGTTTGGTCATGGAGCCTTTGTTCTTCTTCTTCAGAGATTCTTGAAGTCGAGGCCACCTCTTGAGCTGGGGCTGGATCTTCAATTGTGGTTGCCTCTCCAGTTTTTGGTAGCTCTATGGCTGCTCCACCTGATTCTTCTTGTGGTGTCTCTGTCTCTCTTCTTTGTTGCTCTTGTAGATCTTGGAGCTGTTTGCGGAGGGCCTCATTCTCTGTCCGTAGTGTTTGATTTTCTAATGTGAGCCTCTCCTCTGCTGCCAATGATCCCTCCGCAATGTGCAACCTTTGCACTTGCTCTAATCTCAGCTCTCTTTGTAAGCTTCGGACCTGGTCTTCCAAAGCTGGTATGATAGCTCCCTCTTGTTCGGTTCCTGCTCTGCTAGCTCTAGGGGTAGTCCTGAGTCTAGTGATTGTTCTTTCTTGGAGCTCGACTCTCTCCCTTAGCTCAATGAGCTCATCCTTGGCCGCCTCCAACTCATCCTCTATCCGCTCCCTTGCTTCCTGTGCACTTGTTACTTCTCTTGAAGCCTCGGCTAGCTGGAGTATCAAGCCGTCTCTCTCGTTTTCCGCGTCATAGAGTGATGCTTTATGAATTTCAGATTCAGTCATAGCATTCTCTAATTTTCTCTGCAACTCCGCTTCCCTTTGTTTGGCTGTCTCAATCTCTACTTCCTTTGCCTTGGACCTTTCTTTTATCTTGCTGAGCAGTTCATGCACCATGTGCATGTCTTTTTCATCATCATCTGTCAACTCTAAAGCTCTTTCCGCCACCACCTCCACTGGCTTTGGCTCTTCTAGTACTTTCGGTTTGTCCAGTTTCTCTTCACTTTCTTTTTTACTCTTTGTTTTTTCCTCCGTTCCTCTCCGTTCATCTTGTTTTTGTAGGGTGATCCCATAAACTGCCTCAAGGGCCTCTTCTTCGGTGTATCCTATCTCTACCAGATCCTCATAATCATTTCTCTTTTGCTGAACTGTATCTATCTTCTTTTCTTTGGTCTCGGCCTCTGGCTTTTCCAAATCATCTGTGTCCACCTCTACTGTGGTCTCCTCCACAATTTTTTCCGTCTTCTTAGGGCTTGGTACATCAGTCATAGAGGGATATTTGTCCTCAGCTTCCTTGGCTTTCCCTTTGTCGGCTTGCACATCTTTCTCTTGAGGCTTAGTAGACTCATCTACTTTCCTTTTCCCCTTGTCGTCCTTTTTCAGCTCAGCTTTTAATTGTTGTACCTCCTCTTCAGTGTATGGCTCGACAGGTTGCTGCTCCAGAATAGCCTCTGACTCCTCATAAGCTTTAATATATTGATCATATTGATCAATATGTGGCCTGGCTGAGCTAGTTCCGACTTTAGTGGGGTCTGGCACCCACTTTTCTTCAAAGTCACCCTTTAGAGCTCTTTCCGCTCTAAACTGCTCCACTAGTCTTTCCATTCTTGCCACTTTCTGACTTTTGGTTTTCTTGGGAGCAACCTTCTTCTTTACTTTCTTCTTAAGCGGCTCGTCCACATCCTCTTCAGGTTCTGAAACTACTTCTAGTTTCCGGCGTGCTCTTGTGGATGCCCTCTTGGATACTTCGGGTTGTTCTTCCTCCTCGTCGGCTTCTCTAAGCCACTCATTCTTGGAGGGAACCTTTGGCCACTGATCTCTAGCTCCAATAGCTTCATAAGCTATTCTTGTCAGAATTTTCGCTCCTCCTATGTACTTTGGCTTCTCGTTGTGCATAGCAATTACTTGCTCGTGGATGTGTTGAGCGTAATTCACCTCTTTTGGCATATTGCTCTTTAATGCCCATGTGATGGTGGTCGCAATGGCATGGGGTGGTGTCGTATACTTTTGCGGTCTTTTACTGCAAACATGAATAAATTGGTTGTACAGTCGGCAAAGGGTTGCCGCTCTTGGGTGCGCCATATCTCCATAGGTTGCATTCTGCTTCTTGGGCCCATAGACCTCTATGGCCTCTCTTCTTTCCCTGACAGAGCTCCCTTTGTTGTGCAGCTTCAATGCGTCTGCAATGAGCTGTGGAGTGATCTGTACTTCTACTTTCTCTCCATCCATGGCTGTCAATGTGGCTTTTCCATCCTTCTGAATGGATGTTACCAACTCGTACACTCTTCTTGTATCCACACCTGATGGTCTCGAGGTGAAGAAACTGTGCAATTCTTCCCTTTCCAGGTACCTGCTGATGTCTTCTGACCTACTATAATCTACCAATTCCTGTGGGATCATCGGTACATCCACCGCTTGCCCTTGAGGATCTCTGAAAGTCCCCTGGTAGATCTTTATTCCCTCTTTCTCCAATACTGCTTCCTCCACCCAAGTTTTGGTTGGCTTGAGGGTTTCTGCTGGAATGTCAAAGGGTTCCGCTTCTACAAGAGCATCTTTGATTGTCTGTCTTTTTCTCTTCGTTGCCGATGACTTGGCGAAATCCATGGATCCTGTAACTCCAATTTCAGAAGTTAGCGTCTTTTTAGTACTGAAAGCCGAAATGAAGCTTTTAATTATTCAAATGACTTGAAAATTGAAACATGAGCTATTCAGGACCTAAGGATGCAAGGTAGGTGAAAAAATATGCAAAATGGGCTCAAAATCATGCTGGAGACATCATATGCGTATGATGTCTTTTGTGTCCAAATGACTTCATATTAGTTGTGCTTGTAGCTGATAGTGTATACATGATTATCATATGCTTGGATTTGAGTTTGGATACCATTTGGTCAAGTTTTGCCCAATTTAGTCCAGTTCCGGCTCTTGGAAAAATTTTGAAAGGGACTTGGATTTTAGGATCCAAATTGGATAAAACTTGGTGGTTCACTTTCAAATGGCATGTAGATCACTTCTGTTTGGTGGTTGAAGCCCTGAGGTGCCAAAATCACATAGTGAGACATCATACGCGTATGATGTCTTTTAGTGTATTTTTGGACCAAATTTCTCTATAAGCTTGGATTTGGCTTTAGATAGGCTTATTCAGTGGATTTATGAAGTTTGGATAGATTTTGGGCTAAAAATGGTTCTGGAGACATCATACGCGTATGATGTCTTTTTCATCAATTTTGCATGGGATTGGTTCTATGGATTCCCCATGTACTAGTGAAGGACTGTTCCTACTCAAATCTTGGTTTGGACTTGAGTATGTTGGATTTGGGCCAAAAATAGGCTTTAGGTGAAGGATTTTCCTCAATTGGGCTAATGGGGTGATCCTCTTGACCAAATGGTTCCAAATTTCATATGTAGCATGTATTAGATATATATAATGAATGTATGATGACAAATGAGCAGTTTTGGCTATGTAAGTGCAAATAGACATCATACGCGTATGATGTTTTTTGTGTCAAAATGGTGCTTTTTGGTTCCAGATAGCTTGTAGATGTGTTAATCAACAATCCTACAAAGTTTCAATGAGTTTGGAGTTATTTTGACAAAATTAGGACCAAAAATCAATTTTATGGCCTACTTTGCGTCTTTTTGGTTTTCCTTGGGTTTTCTAACTCCAATTCTCATGATACTTGGTTCATAGGATGTGATTAACATGTGGAATGAGGCTATGCACTCAAATGTTGAAATGGATGTGAAATTCATGCTGTGAGACATCATACGCGTATGATGTCTTTTCTTGAAATGTTGGTCTTTTTGTGCAAAGAATGCTTTGTGCTAGTGCCCTAAGCCCTGCTAACTAGTTTTCAACTTAAAAAGTCATCAGTTTAGCTAAAAATCCCCCTTATAGGCATTTCAGTCTCCGAAGTCGTCTTTTTGCCTTGGAGTTGAATTTATTCAACTTTTCTTCTCGAGAGTTGCATTTCCAGCTCATTGGATATGTTGTGAAGCCATCTATTTGGTTGAACTTGACTTTGTCTCCCCGTTCTCCATCTTTCTCCTTTTGGTTGTTCGAAAGCGTCTTTTTCACCATCGGTAAGTGAATCAGCTTTCTTTTGGGTTTTGCTTGCAAACATAAGTCATCCATGTATATTTGAAGCTGCTTGTGAAGTTTTATTTCATTCGGTCGTCAATTTCAGCCGTTATGCCAAAATGACGCTTTGTGTATCCGCAACCGAATCGGTTGTTCCGACCTACTTTTGGTGGTCCAAACCTGGAGATACTCCATGGTTGCATTGCCCTCCATGTTGTTAATCTTCCTGAGAAGTTTTGTGTCGTTTCGATAACTTTTTCCTGTTTGCCTCTTGCAGGCTCTGTTGACCTAGGGTTTTTTCAGTCGTTCTTTCTCGAGCTTTGAGTGTTAGAAACCCATCTTCTATACTAGGGTAACCCACCTATAAGTTCTTGCAAGGTTTGGTTAGGCGGTTGTGCCACTACCTAGCATTCTACCCCATTCCCTGTCTGCTCTTGTTTCTTGGTTTTGGTCAGTTTTCGTGACAAAAGTTAATGATAAGCATCAAAAGCTTATGGCAACGAGTCTACCTCTCATGTCTGGTGTCCTCTGAGCTCTCGTAGCAGTCGTAGAAGGCTGTAGAAGGTTGGATGCTCCTGTGTGCTCTTTGCTCTCTCCAAGAAGGTAATAGTGGAAATGAGCTTGAAAGTGATGTGAAAAATACTTAACTTCGGACTTCCCGGATCACTTGTTACCAAATTTGACATGTGCTCCTATCTCGTCGTGAAATGCACTTTAGGATTTGAAATTTCTCAATTTGGACTCTGTTTGACCTGTTTCTGAGAAATCTATCCACTTTGCCAAAATTCTGTCATTTCGGGCTTTCCGTAACTTTTCCCGAATTGTACTCAATTTTTACCATGGGGTGCCCTTGTCATTAGGATCATCACCATCTATTCTTTTTTTTTTTTTGATCTCGTTTCACCTGCTTTTTTTATTTTTCTTTTACTTTTATTAAGGAAATCATAAAAAATAAAGGAAAATAGCAAATTGAAGCCAAAAAATTCCAACCATACACGATAAATAGCTGGTAATCCCGTGTATATGAATATACACTTATTTGTGATTTCTAGATTTGGATTACCACTTTTTTCCACTTTTTAGCTCCAAAAACACTCTTATTTAATGATATTTACACGTCTAGAGACCCAAATTCATCATTTGATCTCTTCTTGTTGCAAAACAAGGTATATAAGGGCATAAATATTATCAATATCCGCAATCAAACATAAAAATTACAAAATCATGTAAGACACTGCCTTTGTAATATAATTTTTGTTTTTCTTTGTTTTTGTCTCTTGTAGCTGCTTTGTAGCTCCTGTATACCTGTATACCTCCCCCCCTCCTAGTCTGAGTCCTCCCGGACGACTATGAGTTGTCTGTGGGCGAAGCATTGTAGTTGTTTTGGTCATAAGTTCCCAATGCAATTGTAGAGCGATGATACAACAGTCTTTGCAATAAAGCTGCTCTTTGTTTGATTGAAGGATTGGTGGTCGGGTTTTGGGTTGGTTTTGGGTTGGTTTTGGCACTTCGGTAGTAGAATCAGTAGATGGATTCTTCTTTACCTTGTTGTTCTTTTTCACAATCCAAATCTGCTTCCGCTTCGCTTGTGCTTGCCACAAACTCTTTGCGACCCAAACCTGCTTTGTTCTTTGTGTTGATTTCCTCGCCTTGAAATACCTAGGAGTTTCCGTGGATTGTACTGAAGGGAGTTCCTGTTTACAAATCCTTGGGATCCAAATTTGCTTGCTATAGCTTTGTGCCGTCATGAACTTCTTTGGAATCCAGATCTGTTTCACTGTCCTTGATTGTCTGGAATCACTCTGTTGTTTGGTATTGAAGACTCTGTTTTCCACCTTTGTGTTCTCTGGCACAACCTTTTTTGGTCTCCATACCAATGTTGACTCCGTTTTTTCCCAAGGTTGAGCCGTTATATTATTGCTTGTCTTCCTTATCCAATGTTGAGAGTTCCTCGTCGAAGAGCAATCCAGTTGTATAGAAACTTTTGGTTGCCATTGCTTCTTCTTTTTCTCTTGTTGTTGTTTACCTTTGTTCTTGGATTCTTCCTTTGGAGTTGGCTCTGCTCCTTTGGTGAACTTAACTGATTGACTTTCACCTTCGTATTTGATAAGCACTGATTTAGAACTCCAGTCAATCATTGCATTGTATTGCTTCTGCCATGGTTGTCCTAGCAATAATGGATGTTGTGTAGCTTGGTCTTCAACCACGTAAAACATATGAGGATACACATACTGGTTAATCTGTATATGTAAAACTGTGCATCCGACAGTTTTGATTGAATTCTCAGAGTAACTCTTTAACTCTTTCTTGGCAGTTTGTAATTTAGTGTCATTTGTCAATTGTCTATACAAACTGAGTGAAAGTAGGTTAGTTTGAGCTTCTGAATCCAATAGTGCTCTGGCTTTGATTTGGTTGGTTCCTACTTTGCATTCAATGATGGGTTCTTCTTTGTCATTATCCATTTCTGTTATACTGACTGCGTTTATTCGTATTGCTCCTTCCTTGCGCTGTTTTTGACGCAGTAGTCTTCTTTTCTCCATTCTTTCCTTCGCCTCGGCTTGCGCTTCCTCCACAATCTTTTTCTTTTTCTGGACATGCAGCTTTTCTTGATGTATTTTGAGAAGCATGTCTTGGGTTAGCGGCAAAAGATACTTTTTCACTCTGCATCCACTAATCCAAATGGGCATTTCTTCTCCGTCTAATGTAGCAAGCTTGACGGCTCCACTTGGTGATAGATCTTTAATCATCAGAGGTCCCATCCCTCGCTTTTTAAGCTTCTTAGCATGCTGTTTCAGAGTGTAAACTAGGACATAGTCCCCAACCTTAAACTCTTTAGTCCACACATGCTTATCCAAAAATTCCTTTTGTCGCCTTTTTTGAGCGTAGATAGAAGCTACTGCTTTTAGGCGAAGCTCGTCTAGCTTTTCCAGGTCATCTATTCTATCAGAAAGCTCGTGCCCTGTCCACTCTAGATCCTTAGCCACCCTTAAGGTTGAAATCAAGAATTCTATTGGTAAGATAACATTTAGCCCAAAAACCATGTTATATGGGGTCGTTCCTATTGATGTTTTTTATGCTACCCTATATGCCCATAATGTTGAATGCAACTTCTGGTCCCAGTCAGCTCTCGACTCAGATACAATCTTCGTAAGGACCGTGC
Organism: Adiantum capillus-veneris; assembly: GCF_014529385.1. Taxonomy (NCBI): domain Eukaryota; kingdom Viridiplantae; phylum Streptophyta; class Polypodiopsida; order Polypodiales; family Pteridaceae; genus Adiantum; species Adiantum capillus-veneris. The sequence goes on from NC_140931.1 coordinate 153,789,854, forward strand.
ATATGGTTTTTTTTGTTGCTTCAGCTTGTCCATTTGCTTGTGGATGATACGGGGCTGATTTCCTATGGATTACCATGAATTCATCTAGAAGGATCTCTATCACTTCATTTATAAAATGTGTGTCTCGATCACTCACAATTTCTATTGGCAATCCATATCGTACAAAGACGTATTCATATAGAAATTGTGCCGTGGTCCTAGCATCTGCTTTTTGAGTTGCCTTTGCTTCGACCCACTTTGTTAGATAGTCTGTAGCCACAACAATGTATTGTGCATGAGTCTTATATGCAGGAGGTGAAATGGGTCCGACATAATCAATCCCCCATTTTGCAAAAGCTCTTGCCCCCATCATTGTTCTAAGCGGCATATCATCTCTTTTAAGTGGTACTTTGGTCCGCTAACAGTCATCACACCATTTAACGTATTCCTCAGCGTCCATATGTAATGTTGGCCACCATATTCCTGCGGCTAAGACAAGTTTTGCTGTCTTATCACCTAAGAAATGGCCTCCACCTACTCCTCTATGAGCTTGCTCCAGGATTATCACATACTCAGACTCTGATGCGCAAATCCTAAGCTGGTTGTCTTTACCTCTCTTATAGAGTTGATCTCCTATTAAAGCGTAATCTCTAGCTTCTGTCTCTACAGATTTCTGACGAGCTTTTGACGTTCCTTCTAGGAAAGTTCTATTTGTGAGATATTCAACAATATACTGACTCCATTCCGGAGCGATCATTATCTGATATAATGTCGAATACTCTGCTTGCGGATTTGATGAACATACAATACATACAGTGACATATTCATGTACGCTTTCTTTCATTCCTGGCCAATAGACTCCCAATTGTAACAAATTCCTATATGTGTTCCTTCTTGAACAATGAAATGCACATTCCTGAACATGTGCTTCGCACAGATATATATTATATTCCTCAAGATTGATGCATAGTCGTAAAACATGATCATTTCCCAATTGATACAACCTTCCTGCAACCAATTGAAGATTCTTGGATTGCTGAATAGCAATATGTTTCTAGTTGTATTCTCTTCTATCAAACTCTCCTCCATAGGTTAATAAGCTAACGACATTTTGAGACCACTTCGGTATCATTTCTATGTTGAACAAGTACGCGTCTGGCATGTCGTCATCTACTCCTATAGGGTCTTCTCCATTCGTCAATCGCGAAAGATGATCAGCTCTAAGATGTGTTTTTCCTTTCTTTACTACTACCGTGAAGTCGAATTCCAGTAAGATAATGAACCATCTCACTATTCTCACGGTATTGCATGGTTTATTTACTAGGTAGAGCAAGGCTTGGTGATCCGTAAAAAACACAAACTTGTTGGCTAGAAGATAATGCCGAAATTTTTTCACAGCATATATCATTCCTAATCCTTCTCGCTCTGTTGTGGTGTAATTCTTCTCTGCATTGTTGAGCTGTCGACTGGCGTAACAGATAGGAAAATCCATGTTTCCTTCTTCTGGCTGAGCCAGAATGCATCCTATTGCATATGCCAAAGCATCTATATGCACATGGAATATCTTCTCCCAATCTGGTGATTTCAAAAGTGGAGCAGTAATGAGTGCCTCTTTCAATTTCTTGAATGATTCCTCACACTCCTCTGTCCATTCAAAGTTCACTATATAGCCTGTAAAGTGGTTGGCCTATTATAGCGTACATGTAAATGAATCATCTATAATATCCGCAATGTCCTATAAAGCTCCGTACTTGTTTCGCATTGGTTGGTCTAGGCATATCCACTATAACTTTTATCTTCTCTAAATCCGTGGATATTCCGTTTTGTGAGACAATATGTCCCAGAATTCTGCCCTGTCGGACCATAAACACACATTTCTCAGGATTGAGACAAATGCGATATGTTCTACATTTCTCAAATACTTTTCTTAGGTGTTCTAGATGCTCATCTCTCAGTAGAGAATGTACACATAAGTCATCCATGTATATTTCTAGAAACAACCTTAAGTATTCTTTGAAAGCATGCGTCATCAGCCTCTGGAAGGTTGCGGGAGCATTGGTTAGACCAAAAGGCATAACCCGATAAGCATAAATTCCCCACTCTGTTGCAAAAGCTGTTTTATGTTGATCTACCGGTGCTATGGCTAGCTGGTTATATCCTGAAAAACCATCAAGAAAGGAGTATGCTGTTTTCCCTGATACACGCTCTAGAACATGATCAATTATTGGTAGGGGATAATTGTCCCTGATTGTTGCAGCATTCACTTTCTTTAAGTTGACACACACTCGGAGTTTTCCGTTCTTCTTGGGTACCACCACAATCGGAGATACCCAATCGGTGTGTTCAATCTCGTATATGAATTCAACTTCCATTAGCTTATCTATCTCTTCTTTGATTCGCTTAGCAAACGTATCATTATATGTATATGGTCTCTGTCTGCTAGGCTTTGCGTCTTGTTTTAGTGGGATTGTGTGTTGGCATATCGATGGGTCAACTCCCTTTAAGTCCTTATAAGACCATGCAAACACGTCCCTGTACTCTCTGAGAAGACTCAAAAGTCTCTCTTCCTCGCTTGGAGACAAATCTGTGGCTATGTACACCGATCTAAGTGTCTCACCTGGAGCTGCTAAATCAACTTTTTTTGCATCCTCCGGTCCGTCATAAGATTCGTTCTCCTTTCTCTCTCGAATAGGTTGGGCTAATACCACCTTCCTATCCTCTATTGTGAATTTCCTGTAGTGAGAGGGAACATCCATGTTTTCCTTGATTTTGGCATTTTCTTCCTCTCCACTCTCAATTTCTGTCGTCCAAACTTCTTTCAGAGTTTTCTTGAGCTCTCTGTACTTGTTTCTACGTTCTAACTTGGACTCCGTGTGTTCTCTGTTGCGCTTGTTCTTTTCTGATTTTTCTGTTTCAGTTTTCGTTCCATTCCTTTGAACTTGATTTCTTGAGCCTCTTTTGTCTTTTCGTAAGCTCTTTTGATCATTGCCTCTCATTCTTCCAGAAATCTTGTCCTTAACACAATCTTCCGCCTTTACTAGCATTAGGAATTGATTTTTTCCTCTTATTCTAGGCATCGGATTGGTTCTAACCCCCTTTGTTTTTCTCTTTGCTCTATAGCGTTTCTGGCGTTGTTTAGTTTGGTTCGGAAAATCATAAAATCGGACATCCGTTATAGTTTCTTTGTTTCTGCTTGAATTGTCCGTTGACTCATTGTCTGCTTTATTTCCCCACTCTGGATGATCGGGAATGTCGTGAAACACCTCTTCTTCATCTTCCTTTTCCAGTGTATCGTTCTTTTCAGTTTCTTTTTCGAGTATAGTTCTCAACATGAAGTACGGAACCACGTCGTACCCGTCCTTGTCGCAAAATTTCGTTGTGGGACCATCCGAAATTGCACAAACATCTAGGGTTGCTAGAATGTGTGTCCATTCTAATGGTTCAAGCGTGTCCTCTAGAAAGGGTTCTCCTATATAAGTTTCGTCTTCGATAGCCCTTTCTAAAACATATTCTTCTCGCCTCAGACTTCCACATTTCGAGGCTCCACACATCCATAACTCCTTGGGCTTACCTAACCAAGCTGGAAATTCGGATCCCGCCAAAGTAGCTGAATCAAACTCCTCTACCGGTGTTCGATTCACATCTTTGTAGCTATGGTCTTTCAGGTTCACACGTGTAGTGGTTTCCATATTTCTCAGGCACTACAAGAGGTTGTGTGCTCTTGTGACGCTATTAGCGACGGAAATACACTCGGTTTTTATAACCCCCGGCGTCGCTAAAACCGTCGCTAATAGCGTCGCCTACGAGAGAGTCGCTATATGCAACGCTATATGCGTCGCTATATAGAGACGCTCATAGCGACGGTCATAGCGATGGTTATAGCGACGTTTACACAGAAGTCTATAGCGACGCTCCAGAGCCATAAATAGCGACGGTTATAGCGATGCTTGAGAGAATTTTTTTTTGGTGACAGGGCATTGAATGCCCTGCCACCCATCAACCATATTGTACTTGATTCAATTTTTAAAAAAAGTGCAAGGGTAGATAATAGACCCAAAATAGTCACCCACAAGACGCATTGTTTGCAAAATTGGCAAGCGTAAAATTGACAATTGTACACATCATAGGAAAAATGAATTGATTGGCAAATGTAATAATGACAATTGTACAACATCATAGGCATAAAGAATTGATTGGCAAAATGAACTGCGGTGACAAATGTAATAATATACATGGTTCAAAAAGACGTATAAAATCCGTCTCATGATACATAAGCTATGAGAAACCCTAAACTAATGCTATCTAGCTACGGCTAAACTGACGTCGTCTAGTCAGACGTCTCATCGCGTCCAAGCGGCGTATCTGTCGGATTCTGCAAAAAAAGACAATAAGACAGCTTTCAGTAAGTATAAACATATAACGACATTTATAAAACAATACAAAAAATAGAAAAGAGTAAACCCTAATACTAACCATGCCGCCGCGAGAATTGAGAATGTCCATCAGGGCGTTTAAGCCCTTCCTGCCTGCGTACTCGCGCTCGTACGGTGTGGGATCGCGTCCTGTCATCGACCACTGTCAAAACATACAAAGATTTCATTATGTTAGAATTAAAAAACTCATAAACCCTAAACTATCGAACATAAAGAGCAATGCGAAAAAACTTACAAAATCGGCCTCAAATGATGCCCATCCACCACTCCCCAAGTGGTGCGAGCTCCCTGCCTCTACTCGCGCCCCGGCTGCATCTTTTTGTTGCTTCCACTTGTCGGGATTCTCGCGCGCTGCTTTCTTCACATTCTTCCAATCTTCTTTGGCCAGCCAATCTGGCCTGTTCCACCCATGCTTGATTGCTTTTTGCACTTCGGAACGCTTGTGTTTGCAGTATTCGCGCATTCGAATCTTCATCAGGTCTTCATTGAAGCGCTGATCCCGTGTTGGAACGGGAAACTCATCATGAAGTATGCTGATGACTCTGTTTTTTAAATCACTTGGTACTTCACTCCATTTGTTTAGTATGTAGTGTCTAAACAGCTGAGAGCAAAGACCACGCATGCGCGAGATCACCTTCTTGCCGTCATCATCCATGATGATGCCGCCGCTGAAGTCGACGGAGTAAGGCAAGCCCTCTAGCCGGTGACGCGTGAACCTGGGTATCCCGGCAGGGGTCTCTAGCGGCGTGTCAATGGGGGTACGGACGTCAGGTGTCTCCACCGGCGTCTGGGGCCCGAAGTCAGGAGTGTCGAGTGGGGTGGCTCCTGGCGGAGTAGGTAGAGGTGTGTAGCTGCTAGGAACAGTCAGCCGCGCAAAACCTGGTGTAGATGGCGATGATGTGGCTGGTGTGGGTGCGGGCAAAGAAGGGGAGGGTAAAGAGCCTCGTCGAACACGAGGCGGTGTGGAGGCATTGGCGGCGGAATCCCCACAACAACCTCCACCACCACCACTAGAGCGCCGGTGTCTAGACGAGTGTGAAGATCGTCTCGTCGACACCGAAGCTTCAGAGCGCGCCGAATGCTCCGAAAGAGAGGGAGATGCGGATGGAGTAGGAACGCGCGATGATGCGCCAGAGGGATGACGCTCCACGTACCACTGTCTCTGCTGCGGTGACAAAGAAGAAAGAAACTCCTCATCATCCATACTTGCATTAAACACACGAATATTTAAACTTAATATTGAATGAATAGAGTAGACAATGACGCAAAGACCATTAAATACAATGACGTAATGACGCATATAAATACAATGACGCAATGAATTGAGTGATAGAAGAGGCAAGTCGAAAACTCAGAATTTTCAATCAAAAGATGTGAGCGCGAGTAGAAAAGAGCGTTATACACCATGGAAGGTACTTAGAGAGCCAGAGCTTTTACAACACGGAGCAAAATTGTTCAAATACAATATTTGTGGCTTTAAGAGATCTCTCTCTCATCCTTGCATAACTCAGTATAACTTCCTATATCTATATAGAGCTCTCCGTTTAAACACATATCCTCTGTTTCATTTTGTAGCTCCTCTGCATGCACCCCATATAGAGTAGTAGCATCTTGATGCTCGTCTGGCACCACTGCAGCGGCTTCTGATTGAGCATCTTCTCTGATCTCCTCCATTGATGCCGTTGTGATTGGCACATGGTAGCCTTCATACGTCCTTGCACTACAAGGGGCTACCTCTATGACGTACCACCAGTTTGATGTAGACTTTGTAGGATGAAATATTACCTGCCAGAGCCACATAACTTACATGAGAGCTTTCAAGCACATAACTTGTAAAAGGGGGATGTTAACTATTTACATACTTACTTGTTCATAATGCTCGGGTAGTACGAAAGTGTCTCTTAGGTCATTCCATTTCTTAGTAGAATCCACCTCAAGAAAACCAGACTCTCCTCTACGCACAGTAGCGTTGCGACCCTCCATGATTATCTTGAACCATTGCATGTCGAACAAGTCGACAAAAAATCCTCTGTAATCGATCCTCAAAATCTCTTGTAGCGTGCCGAAGTAAGTGAGTTCCGCCACCACTGGATTTGCATCAGAGGAACATCGTCGACTAGACTGTTCAAATTTTTCCATGATTCCACAATCTTGAGTAAAACGCTGTTTGTCGATCCGTTCCACCCTAAAATGTCCACCTTTACACCATGCTGCTGTGTATGACTTATACTACAACGAACAAAGATTATGAGTGGCCGTTCAAACGTTTAGAAATAAAGTCACTAGCTAGTCGTACATTGCAAACTTACCTTGGTCGCGCAACCTCGAAAGTACTCCCACTCTTCCTCAGTCACTTCGTCACCGCATTGTTGTGCGCTTTTTAATTGGTTGTGCAACCATCTTAAGCTCATGAATGTTGGTAGGCTCTCCAGACCCGTCGGATAGTGCACCCGTGGTCGTCTTCCCCATCTCCACTCGATTCGTGCCCTTTTCCACCTCATCAACTATGTGAACAAGAAGATGCACCTGAATGGTTAGCATGGTAGTGGGAAAATGTTTCTCAAACATGCACACAAGCTCCGCAGAATTTAGTTTGACGAATGGTATGGAGTCTACGTTGATCTCCTTTTGTGAGATCCATTGCACCAGCTTTGCAAGTTTGTAGATTGTGTTACGGATGTTGAGAGACAAACATCCCTCAATGGCAACCGGTAAAATAAACTGTAAAGTATGTGCAACAATGATATTAAAGTCCACATTTTATGCAATGATATTAAAGTCCACTATGAACGTACCTGACACATTTTATGCCAATCGTGTGACTTCAAACCGGTAAGCTTTCCTTCTTTAGTAAAACACGTTCGGAGCGAGTGCATTACGCCAGTGGGGGTCCGCAAAGATCGAATGGTCTCTTTTACTTTGCGTTCTTGGGCTCCTGTGAAAATCCATGGTGCTTTAGGGAGTTTTATCGATCCATCAGACGCTGTTGGCGGCCAATATTGCTCCATACGATCCACATTTCTAAGGTCAACTCTGGCTCCCAAAGTATCTTTCTTGCCGGTCAGATGGTCCCATAGTAGATTACCCACATTCTTGAATATGTGCATTGGATCGAGCAAGTGATTGATCATGAGTCGGGGCCAGTATGGTAACTCGTACCATAGAGATAGTCTCTTCATCCCTGGAGGCAATCCATCATCGCACATCTCCTTCTGCTCTAACCATGCTTGTGCAGACATCCTTGGTGGCTCTCTTCCCAAAAAGCCGTCGCGTAACACATGATTCTCTGGAAGATACGCTTGATGACCTTCGTAGATTTGCTTCTTCAGTGAGGGCACCCTACGTGCATTCAATCTAGGTCCACATGTGACACATGCTTTGTATGCGCTTGTTTGAAGCCCTGCATGTATACACATGATAATAGATCAACTATGGGAAAAAACAAGATTTATAGTGTCTGAATGAGGAGTGTCAATAGATCACCTGAGCATTCTGTTAGCCCGGGATAGTCATGCATGGTCCACATTAGAATGCCTCTGATCAAAGCATTCCGTCGTCCTGTGTGTCGGCTCATATCCACCACCTCTATGCCAATCCACAATTGTTGTAGCTCTTCCAATAGTGGACGAAGATACACATCCATATTCTCCACTTTATATCGCCCTGGCATAATCAAGCTTAGCCATAGGTGCCCCTTCTTAGTAGTCAACCACGGGGGAATGTTGTAGTTTAGGGTGACAACGGGCCATACACTGTAAGATGTTGATCTTTGACCAAATGGATTTACGCCATCCATAGCTAGGCCTAAGCGCAAATTTCGAGCTTCCCTGGCGAAATCCGACCATGTTCCATCTATATGTTTCCAGGCTGCGCAATCTGCAGGAATTCGTAGCACACCATCCGAAGATTTATTCTCCTCATGCCATGATGCTAGGGCGGCCATGGACTTACATTCGAAGAAATGCTTGATGTGAGGAAGCAGAGGAAAATGTTGCAAAACCTTTTGTGGAATTTTTGTCCCGTGGAGATCTACTCGATATCTTTCGGAATCACATTTCGGACACTTCTCCATGTCTATGTATTCCCCTCTAAAAAGAATGCAGTCATTAGGACAAGCGTGGATAGAATTGTAATCCATCCCCAAGTTTCGCAAAATCTTTCTTGCTTCATCTCGGGAATCTGGCATCACATTGTCAGCTGGTAGTATGTGCTCTTTAAGCAATCTACACAATATAAAAATACGATACAGTCGTGTAAAAATCTATCATATCATTATACATTTAGAGTTTTATTAAAGTAAACTAATTGTAATAGATCACCTGAAAAGCGCTGTGACGCTAGTGTCACTCCATCCAAACTTTGCCTGCATGTTGAGAAGAACCAGGAGTGCTTTCAATCTAGACATACGTGCTCCATTATACAATGGCATATCGGCTTCACTTTTCATATCATCATAGATAAGCCTTTCTGAATCCATGATCGTCTCGATCATTTCATCAATCTCGGGCTCAAACATTGCCTCGTTGGGAATGTGCTCTGCATGATCATCCCCCGAGCTGTCAGAGGCTACATCTTGTGGCCTCACATATGCTGCTTGACCAAAGCGCCTGCGAACACGTCTATTGGGTTGCAAGATTGCTGCTTGTTGGCCAGCGTCAGAGTCCGACGAGTTATAATTGGCAACAACTCGATCTATAATAGATGGATCGAACTCGCCAAATTCGCGAACGTGCTGCAAAGAAACACGTCTTGTCCGTCGCACAGCATGCTTGCATTGATTACAAGGATATAAGACCCTCGTTGAGAGATAGGTGTTTCGATTGGACGGTCCCACTTCCTCGTCACTACTCATAATGAGGATAAAAATCTTATAACCTGGACAACAAATTTAATATTCTATTGGCATTCTTCGTCTTATCTCTCTCTCTCACACACACACACACACACACACACACACATTCTCTAGTCATGTCCAATCCCCGCACACCTCGGTCTAGAGGTGCACGGAGATCAGAACAACCAGGTTATAATCTCGTCTTTATTGGTCAATACCTATATTTGTGGGTACAAGAAATCTACAGACCCACGTCTACATGATACTGCATGTAGTGGACAAAACCCCTTTGCCTCTTCTCTAGCTGTAGCACTTCACAACATCTTAACATCTTTTCACAATAGATCTTTTTACTGTTAGTCTAACTCTAAACCCTAAACCGTAAGTAATTCTTGCGTGGACTCGATCTAACGTAAATAAGCATAAATCTAACTAAAAATAAACCTAAATCTAATTTAACGTAAGTCTACATCTAACCTAATCTTTAACGTCTTTTGGGATAGTTTCCTACGACGTTAAAACTCTCTTCTTCTTGTGTGTGTGTGTGTGTGTGTGTGTGTGGGTAAACCTAAATAAACCTAAGTCTAATATAATATAACATAAATCTAAATCTAACGTAAATAATGTTATATTAAAAACAAAGAACTAAACTAACAGGGATTATAAGAACCTTAAAACTGATTTAACACATAATTTTTCACATAACTCGGCAAGAGTTGGCATTCTCATCACTAAAGATGTGAGAGTTAACTTCCGGCGGTGACGCTGCCTCATCTCCATCCACATTTGACGACAGCAATTGGCCCTTTGGACCGTTCTTGCTCTTGTTACTAACTTTGAAGTTGCTGTTGAATGACTAGAGGTTGTCTAGATGGTCATTGTCGGGGATGTAGTGACTCTTGCCGCCTTGAAGATCCACCTTCTTCCCTATCTTTTGAAGACATTTCACCAGTACTTTTGGATCGACGGAGCCCACCATGAGTGAAGGCAGCAATACCCTATATTCCATTGAGGGCTTTCTTCACCCGCTTCATGCAGGCATCGCAGTCTATGGAGACCTAAATCTAATCTAATATAACGTAAATCTAAATCTAGCGTAAATAAACGTAAATCTAACTAAAAATAAACCTAAATCTAATCTAATTTAACTTAAATAAACCTAAATCTAATTTAACGTAAGTCTACATCTAACCTAATCTTTAACGTCTTTTAGGATAGTTTCCTACGACGTTATAACTCTCTTCTTCTTGTGTGTGTGCGCGTGTGTGGATGTGTGTGCCAATAAAAAGAGATAAATGGTATAACCTTTCTATCACCCATGCCAAGTATGATAGATTGGTTATGCCATTTCCCTCTTGAATAATAGGTCTTGAGTTCAACTCCTCGTCGGCTAGATCTTTAGGTCTTTTAATTTTAATTAGTTTCCTACAACGTTAAATTAGTTTCTCTCTCTTTCTCTCTCAATGTGTGTGCGTTTTTTTGTTTATGTATGTTTTCTCTCTCTTTTCCTCTCTCAATGTGTGCGTTTTTTGTTTATGCATGTTCTCTCTCTCTTTTCCTCTCTCAATGTGTGCGTTTTTTGTTTATGCATGCTCTCTCTCTCTCTCTCTCTTTTCCTCTCTCAATGTGTGTGTGCATTCTTTGTTTATGTATGTGTGTGTGCGTTTTTGTTTATGTTTGTACTCTTTCTCTCTCTCTCTCTCTCTCTCTCTCTCTCTCTCTCTCTCTCAAAAACACTATGTGTGTGTGTGTGTGTGTGTGTGTGAGAGAGAGAGAGAGGGAGAGAGAAAGAGGGGAAGGGAACATGAGAGTGAGGAGAGGGAAGGAGCATACCTGGCTCTCCTTCCTCTCCTCGTGTGTGTGTGTGTGTGTGTGTGTGTGGAGAAGAAAGAGAGAGAGAGAGAGAGAGAGAGAGAGAGAGAGAGGGAGAGCATTACTTGCTCCTTGCTTGAGGGCGCCGAAAAACTCAGATCTGAGATCTGAGTTTTTGGGCCCTCTCTGTTATTTTTTTTAGCCCAGCCGACGTCGCTATGAGCGTCGCAAATTTACTTGTAAATTTGCGACGCTCATAGCGACGCCGGGAATTTTTTTTTGAGCGTCGCTGTGTGAGCGTCGCTAATATGAATAGCCTCTTGTAGTGAGGTATATGTGATCGTAGCCCCAATCCTTGACCATTTTCTCCTTGCCAAAATTGACAATAGCAAAAGTATGTTCGTATTCAATGCCGCAAGAAGTCACTACGACTTTCTCTAATAACCCCATAGGTTTCTCCATGTGTCCATCTGCTAACTCGAGTTTCAACCTAGTCTTCCTTATTGCTGGTTTCCCCCATTTTTTCCAGATTTCTTTTGTAGCAATGGCTACCCCAGCTCCACTGTCTAGTATTGCCATCGTGTTCACTCCTTGGAATTGAACTGGTAAGGTTGTATTCCCCTCTTCACCTTCGCAATACTCTCCGACCTTGTTTAAGGGTACAGGCTTAGTGTTCTTTTGTGGTTTGCTCAGCTCTTGTATACCCTCTTGCAGTCTCGATGTTGGGTCTTTTATCCAAAATTTCTCTAAGCATTTTCCTACAGTGGTCCACATATGTGGTCTTAGCCTCAAAAGCTCAGCTAGAGTGATAGTGCATGTCACTGGTGTTGACAAGATCTCTATCAATCCTTGCGAGTCCATGACTTTTTCTGATGAGATTCTTCGTGAGGGAAGTGCTCTAATCTCGAATTTTGCTTCATACTCTCCTAAGTATGAAGGTAAGGTATTCAGTGAATGAGGTTTGCTCTCCATTGTTCTAACAGAGCCCCCATCTCCCCAGTAAGATTGCAGATCCAAGTCCACTTGAGATCCTGCCTCAAATTCCACTATGGGAGGATTCCTGATGTCCTTTTTCCAATTTTTCTGATTAGCTTGGCAACTTAGCTCGTTTGCAAAGTTTGCCTCTCTCACTTGTTTCCAAAATTCATTGTAATCCTCATCTCTTCTGTAAGACCTCTGTATGACTGGATGAAAACTCTCTATCTCCTGATCGGTTGTGTTCAATACTATGCGGTCATCCTTGTGTGTATTTTCAGGCTTTTGTGCACTGGGAGTCTTTTCAGCTACCTATGAAATGATAGTCTCTTGCTGAATTGGGTTTTTCGTTCCACAATTCATTGTTTCTCTTGGTGGTTCTAATAAGGCTTGTGCAGTCTCGATCATTCTCTGGCACATTTCAAGTCTCTGCTTTTCCAATTCCGCGTTTGGGTATGTCATCCACCTCTGTTCTTGTGTTTGGTTGGTCTTTAACCTAGCTTCGTAAGCTCTCATCAGTGCGTCCAATGGTTCGTGTACTTTGTCGACTAGCACTGATCCCCCTGAGCTTAAGCTCGTTGTCTCTTTGATACTCTTTTTTTTCGTTCTTTCCGGGCTCATCTCTCGTTTCCCGTTTTGACTCTCAAGTTTTTCTAATTTATCTTTAGTTTGCTTTAGTTCCTCAGCTAGAATAGCGTCTTCACGTTCTTTTCTCAACTTCATGCGTGCTTTTCTAGCTTTCCGTGTGTTTCTCTGACTCCGCGGTCCTTGACTAACCACTTCAGTCGCTAACTTTCCATTCTCAGGTTCTCTAGTGGTTTTCTTAGCTTGAGCTCTAGTAACAACTTGTGTTGGTATCAGAGTTTCATTTTCAGACCCACTGCTGGTAGGAATAGTTTCTAGCATATTCAATGTCGTCTTTTGCACTTTGTTTGGATTCTTTGAACAATCCTCAATGAAGTGAGTAACCCCACACTCAGGGCAATAAGCGTTAATTCTAATGATTTCCGTATGTGGACAAACATTCATCAGATGGTCACCTCCACACTTGTAACAGGGTCCTAGTGCTGGTCTTGGTCCCACTTGATTCGTCCTTTGTGGATAGGATGGTCTTTGTCCTGTTAACCCTCCATGAGCTATGAACATCAATGTTCTTGTGTCCAAATTGTATCTCTCTTCATCAGAAGCACTTGTAACTGTTGGTATTCCAACATTCCCAATCATGCCCCATGGTTCTGGTTGTTTGGGTTCTTCTGGTGGGTAATACACAGTTGGAGACATGTGTGCACCAGATTCTTCATAATAGGCTTGAACAGGCACTAAGCCTTGTTCTTCCTGATTCTCTAAGGTTGGTGCATATCTAATGCCCACTGGTCTTGCTCCTGGTAAAGGTGGTTGTTGTCCCAATACCGGTTGCGGTCTTTCTATCCCCATAGGTCCTGGTACATTTCCCGTTGGGTATCGAGGTACTGGATGTACCTGAGGTGGTGCTAATTGAGCAGGAGGTGCATACTGACGCTCCCTTACATACCCTTTGTTGTAATAGCACTCCTCTATTGGATGGTTTGTCCATTTTTGTTCAATCGCACACCATTTCAGTGGTTTTGGCAATGGTTTTTGGTATGGTGCCATCCTTTTTAGAGCCTCTTCTATTATTTGCTCTACATTTGGCATGGTTGTTTTCTGAACATTCTTTTTAGTGGTAGTCTCGCTCGCTACGGAGGAAGAGCTACTGGATGCAAAATCTGTATCCTCTGACACCTCTTCATAAACCGTACAGTTATCCACTAAGTACAATGCTTCTCTCGTTACTTGCTCGAAACTTGTACAAGCTTTCAAGTGCAAGTCCTGCTTGAGAGTGTCGTTTCTCAATCCTTCAATAAAGAGAACAGATAGTCTGTCATCTTGTGGTCGTTCACGTACTGGACATCTCTCAATGTATTGTTTGAAGCGAAGTGAAGCTTCCTTCACTTTTTCGTGTTCTCTCTGTTTAAAAGCATATATTTGTGAGACCGTATTGTGCTTAATCCCTCGTTTTGAGAATTCCTCAGCAAACTCTCTTAGCAAATGGTCAATGTCATGGAATCCCCCTTTGTTCAGTGGTTGAAACCATGTCAATGCCGTACCTTCTAGAGTAAGACCAAATCCCTCGTATTGTGTATGGAAATCTGTTATCTGCTCAGCTCTTAAGACTTGCTTAAAGAGTGACACATGTGCATACGGATCTCCTGAACCACCATACTTCTTTGGCATACACTTGGCTACTTGAGATGGTCTCATACGTCTATGGTCTGCTAACAATCTCATTGCTCCTGTGTCCCGGCTAAAGCTTTCTCTAGCATCATGGACTTCATGGGTTACCCTTGTCGGTTCCCCTGCCCTGAATCTACTACTAGGAGGTAAATGTGATGGTTCCGCTTCGAACCTTGGACCTGGAGTGGTATATGTGGGGATTGGAACTGCACTACCTCGATTCGTATCCACTGACTCTCTGGAATGTAATGATCCCATTGGTCTGGGCTTCGAGTACCGAGGTTGACTGAAAGAGTCAGCAACCTGAGTTCTTTGTCCTCCTGTTGTCCTTGGGTTTTGCACTCCATTTGTTGGTGCTGGTCTTTGTGACTAGAAGTAACATAATACTGATGTAGTGGTCCCCCAAAGTATGTATATCCTTCTAATTCTTTCTTGCCCATTGTTGAGTATTGCCTCCCATACTTGTCGTAAGCGGCAATTTTCACTTCCGATCCCTCTGTGTAGGTAAAGACATAAAGTCTTTTTTGGTCTGTCAACTCTCCGGTGTAGGGTTCTTCACATCTATAATAGAGATCTTGCTCCCCATTATTATATTTTTATAGCCCCACATAGATGTTATCAGTGTTAATCCTTGTAGTTTCATTCTCTCTTCTTAACCTCGCATCAGGGAAGTTCATTATTGGTGCTTTCTCCTCGAGTTCTTCATCTACTTTGGCTTTGGTGCCCATCAATCCCCACTTGTCCACAATGTTAGGGTTTAGGACTACCAAGTACATGGTACCCTCGTCATCTAGATATCTATCTCCGCTATAGCTCACAGGCACTAAGTCCTTGAACTCACTAGGTCTATCTTCTATCTTAACACAATAGCGGTCCATTCCATCTTTGTAGATCTTGGCACCTTGCTCATTGTCGTACTGATATTTTATGAACAATAGCTTCATTGTGGCGGAAGGGTTTGATGATCCTGCTGCCATATTTTCTCTGTTGTTCAGGTTCAAGTGTTCCAAGTGTTCGGTGAAAATCTCGTAAGATCTCTCCGAAGAAGTATCAGAAATACTTCCTTCAAAGATCGGCTCTAATGGTTGCACCCAACTTTGGTTTACACTTCCCTCGGTTTGATATGACACTTGCTTGTTCCCCTTGTTTTGGTTGGTTATTCTGGAGATTCCTGCCCAATCTCAAATTCATCAATTCTCCTAAAGGACTTTAACTTTTCCGTCTCGGCAATTTGTTTTCCCAAGTTTTTGTGGTCAGAATTGATCCAAACTGATTGATACTTGGTCAATTGTTTAATCTTGTCAGTTGGACAACTTCTGTTTCATCAAGTGAGAATTTTGTTGCAGTTATGCTGAAAAAGACATTATACGCGTATGATGTCTTTTTTCATAGATTTGGACTATTTTGGTTATGCTCACTCTCAGTAGCCCCCTTATGCTCTGTCCACTCACAAAATTCAGTTTGAACTCTGTTTAAGCAAGTTATGGCTGATTTAGGCTTTTCTTGGCAATTTTCCGCTTTTGACTTGTTTTGGGTCAATTGTGATCCAAATGGGATGAAACTTGAAATATAACCTCTAGACAACTATTACAATGGATCTGTGTTGGCAAAGTATCAAAATATGTCCAAAATTAGGTCAAAGACATCATACGCGTATGATGTCTTTTTCATCAATTTGGGTCAAGACTTGATATTTATGCTTTCTACAGTGTTTGTAACAATCTTATCAGGTCAGATATAAAAAATAAGCAGTGGATGTGCTAAAAGACATTATACGCGTATGATGTCTTTTGTCCCAGATTTTGACTATTCTTGGTTTTAAGCCTTCTCCAATGTTTATAATTGAGTTTCAAGTGTTTTTGTCAGGTTTGAATGTAAAAACAAGATCTGAATCCAAAATTTCCCGTTCTTTGCGTTTCTTGGGCTCCGACTTGTCTTTTTGGGTTTCTTTGAGTGTTAATGCTCCTGTTTTAAGTTGAAATTAGGGTATAACCCCCCTTTTGAACACTCTGGTAAAGTCAAAATTTCTGTTTTGGTCTCTGTTTGGTCATTTAGACATCATACGTGTATGATGTCTAAAGTTGCAGATTTCTAGTTTTTTGGCACAGAATCCTTCCTAAAGCTTTCTCAAGTGCTCAGCAGCTCCCAGATACACAGAAAATTTCTCTGACTTTTGTTTATTGCAAGTTTCACTACTAACTCGACGGTTTAGTGATCTAACATGCAATCAACCATATCAAGCAAATACTCCAATGATTACTAGCTCTAGATCAGGATCAAATGAAGTCCTACCTAAGCTATTCCTAATCATAAAATGGGTTTGGTAATTGTGATTTTAAAGAGATCCACTGCCACTCACGGACTAGAAAATTCTTCTTCTATCAACAACTACTCAACACCAACAAAACAACAAACAAATCTAAGCTAAACTAAAAATACTATCAACACAGAAGACCCAGGAATACCCCACTTCCTAGTATCTCTCGAGATCTTTGGAGTCCACCACTCCTAGATCTTTTCTAACTAAAGTATACAAAGTAGTTTATACAACTCACCTCGTAGGATTAGTCTAAGGTCACCTACTTAGGGCTCTCGTCCCCGGCAGCGGCGCCAAATGTTAAGGCGGTTACACCGCTAGCGGAAGCTAAATAGAGAGAACTCAACCAACAACAAAATTTGTCAGACGAGGACGGAGCTTGACCCGCAGGCGCATGGAAAAAACTAGGTGGGTGTCAAATCACCTACTCGACCTTCTAATGATAATCACTACTAAGGAAATCAAATCTAAGTTCTAAAATACGCAAGTGACTGAAATCCGTACTATGAACGAATGCTATACGAAACAAGATCTAGAATCATTGAATCGATCTCAAACTCAAGGGGAAGTCTATACACTAAGTAAGAACAACACCTTAAAGACTTGAACTGCAAAATCAACCTATAACCACTCCGTGCGGTAAACGCGTATGAAGACGGGTCAAAAAATACAGGTGATCAAAACTTGACCCCGATGGTACTAATGTGTAGCTCTACTCGTTGTGGTTCTATAGATATGCTGCACGCTCAATTCCGACACACGAGTTGGAAGAAAACTCACACCGAAGCTCGTAGGAACTTACCACACATAGAAGCCGATAGCGTGCACTCTTGGTATCTGTGCGTAGCTCTCGCCGTTGCTAACACAATGGCGGTGTCGCTTCTCCAATGGCGGCTCCGTAGCTCGCGTAGCAAGTAGATAAGACTCTCACTCTCTCTCTCTCTCTCTCTCTCTCTCTCTCTCTCTCTCAGACACAGTCACGGCGCTCCAAAAAAACTCACTTTGATTAATAATCTGCCTTTTTTAGGTTACAAAAAATTTGGCTTATATACCTCAGCCTTGGAGGTGAGAACATCTCTAACTAATTACATCAGCAAGTGAAATTACTTTGGGATTACAAGCTAGAAACTCAATTGAGTCCCGTTACTTAATGAATGGCTCAAATCAAAATTAATGTCGGAAAGACATTTATTACAATCAATGGTTACAAAATGATGAGTGTGAGCAAAAATGTGGGTGTGATCCTCTGCTGGCTCAACACCAGATAATGCTTGATTCACAAGAAGCCTTAGGGTTAAGAAACCGACAAGTCCATTTGACATAACGTTTGAAAATGTTCCAAATAGACTCAATATAGTACTCAGAGTTTCTTTTGGAGAAGTCTATCAAGCCTTTTGTGTGCACATACTAGCCTGTATTTGAGCCACGTTTGTTTGTATCAAGAAATCGTATATAAAAGGAGCTTTAATAAGGTTCCCTTTATCTAGAGATTGAACACCCCTTAACACTTTGAGTCGTACTTCTACAATTGAAGATGTTGGAAGCAGGGCCCAAAGGTGATGGTCTGCACCAACTGATTCGATTTCAACTTGTTGGAAGGAAAGAAGGGAAAAACCCGGGAAACGTCAGGTACCATTTACATTAGCGAGGTTCACTGAGAGAATGCATCTCTTTCTGAAAGTCTTTGGTGGCATCTATGGCCAAGGGTTTCCTGCAAAATAGACTGTTGGATACTGTGTGTACCGGAATGGACGGAGTTGAAACAAACCCTGGTGTAAGACTGTTGGATGGGAGACTCACACACCCATGAAGTGCATGCAAACACTACCTAGATCAACATAATGTCAATCAAGGACACAGATGACACGATAGGCACACAGAGGAAATCTCTTGAGCTTGTCAGACTGAGACCATCCTACACATACAACACTCAGGAAGGCCAACTAAACCACAATCAAGAACCTCACTGCTCTCAACTACACCACCTAGCCACATACACACATACAGAAGGTAACTCACCTAATCATGCCAAATTCATACGAAACTTAAGGAACACCATCCCCTCACTAGGAAACACCTCTCCCTAAGCTTCTACACTCAAAATCCTCACTTTAAACCCATCTGCGGAAAACGCGTAGGATGACAGAGTAGAATTTTGGAAGTGCCCGAAACTGAAATTTATGAGTACCTATGCGTAGCTTATGTCGCACGATTCTATAGACTACTAGTACGCAAAAAATAGACATCGTTTGATACACTTACAGCCACAAATAGCTCGTAGATGCGTCGGCGTATGCGCTTCGTCTCGCGTGGAATGCTTGGTGTTGTCGCGTAGCTCTCCTCGAGCCTACAGCAATGGTGCAGTCGGATCTCCAATGTGTTGAGCGAGCCGGCTATAGCGAGAGCATAAAGCTCATGCTCACTCTCTTTCTCTCTCACACACAGTAGACGGCAGCGCTAAGTTTTGATTATGATAAAATTTAATGACCTAGGTACCTTATATACTAAGGCTACCTTAGGTTTAACCAAAAATGGGGTTGAAAGGGTCAAATGGCTTTGTATTTACAATCTGGAAGTGCCATTTCACCCCGGCTTCCGAAACTAGAATAACGACTCATTACAAATGATGTTTATAGCCATAATCCGCAGCATTTCATAACTCGCAAAAGATAAGACTTTGGTACGAAACTTGAGTTATGTTGTGTTGTTGACCTGGCGGTCAACAAAGACCACATAATTCGCGTAAGTAATTGGTCAATTTAGCACCTTCAAAACTCAATTAGCTAACTCTCCTTTATGAGAAAGTGTCACAGAAGCATTGTTCTCTATGAATTTTGGGAGATCTACAACCCCTTCCTTAGAGTTATTTACAAGCTCGGCGAGGTTGTGGACACACTTATCAAATGACATGGTTTGAACCAAGGAATTGGCTAGATGAGTAAAATCTCCTACTATTCGCGTAAGTAATTGGTCAATTTAGCACCTTCAAAACTCAATTAGCTAACTCTCCTTTATGAGAAAGTGTCACAGAAGTATTGTTCTCTATGAATTTTGGGAGATCTACAACCCCTTCCTTAAAGTTATTTACAAGCTCGGTGAGGTTGTGCACACACTTATCAAATGACATGGTTTGAACCAAGGAATTGGCTAAATGAGTAAAATCTCCTGCTATTAGTTCAGATGCCATAGGGTCATAAATGCATCTAAGTACTTGAAGTGAGGCTTTAGAGAGGCTCAATAGTAAGATCTAACCCTTGAGATAGTGCTAAGATCTACATTGTCAAAGGAAATTGTGTTAATAATAGACATAAATGACAAATGGTAAGAACCAGTAGCCTCTTCAACCTTCAATCGACTAGGAGAACCCATAAGGGCCGCGTGAAGATGGCCCCATCCCACAGGTATCAGTCCTAGGAACAACAATCAAGGACGAACACCACGGGATATAATATAGTAACTAGGTCTTTGAATAGTATCACTACTATCCTTGGTGTTAGGTGTGTGTGTGTGTTCCAGTAACAATATAACATATACACCAAATAATTCTTTCAAATTACAAAAGACACTAGAAACTATGTCAGTGAAGAGGTGGTATAATTCCCATTCATAGTACAGAACGGACTTTATACACAAGTACAAAAGAGTTAAGAGCCTAAAGATGTATCACTGAAAACCATAGTTGAGAAGGTAAACCTCACTTGCACCCATGGAAACAACACATTTGAGTTAGCATTGGCACTGTATGCAGGTGATGCATCGGTATCCCACATGTTATAGATGTCACCCCACTAAATTTCTTTCAAAGATAATTAATAAGAAAGACTATGTACGGCCAATTTGAGCAGCTTCCTAGATGGCATAGTTGTAATTGATCTAGAGTAGTAAGCTCAGTACCAAACGAGAAGTACAAACCATAAATGAGAAGTACAAACCATATACTTCCAAACTGAGCAAACTTTTTTCTAAAAGGGATCACAATACTCAGATGGAAAATCCATAAACTAGCAAGACTAGTAATCTTGGTATACACCCATAAGTGCTTCAATAGTATAAACCTGTTGATAGTAGTTTTAACAAATAAAAACTAGGTCACAGTTATTAACAAATCCAGAGGTTTAACATTATCATGTTAAGAAAGAATTTAATCATTAAATCCTAACCAAAGGGTTCAAAGCAACAATCATCCACCTGCCAATGACCAGTTTTTACCTACACCAAGCCATAGTTTTTTACCGAATAGGTAGGCCATACCTACCATATATGGGCCTTCACTGATTAGTAAGAAGACCTTCCATCATACTATTAATCTTTTGACAGCACCATTCATTCAGTATTGCAGGACGTTACCTTCTTTCCATGTTAAACAAACCAAACCTTTGGTAAGTGCTTTAAATGCAATGTGAGGATTAAGTGGTTGAGGAGGAATGTGATTGAGGCCTTTAGAAAGGAGGCATCTTACAAAGAGATCCTCAATGATAGAAAGATTTGTGGTACAAACATGCCTTCCAACATTGACAAATTCAATTGTGAACTCATTCCATAAGTGATAATCACATGATAAGTGTTCTTCTTTTCTAAGAAACTCATTAGAGTATACCAGATGTCATATAGAATCAATAAATCTCCACCGCATCCTAACTTGGCTGAGTAGATCCAAATCACCAAATGTAGAGAGAAAGCATTTGTTAAATAAAAAACAAGGTGAAAAGAATTCAAAAATTTTGTTGGAAAAGATGCAAGGAACAAAAACTCCTTGCCCACTATCCTCATGAGAAATAAGATGCATTCTGCCAACCTCATTACAGAGTACTTGTAATTACAAATCCAACAAGTGTTTGATAGGATATTCTCTTCCTCACCCTCTAATCATGCTTCTCGTTTTCCCTCTCCCTCCATACAACTCAAGCAGAAGAAGAGGCTGGAGTCAAAAATGATGTGTATGAGGAAGTGGGGAATATAAGAGAGTTGGGTCTTTTAAGAGTAGGGGAATCTTCAACATCCGTATTATGTTTTATCAAGCCTAGGAGAGTTTTCATCCCAAGGTAGTTACCCTAAGTAGTCAAAAGAAGCCCATGTTTTACTGCAGCCATTTCTTTGAGAAGTGTTGGCGGATACGCCACGACAGACGTCAGCACAGAGAGAACTCACCTAACAAGATTTGTCAGCTAAGGACGAAGCTCGACCCAGAGGCGCGTGGAAGCAAGCATAGGGTGTCAACCTACACTCGACCGACTATTGACTACTTCCTACAGAGGTCTCTACGCAATGTCTAAGTTACAGCCTTCAAGAGTACACAAGTGGAGATTTCCTACAACGCTGTCAAGAGCCAAATACCCATCGACCGTTCTCAAAATTCTACAGAACTTGAGGGAAATCCTATTAACACCAATAGGTCGCTCTCCCTAAGGTCCGTGAACCAAAACCCCAACCCTAAACACCAGGTGCAGAATCAAATAGGATGTCTGTTTGAAATTTACAGGTTGACGTTTCTGAAAACTAAAGTGCCTAATGTGTAGCTCTACTCATTGAGAACGCATGGATATGCTGAAATGCAAAAACAGACAATGTATGCTCATCAAATCACCAGATATAGCTCGTGGATCGATCTACACATGCAATGTAGGTGTCGACGTGTAGCTCTCTTCGGGGGTAGCATGCTGTACTTCTCCGCACTTGATTCCGACCACGAGTGCGCGCGTAGCGTCAAGATAAACTCTCACTCTCTCTCGTACACAGAGTACGCTAACCTCACACAGACAAAACATATAAAAATGACAAAACTTTTTTGCATTAAGGTCAAAAGTGGTATAAATACCTTACTGTCATAAAATCTAATATCTAACCAACCCAAATGATTTTCTCATATTAATCACTCAATGTGGGAGAATAAACGGGAACAAGTTTTAAGATATAGATATGTGCTTATAGATCTATCTCAACACGGGGCCAATAGTAAAGGGGCCCAAATGGGAGATGGTCTATCAAGAGTAAGGCTAACCAATGGAGCATAAGACCTTAGGGTTAGCTTCATTGAAGACCTCCAATAATATGTGTAAAAGTCCTTTGACCTTAGGTAAGCTAGGGATGAGCTTGAGGTGGGAACCCAGCCCAAACTCAAGGTGCTTGTCGTGCTTGAGGTGCTTGTCCTGCTTGAGGTGCTTGTCATGCTTGAGGTGCTTGAATTAGATGCTTGAGGTGCTCGACTGGCTCCATGCTTGAGGTGCTTGACTTGGTGCATGATTAAGGTGCTTGAGGTGCCTTGAGAAGCTTGTGGGAACACCCCCTACTTCAAGTGCTTAGTCATGCTTGATGACTAAGGGGCTTGCTCATCCAAAGTCAAAAATATCCCTACAAGGAGGGGGGGCGAGCCTACAAGGGGGGGGGGGGGGGGATGAGAGAGAACACACACACACACACACACACACACACACACACACACACACACACACACACACACACACACACACACACACACACACACACACACACACACAAGGGAAGCCCCAGCTTGAAGAGGCAGCAAGGACACTTGTCAAGTTCCTCCTCATGTTGCCCTCATGGTGTGCCTGAAACCTATTGGTTGGCCACCCAAGGGGTCCAATGATAATAAAGGATATTTAACTAATTGATTTTGTATTTATCAAGTCCTCTCTCTCAAAGGGGAAAGGGGGACACTTGTCCCAAGGCTATCCCTGTTGCTTGTAATGGCTTCTGCTTGTGATTGGCTAGGCCTGGAGGGGTCCAATGAGCTTCAAGCATGAGCTACAAGGGGGGGTCAACCCAAGCAAGCTAGGGGGGTGCTTAGGGGGTATACTCACCCACACACACTCACAAACACTCTCATGGTGTACTATGCAAATTGCAAGAGCTCCCTCTCTTTCTCCAGGCAAGTAGAGGTTGAGAGCCTACACCAACACTCTTGGCTATGGAGTGCAAATCCATCCAAGATCCATGCTTCAATGCTTGAGCTTGCCATCTATTTCTTCTTCATTACTATGCGATTATGTATGCTAGCACAAGAGTTATGATAAGTGAGGAACTAGCTCTTTCTCGTATGAAATGTTTCTTCTTCCTCTTCCCTACCCTCATTCCCTGCTAGCTCTCTCCACCTTCGAAGGTGTTTGAGGTCTTGGGACTGAGGCTTGGTATAGTTAAAGATTTCTTCAAGTTTAGGTTATGCTATGATGATGATGCATGAAGCTTTCCATCTTCATTGCTTCACCTAGGTCACAAGGAACACAAAGAATGTATTGTAACAAGTCTCTCTTTATGGGAGAAATCATAATACAAATGCCTATTGGAGGGGGGACCGGCTCCACATAAATCCGGTCCTCAACTGTTGTCATGTTCTCTAAATTCTCTCTCTTGCAAAAGTATTGTCTATTCCAAGTTAACTAATTGCTATGATTATGTTGCTATCTTCAATTATGGCAACCCGCTATGCTCACAAAATCATTTCTTGAAAGTACTCTCATTAAATTCCGCTACTCTCAAATTGAATAGGCAAATTCCATTACATTGGTATCAGAGCATTTGGTTTCTCTTTTCTTGCTTAAGAAGAGAGGTCCTTAAGTAGCCTATAAATGGTTGATGTTGTTAATTATAATAGAGTAAGTGGAACTGGGATCTAATATCGGTTTTGTTAAGCCCACTATGTGGGGGATGGTGCACACCTCGGGAGCTTTGGACTTAATAATGGAGTCATTTTAGACTTGCCTACGGCTTTACCATTATTGAGCCATAAGAAGTCCGAAAGGAGCTAGCCCTTGGCAACTCTGCTATGTTAGACCTACTCCTCTACTCTCTATAATTAACCACTTTGAGCCGTGGGTGTAGATACTTAAGAGCCGATTTTCAAAGGCTAAGAGGAGTGGCAACTAAGGTTTTGTATTGCCAAAGCATACACTAAGTATAAACATAAATTTTGTTAACATGGCTTACAATAATCAAGAGAGTAGAATGAACATTGATAGCTTTGATTTTGCACATGAAGGTGCTAATGATGATGCTCCCATGTTTGTGAATTATCTCATCACTAGGTTGCAACAAGCTATGAGCAACCCTGTTTTGCAAGCCGAAGTTACTCAACAACTTCGTGCTTATGGAATTTCCCTTCCTCTCCCAGAGGAGAGAGAGCTTAGGAGGCCTCTTGAAGAGACCCCCAAAAGAAGAATCTCTCCCATTCGAGAGGAGGAATCCAAAGAGAAAGAAAGCAATGACAGTCTAAGTTCTTCTGAAGATGTGGCTCCACGAAGATGGCGGTCTAGACGATCGCCTACTCCTCCCAAGAGGAAAAGAGCAACCCATAGTCCTTCTCCTCATCACTCTGAAAGGAAAGAGAGGAAACAAAGGAAGAAAAGGGCTAGGAAGAGGTCACCCTATTCTCCTTCTTCTTCACCTTCCTCCTCTTCCGATGAAAGTTATGGCTATTCTCCTAAATAATACAAGAGGGGAGGACATCGCAAATCATTTCCTGCATGTCAAACGTCACAAAAGCTAAAGAAGTTCAAGGAGGGAGGAAAGAGTATCTCTTTTCTCACCTATGATGGCACCTTTGGTGCTATCGACAAAGTGTTGGCCTTCATCCAACAATTTGATGTGGCCTTTGGGGACGAGGTCTTCACAGAGTCCTCCAAGCTACGCCATGTAGCTATGCACTTCCAAAAATCAGCTCGTCAATGGTGGGCTAGCCTTCGTGGCAATGGAGAAGCCCCAAGGACATGGATGACAGGGTTTGGTGATGCGAGAATTTCTCCTACTCTTTGGGCACCAAACATGAATACCATACGTTGTTGAAAATGGATTTTCCTACTAATTGCAATGTTTATTCTAATGTGTGGAGTGAAATGGAAGGGGACAACCTCTATTCCTGGGGCATTATCCATGGTCTATGCATGACCTAATGCTTAAAACAAAACAAAAATATAGACGTCCAAACTAAGGTCGTACCTAATGAGAGGCAAAATAAAAGGATTTACTGAAGCGTTTATCTCGGCCAACCTAAGAGGACCTAAAATTCTACGAATGACACGTTGAAATTGCAACTTAGTACTAACATTTATGTGTACCTTTTGCCTTGCAATGGGAATGAAGGGATCATACAAATTTTCGTGATTCATGCAAACTACTTGACTATGCTAAAGGTTGATTCTACACAAAAATACACAAGCCGTCCTCAGTGGGGGCATCAATTTTGAGGCGATCTTGGGCGGGCAACAAGAAGAGCAACCTCTAAACACCCTTCAAGGCTCCCGTGCTGCTCAATTGGATTGGGGTTGGAAAAAAACAACAAACACACACACAAACCCGCAACCTAACCCTACACAAATTTGGGGCACCACCTAGTTTTGGATGCGAACTAGGACGCGTAAAGAGAGAGAGAGAGAGAGAGAGGCAGAGAGAGAGAGAGAGATAGTGCTCGGGCTGCTTTGAAACGTATCGGCAATGATCAATCAAACACATTTATATATGTAAGGAAGAGAGAGAAAGGGGGAGGGGGTGCTTGTTGCATTAATACCTTCTTACAAATCTGTCATGACAAATCAAAGTGAAATTAGTATTTGTTCAACATAGCTTGCGTAAATTTCACCACAACACATCACAAGAAAAGCCACCCCAATCACTGTCTTAAAGCTAGGGGAGTCCTCTCCACCCTGTCGCCCTCTTACAGTATGTGGGATTTATGGCTAGATTGATGACAACACCAGAGACAAGCTATCAAGAACTTAACAAAAAACACCAAGACACTTACGCATCATTGTTGTCCATTACTTCACGTTGGAAGGGAGACAAAATATCCAAGCTTAGTCCAAATCCACCCTCCTTGATTCAGCAAATGTTGGGCTTACACTAGTAGGAGAAATGATAGATTTCCTACTCTCAATTGAATGATTACTCTCTCTCTTACAGTGGCATAGAGTTCCCTTGCTAATCCCCTATTACAACAAATGCACATGCATAAGACAATGAGCTTCCACTCAAGAGCTCCTTCTAGAGAGGTTGAGCTTGGCTTCTCAAGCTATAGCATAGTGCTCTTGCTTATGGCTCCCCCCTTTTGTGCTAGTTACACCCTCCTTTTATAGCAATTTTGAAGGCTAGGGTTACTCCTCTAACCATGGTTGGGTTAGATTTTCAGCAATTTATCTAATTTCTTTTGCTTGGAATTATCAAGAAGTTGGTGGGGAAAGAGAGAGGAGAGAAATGGAGGTGATAGGACTTTTCATAGTGGGTTAGTGTTAGTAGAGTTAGTATTAATTTACAAATGGAATTGGATATTTACAATGGGAGTATCCATGTAGGATACAAATAAGGAAGAAAAAACTCTTAAGAGGTAAGAAAAGGTGGATTTCTTACAAGGTTGATGCTCCAAGTGTCTTGAGTAGGGCCAATTTTGACGCATGTTGACGGTCCACTAGCTTTGACGGTACATTTTTTCTCCACTCTTGACCTTCCTTGAGAGACAAGGTAATTGAAGCTGAGTAATCAACCACCATGATGCTGTCTTTTAAGAGAAGAGGCTGAATTTTGTGGTTTTTTGGATAGATATGGGTAATTTGGAGGAGGAAAAATGAGACTAGGTGGTCAATTTTGGAATGGAATTGTGTGTGGGAGGTATGAGTTCACCATGGTTTCTCTTATTCTTCAAGGTTGAGGAGAAGGTGAGTAGGGTGCAGAGAGGAGTGGTGAGAGAGGTGGGGATGATGAGTGGAGAAGTGTGTGTGAAAGAGGAAAATGATAAAGTGGAAGAGAGAGTGTGGCTGCATAGCATGGGAAAACTGGGGTCCACTAATAAAATCATAGCTCACAGCTCGTAGCTCAAAAAAATATGAAAAAATTTGAGGCAAAACTTTTCAGCCCACGAGCTACAACTTTTGTTTGTATCACCTTTTCAAATTCGGAGAGCAAGTGAACTTTAAAAATTCAGCAAAACCGACCGTTTTTTTCCACTGCACAAGGTCCTTGTGGGGTCCTTCTTTGGATGATTCTTTTGAATACCTCCAAGAGTGAGCCCTCCATAGTGCATGTATGCATGCCACCTACCCTTGACCTTATTTGGTAGGTCTATAATTGAAGATATTATTGAAATCATGATATAAGTGAATAGTACAACTAAGAAAATCAAATATTGAGGGGTCTAAAAAATATGTACATGTCAAATATAAATAATATAAGTGGAAAAAATATAAAGAGGTTAAAAGAAATCTCTCTCATTATGAGACTACCATAAAAAGATAAATATTTTTGGTGTTCTAATTTTTTAGAAAAAAAACAAAATAGATGTAGGAAGGGAAAAATCACAATAGTGAAAAAATATACATATAAATAAAACTAGTTTTTTTGGATTTTTGTTGGGGTGGAGTTACACCAAATATAAGAGAAGCTTACATGAAAATATTTCTATATGGAATAAAGAGTATGAAAAATGGTAAGAAAAATTGTGGTAATGGTGAGGCAATGTACAGAGCATAAATAACACACACCTAGGTAAAAATATTTAAATAAATACCAAAATAATTATGAAAAAATCTTTTATTTAGGCCCTATATACAAAGAAATATTTACATACACATGGGCCATAATATACTTATATTTTTTATTTTTTTTATTTTTTTGGCTCAACTAGCCCAATGCCTAGCTAATTGAGGGTTTTTTATTTCAGTAAGGAGATATGGGAAAAGTCCCCTAACTCACACGCACCTATATACAATGAAAGGGTGAGGGTAACCACAGTGTTTGAGTGATTTGATAGGGTGAGATAACTCACTATGGCAATTACAAAGAGCCGAAAAACGTCTATCATTAGCCCTCCCCCAGGATGATGGTATATTCATGTACCATCATAAAGAATCTTTTCCAAAGAGAGTGCTTCAGAGTCCTTGACAAGATCTTCATTGTTTGGCCCCTCAGAATTTTGGCTAGAGTTACACTCATGCTTCATGTAACAATACTTACATGAGACAGTGGCCTTTTGACAGATCTTTGGTAGATCCTTTGGTAGAAGGCGACTCAAATAGGGCTTCAAGCGATACCCGTTTACCTTCCTAGAGTGCTCTTTACCATTCAAGTCCATAAGATGATAGTAACTAGAATTGAAAGCCTTCTTGACTATGTATGGCCCTTGCCATCTAGTTTCAAATTTGGCATCAAAACGATAATCGAGTCGATTGTCATACCTTAACACAAGATCTCCTTCATTGATGCCTCAGGCAGAGAGTCAAACCAAGTGCTAGCATCTTTCCTAAGGACCACCTCAAACATTTCTACAGGTTCTTGATCAGTTATTATCCTCTTGATACGGCAAGACATCTTGAAATTCGCTAAAAATAATTCTGCATCCTCTCCAGGCTCTCCAAAGAAAAGAGGATACCCAGACATTTGGCGTTGGCTTTCCATTGAATTGATTTCAAAGTGACACCCGTTTTTGTTTTTCTTTCTTAAAAAGATTTACACAATAATGTTTTCTAGCTTGCAATCTATTCTACAACAAAATAAAGATATTCACATCAAACGACCTATGATAATCAATAAGAGGTAGGATGACAGGGTTTGGTGATGCGAGAATTTCTCCTACTCTTTGGGCACCAAACATGAATACCATACGTTGTTGAAAATGGATTTTCCTACTAATTGCAATGTTTATTCTAATGTGTGGAGTGAAATGGAAGGGGAAAACCACTATTCTTGGGCCATTATCCATGGTCTATGCATGAGCTAATGCTTAAAACAAAACAAAAATATAGACGTCCAAACTAAGGTCGTACCTAATGAGAGGCAAAATAAAAGGATTTACTGAAGCGTTTATCTCGGCCAACCTAAGAGGACCTAAAATTCTACGAATGACACGTTGAAATTGCAACTTAGTACTAACAATTATGTGTACCTTTTGCCTTGCAATGGGAATGAAGGGATCATACAAATTTTCGTGATTCATGCAAACTACTTGACTATGCTAAAGGTTGATTCTACACAAAAATACACAAGCCGTCCTCAGTGGGGGCATCAATTTTGAGGCGATCCGGGGCGGGCAACAAGAAGAGAAACCTCTAAACACCCTTCAAGGCTCCCGTGCTGCTAAATTGGGTTGGGGTTGGAAAAAAACAACAAACACACACACAAACCCGCAACCTAACCCTACACAAATTTGGGGCACCACCTAGTTTTGGATGCGAACTAGGACGCGTAGAGAGAGAGAGAGAGAGAGAGAGAGAGAGAGAGAGAGAGAGAGAGAGAGAGGGAAAGAGAGAGAGAGAGGGAGAGAGAGAGAGAGAGGTAGTGCTCGGCCTGCTTTGAAACGTATCGGCAATGATCAAGCAAACACAATTATATATGTAAGGAAGAGAGAGAAAGGGGGAGGGGGTGCTTGTTGCATTAATACCTTCTTACAAATCTGTCATGACAAATCAAAGTGAAATTAGTATTTGTTCAACATAGCTTGCATAAATTTCACCACAACACATCACAAGAAAAGCCACCCCAATCACTGTCTTAAAGCCAGGGGAGTCCTCTCCACCCTGTCGCCCTCTTACAGTATGTGGGATTTATGGCTAGATTGATGACAACACCAGAGACAAGCTATCAAGAACTTAACAAAAAACACCAAGACACTTACGCATCATTGTTGTCCATTACTTCACGTTGGAAGGGAGACAAAATATCCAAGCTTAGTCCAAATCCACCCTCCTTGATTCAGCAAATGTTGGGCTTACACTAGTTGGAGAAATGATAGATTTCCTACTCTCAATTGAATGATCACTCTCTCTCTTACAGTGGCATAGAGTTCCCTTGCTAATCCCCTATTACAACAAATGCACATGCATAAGACAATGAGCTTCCACTCAAGAGCTCCTTCTAGAGAGGTTGAGCTTGGCTTCTCAAGCTATAGCATAGTGCTCTTGCTTATGGCTCCCCCCTTTTGTGCTAGTTACACCCTCCTTTTATAGCAATTTTGAAGGTTAGGGTTATTCCTCTAACCATGGTTGGGTTAGATTTTCAGCAATTTATCTAATTTCTTTTGCTTGGAATTATCAAGAAGTTGGTGGGGAAAGAGAGAGGAGAGAAATGGAGGTGATAGGACTTTTCATAGTGGGTTAGTGTTAGTAGAGTTAGTATTAATTTACAAATGGAATTGGATATTTACAATGGGAGTATCCATGTAGGATACAAATAAGGAAGAAAAAACTCTTAAGAGGTAAGAAAAGGTGGATTTCTTACAAGGTTGATGCTCCAAGTGTCTTGAGTAGGGCCAATTTTGACGCTTGTTGACGGTCCACTAGCTTTAACGGTACATTTTTTCTCCACTCTTGACCTTCCTTGAGAGACAAGGTAATTGAAGCTGAGTAATCAACCACCATGATGCTGTCTTTTAAGAGAAGAGGCTGAATTTTGTGGTTTTTTGGATAGATATGGGTAATTTGGAGGAGGAAAAATGAGACTAGGTGGTCAATTTTGGAATGGAATTGTGTGTGGGAGGTATGAGTTCACCATGGTTTCTCTTATTCTTCAAGGTTGAGGAGAAGGTGAGTAGGGTGCAGAGAGGAGTGGTGAGAGAGGTGGGGATGATGAGTGGAGAAGTGTGTGTGAAAGAGGAAAATGATAAAGTGGAAGAGAGAGTGTGGCTGCATAGCATGGGAAAACTGGGGTCCACTAATAAAATCATAGCTCACAGCTCGTAGCTCAAAAAAATATGAAAAAATTTGAGGCAAAACTTTTCAGCCCACGAGCTACAACTTTTGTTTGTATCACCTTTTCAAATTCGGAGAGCAAGTGAACTTTAAAAATTCAGCAAAACCGACCGTTTTTTTCCACTGCACAAGGTCCTTGTGGGGTCCTTCTTTGGATGATTCTTTTGAATACCTCCAAGAGTGAGCCCTCCATAGTGCATGTATGCATGCCACCTACCTTTGACCTTATTTGGTAGGTCTATAATTGAAGATATTGTTGAAATCATGATATAAGTGAATAGTACAACTAAGAAAATCAAATATTGAGGGGTCTAATAAATATGTACATGTCAAATATAAATAATTTTAGTGGAAAAAATATAAAGAGGTTAAAAGAAATCTCTCTCATTATGAGACTACCATAAAAAGATAAATATTTTTGGTGTTCTAATTTTTTAGAAAAAAAACAAAATAGATGTAGGAAGGGAAAAATCACAATAGTGAAAAGATATACATATAAATAAAACTAGTTTTTTTGGATTTTGGTTGGGGTGGAGTTACACCAAATATAAGAGAAGCTTACATGAAAATATTTCTATATGGAATAAAGAGTATGAAAAATGGTAAGAAAAATTGTGGTAATGGTGAGGCAATGTACAGAGCATAAATAACACACACCTAGGTAAAAATATTTAAATAAATACCAAAATAATTATGAAAAAATCTTTTATTTAGGCCCTATATACAAAGAAATATTTACATACGCATGGGCCATAATATACTTATATTTTTTATATTTTTTATTTTTTTGGCTCAACTAGCCCAATGCCTAGCTAATTGAGGGTTTTTTATTTCAGTAAGGAGATATGGGAAAAGTCCCCTAACTCACACGCACCTATATACAATGAAAGGGTGAGGGTAACCACAGTGTTTGAGTGATTTGATAGGGTGAGATAACTCACTATGGCAATTACAAAGAGCCGAAGAACGGCTATCATTAGCCCTCCCCCAGGATGATGGTATATTCATGTACCATCATAAAGAATCTTTTCCAAAGAGAGTGCTTCAGAGTCCTTGACAAGATCTTCATTGTTTGGCCCCTCAGAATTTTGGCTAGAGTTACACTCATGCTTCATGTAACAATACTTACATGAGACAGTGGCCTTTTGACAGATCTTTGGTAGATCCTTTGGTAGAAGGCGACTCAAATAAGGCTTCAAGCGATACCCGTTTACCTTCCTGGAGTGCTCTTTACCATTCAAGTCCATAAGCTAATAGTAACTAGAATTGAAAGCCTTCTTGACTATGTATGGCCCTTGCCATCTAGTTTCAAATTTGGCATCAAAACGATAATCGAGTCGATTGTCATACTTTAGCACAAGATCTCCTTCATTGATG
This sequence comes from Adiantum capillus-veneris, assembly GCF_014529385.1. NCBI lineage: Eukaryota > Viridiplantae > Streptophyta > Polypodiopsida > Polypodiales > Pteridaceae > Adiantum > Adiantum capillus-veneris. The sequence continues at coordinate 153,822,515 of NC_140931.1, forward strand.
CCTTTGTCCTTCAGTTTCTTGTCAAGCTTCTCCTTTGTATGTGTGGCTTTCCTCTTATAGCACTCGTATGCTGCTTCTCTTTTCCACTCAAGCTCAGCTAAGGTAAGAAGTCGATCCATCCATGCTTCTTGATCATCTTGTGCTGATTTGCCATGAAGTCGCATAGTTGGAATGTTTAGTTCAATTGGCTGTAAAGCCTCTTGACCATAGACCAAGTGAAATGGTGTGAACTCCGTGGCTTCCCTATATGTGGTTCGATACGCCCACAAGGCACCATCCAAGAAGTCATCCCACAACTTTGTCTTGTTTTTCACCATCTTTCTAATGATGCCTGCAATGACACCATTAGCTTTTTCTACCAAACCATTTGATTGGGGATAGTAGGGTGTACTGTGACGATGTAGAATGTGAAGTTCTTCACAAACTTCTGTGAGCAAGCCCTTCCTAAACCCTGGACCATTATCAGAAACAATCTCCAAAGGTGTGCCAAATCTGCAACAAATGTGATTGTACACAAACTTGCTAACTGTCCTCTCATTCACTCTTGCCACACTTTGAGCTTCCACCCACCTAGTCATATAGTCTACAGCCACTAGAATGTAGAGTTTACCATTTTTTGTCCTAGGCAGAGGACCCATAGCATCAATGCCCCACTTTTCAAAGGGTCCATTTGCAAGCACTATTTGCCTCGGGCCATGCACCAACCTTCTATTTCCATTTATCTGACAATTGTGACAGCTTTTACACCAATGTTGAACATCCACATGCAAGCTTGGCCAAACATACCCCGCAAGCAAAATCTTCTTCACAGTTGATTCTTGGGCAAAATGACCACCACATGCTTCTTCATGCAAACCTTTTAGAATGGCTGGAATTTCCTCAATAGTTGGTACTCTTCTGCATACTTGATCCCTCCCTCTTTGATAGAGGGAGCCTTCTAGGAAGAGATATGCGCTTGCCTTCTTCATGAGTCTCCTCTTCTGAGCCTTCGTGAAGTCTTGTGGAAACTCGCCTTCCAAAATGTAGCTAATAATGGGAGTCAATGACTCCAATCCCTGGTATCTCGGTTGCTTGACAGTTGCTGCCACCATGATGACCTGCACTTCTTTCTCAACACATGTAACTACTTGCTGTGCAAGTAAATTGGCATCTTCATTCTGTTTCCTAGGAATATGATATAGTTGCACTTCTTCAAATTGATTAAACAATCTACGAATGGCATGAACTTTTGTCCGTAAGCTTTCATTCTTGCATGCCCAAATGCCTAAAATCTGTTTAATAATGAGAAGTGCATCTCCCTTTACCATGAGGCGTTGTATCCCTTGGCCAATGCACATCTTCAAACCATGAATTAGTGTGTCATATTCTGCTTCATTGTTGCTAGCTGAACTTGCTAGATTGAACTTCTCTTTCATGACCACCTCTCCACTTGGGTTGAGCAACACTAGCCCTCCCCCTGCTTTCCCTGTGGCTCGTCGAAAAGCTCCATCAAAGAATAAGGTAAAAGCATTGGGAATAATTTTTGGTGGTGGCAATGGTAAGGTCTTTACTTGAGGCACCTTAATTTCTTTCTCATGTACCCTATAAGTGAGAATCCCTGCCAATTGTGCACGCACACTATCTTCTACCTTGAAAGAGTATTGAAACTCTTGCAACTCCATAATCCACTTTGAGATCCTAGTACTAAGATTCATTTGAGATGACACCCAAGGGAACAAATTTTTTGCAGTGAGAATTACAAAAGGTTTTGGTAGTAGGTAGGATCTAAACTTTCTCACCGCAAACATGAGAGAAAGCATCATGAGTTCTGCTTCTGTGTAGTCTCTCTCCAAAGCATTCATGACCCTATTAGCAAAGTAGATGGGTCGCATCCTTGTACTGTGGGGATCTTGTTGTAGCAACATGGCACCAATTGTTTCCCTTCCAACACTAGAGCTAACAAAGAATGTGTACTCCCAACAAGGAGGCATGAGTGTTGGTAGCTCTGACAAAATGACTTTAATGTTACAAAAATACTCTTCAAGCTCATCAGACCATGCAAATTCTACTTGTTGTGTCAACTTTTGCAAAGGATGAAGCAACTCCGAGGCTAAGTGAATGAAGCGTGACATATACTTCACCTTCTGAATGAAAGAGATGACCTCCTTAAGACTCTTCGGTGATGGGAGCTCAATAAGAGCCTTTGCCTTTGAAGGATCCACCTCAATGCCTTTATAGGAAACCTTGTGACCGAGCAAGATCACTTCATCCTCACCTATGTGGCACTTGTCGGGGTTGAGTTGACCTCCCATGTCGTAGAGCTTCTTTAAACCTTCTTCTACCCTTTGTAGATGCAATGATTTTGAGCTATAAATGCAGAAATCATCAATGAACACCCTAATTGACTTTCCAAAGAATGCTTGAAACACCATGTTCATGAAACGTTGGAATGTTGCAGGAGCATTTGTCAGACCAAATGGCATTACTCTAAAAGCATAACAACCCCAAGGAGTGATAAAGGTTGTTTTCAATTGATCTTCCAATGCGATACCTATTTAAAAGTAGCCTGAGTAGCCATCACACACAGTGTACTTCTCATGACCAGCTACCTCATTTAGTATCTCATCCTGAAATGGGAGGGGAAAGTGATCTCCTTTTTTTGCCTCATTGAGTGGACGGTAATCCACACACACCCTCCACTTTCCGTTTTTCTTAGGAGTGACAACAACGGGAGAGACCCACTCTGAATTCTCCACTGGATAAATGAAACCTGCTGCTAGAAGCTTTCTTACCTCCTTGAGTAAAGCCTGCTCCTTGATGACTCCTAGCCTTCGTAGCTTCTGAGCCTTAGGTGTGGCCTCTGGCTTCAACTCAATTTTGTGTTGAACAACATCTACTCCACGCACATCGGTGTAGTCTTTAGCAAAAATCCTAGGAAATTTCCTTAGCACACATTTGAACTCCTCTCTTTCATCCTTTGTAAGTGTTGTTGATAGAATACCTTTCAGCATCCCTTCATCTTGAACACCTTCATTCTCTTGAGGACCTACCTCCTCCAAGCCTTGACAAGAGGTCTCTTGGTTGCTTGGCTTAAACCTTACCCCCATGACTTCGATGGAAGACTCCTCTTCAGTAATGCTGCTGCTACTTTCTTCTTCTGAAGTGCTATCGGTCCAACCTTCTTCCGTCTCACTTTGAGATGATTCTTCATGGAGCTCCTCTTGGCGTTGCTCCTTCATGTCAAAGACAACCTTCTTGTGATTGTCATTCCTGCAAATTAATTTCCCACTCTCCCAATCCTGCAAAGCTCGCATTTTCATTAGCCATGGTCTTCCTAGGATAAATGGATAACCACTTCCCTTGGTCGACATAACATAAAAATCCACTGCCTTCTTAATGCCAAAGGCCTCTACAAAGACATTTTTACAAATGCCTACACACCTAGCCTTGCTATTGTTTGCCATGTTGACTTTGATTTCAGGTGTCTCATGGATGTGCATGCCTAGTCTTTGCATGAGCCCTTCTGTCATGATGCAAATTTGTGCACCCCCATCCACTAGACCTTTCCTAACCAATCTTCCTTTTATGTAACAATCTAGCATAGGTGTAATATCCTCGTTCATTTCAACATGTGCAATTTTTACAACAGGAAAACTCTCTTTTACCTTTCTCCTAGTGCTAACTGCCTTTGTTAAATCCCTCCTAACTTGTGGGCATAATGCAAGAAACTGAGGCCATGAGATATCAGGACCCTTACCTCGCATGTCTTCCAACAGGTTGTATGGAGCCATACCATGTCCAAGAGGGAAGTCTTGGAGATTGATATGACGTCGAGTCCTCTTAGCTTCCTTGGTCTCCTTTGCCTTCTTGCCTTGTCCATGGTCACTCTGTGATGGGACACCCTCTTTCTCTTTACCTTTTCCTCGGCCACGCTTAATGCCATTTGCTTCCATGTCAACCTCATTTGAGTTTGTCACCTCTACCACATGCACATTTGGATCTGGCAAAGGTGGAACTCCTTCTACCCCTTGTGGAGGTGGTCTTGGCCCATTTGGGCTTTGTAGAAGCCTTGGTTGTTGACCAGTTCCTTCACCTGCATTCATCACTGGGTAATTCAAGTTAGGTCTCCCTGGCTCCCCACGGAGCCAAGGACAATTATACATCCCATGTCCAGACTCTCCGCAATTCCAACATTGCAAGACTCTCCTAGGTCGTGGATCTCGCTCTTCAGACTTCTTTGCTTGTCCCTTTGGACCTACAGCTTGTGCAAGGTGAATTGACAGGCTGCTTAAAGATTCGTTTAACTTCTCAATTACTTCCGCTGTTACCTCAGGAAGCTCCCTCGATGTTGATGCTTGTGACTTATCTTTGGGTCTAAGACCTTCTATTGGAACCTCTCCCCTCAAGCACTTGAGTTTCCTATATTTCTCAGCAGCCCTAGTTTCAGCTGCATCAAAGGTAGCAGGTGCACCCACCTAAACTTTTACCTTAAGGTCAGGAAAGAGTCCGGCTATGAACCTCTCCTTCTTTAGAAATTCTGCACCATCACCAGGGTTAGCAACATTTCGTATCCATAGAGCCCAAAGACGTAGAAACTCTTGCTTGTACAAGTAGTAGTCATCTAAGTCTTTTTGCTTATGAGAAACAATGTCTTGCCATAATTTCTGAGTGTTTTGGGGATCAAAGAAGTATTTCTTGAAACGATTCAAAACTTCTGTGTAATTCCCCTTAACTTCCTCAGGCAGAGAGTCAAACCAAGTGCTAGCATCTTTCCTAAGGACCACCTCAAACATTTCTACACCTTCTTGATCAGTTATTATCCTCTTGATACGGCAAGACATCTTGAAATTCGCTAAAAATAATTTTGCATCCTCTCCAGTCTCTCCAAAGAAAAGAGGATACCCAGACATTTGGCGTTGGCTTTCCATTGAATTGATTTCAAAGTGACACCCGTTTTTGTTTTTCTTTCTTAAAAAGATTTACACAATAATGTTTTCTAGCTTGCAATCTATTCTACAACAAAATAAAGATATTCACATCAAACGACCTATGATAATCAATAAGAGGTAGGATTACAGGGTTTGGTGATGCGAGAATTTCTCCTACTCTTTGGGCACCAAACATGAATACCATACGTTGTTGAAAATGGATTTTCCTACTAATTGCAATGTTTATTCTAATGTGTGGAGTGAAATGGAAGGGGAAAACCTCTATTCCTGGGCCATTATCCATGGTCTATGCATGACCTAATGCTTAAAACAAAACAAAAATATAGACATCCAAACTAAGGTCGTACCTAATGAGAGGCAAAATAAAAGGATTTACTGAAGTGTTTACCTCGGCCAACCTAAGAGGACCTAAAATTCTTTGAATGACACGTTGAAATTGCAACTTAGTACTAACAATTATGTGTACCTTTTGCCTTGCAATGGGAATGAAGGGATCATACAAACCGCAACCTAACCCTACACAAATTTGGGGCACCACCTAGTTTTGGATGCGAACTAGGACGCGTAAAGAGAGAGAGAGAGAGAGAGAGAGAGAGAGAGAGGGAGAGAGAGAGAGAGAGAGAGAGAGAGAGAGAGAGAGAGAGAGAGAGAGAGAGAGAGAGATAGTGCTCGGGCTGCTTTGAAACGTATCGGCAATGATCAAGCAAACACAATTATATATGTAAGGAAGAGAGAGAAAGGGGGAGGGGGTGCTTGTTGCATTAATACCTTCTTACAAATCTGTCATGACAAATCAAAGTGAAATTAGTATTTGTTCAACATAGCTTGCGTAAATTTCACCACAACACATCACAAGAAAAGCCACCCCAATCACTGTCTTAAAGCCAGGGGAGTCCTCTCCACCCTGTCGCCCTCTTACAATATGTGGGATTTATGGCTAGATTGATGACAACACCAGAGACAAGCTATCAAGAACTTAACAAAAAACACCAAGACACTTACGCATCATTGTTGTCCATTACTTCACGTTGGAAGGGAGACAAAATATCCAAGCTTAGGCCAAATCCACCCTCCTTGATTCAGCAAATGTTGGGCTTACACTAGTAGGAGAAATGATAGATTTCCTACTCTCAATTGAATGATCACTGTCTCTCTTACAGTGGCATAGAGTTCCCTTGCTAATCCCCTATTACAACAATTGCACATGCATAAGACAATGAGCTTCCACTCAAGAGCTCCTTCTAGAGAGGTTGAGCTTGGCTTCTCAAGCTATAGCATAGTGCTCTTGCTTATGGCTCTCCCCTTTTGTGCTAGTTACACCCTCCTTTTATAGCAATTTTGAAGGCTAGGGTTACTCCTCTAACCATGGTTGGGTTAGATTTTCAGCAATTTATCTAATTTCTTTTTCTTGGAATTATCAAGAAGTTGGTGGGGAAAGAGAGAGGAGAGAAATGGAGGTGATAGGACTTTTCATAGTGGGTTAGTGTTAGTAGAGTTAGTATTAATTTACAAATGGAATTGGATATTTACAATGGGAGTATCCATGTAGGATACAAATAAGGAAGAAAAAACTCTTAAGAGGTAAGAAAAGGTGGATTTCTTACAAGGTTGATGCTCCAAGTGTCTTGAGTAGGGCCAATTTTGACGCTTGTTGACGGTCCACTAGCTTTGACGGTACATTTTTTCTCCACTCTTGACCTTCCTTGAGAGACAAGGTAATTGAAGCTGAGTAATCAACCACCATGATGCTGTATTTTAAGAGAAGAGGCTGAATTTTGTGGTTTTTTGGATAGATATGGGTAATTTGGAGGAGGAAAAATGAGACTAGGTGGTCAATTTTGGAATGGAATTGTGTGTGGGAGGTATGAGTTCACCATGGTTTCTCTTATTCTTCAAGGTTGAGGAGAAGGTGAGTAGGGTGCAGAGAGGAGTGGTGAGAGAGGTGGGGATGATGAGTGGAGAAGTGTGTGTGAAAGAGGAAAATGATAAAGTGGAAGAGAGAGTGTGGCTGCATAGCATGGGAAAACTGGGGTCCACTAATAAAATCATAGCTCACAGCTCGTAGCTCAAAAAAATATGAAAAAATTTGAGGCAAAACTTTTCAGCCCACGAGCTACAACTTTTGTTTGTATCACCTTTTCAAATTCGGAGAGCAAGTGAACTTTAAAAATTCAGCAAAACCGACCGTTTTTTTCCACTGCACAAGGTCCTTGTGGGGTCCTTCTTTGGATGATTCTTTTGAATACCTCCAAGAGTGAGCCCTCCATAGTGCATGTATGCATGCTACCTACCCTTGACCTTATTTGGTAGGTCTATAATTGAAGATACTGTTGAAATCATGATATAAGTGAATAGTACAACTAAGAAAATCAAATATTGAGGGGTCTAAAAAATATGTACATGTCAAATATAAATAATATAAGTGGAAAAAATATAAAGGGGTTAAAAGTAATCTCTCTCATTATGAGGCTACCATAAAAAGATAAATATTTTTGGTGTTCTAATTTTTTAGAAAAAAAACAAAATAGATGTAGGAAGGGAAAAATCACAATAGTGAAAAAATATACATATAAATAAAACTAGTTTTTTTGGATTTTTGTTGGGGTGGAGTTACACCAAATATAAGAGAAGCTTACATGAAAATATTTCTATATGGAATAAAGAGTATGAAAAATGGTAAGAAAAATTGTGGTAATGGTGAGGCAATGTACAGAGCATAAATAACACACACCTAGGTAAAAATATTTAAATAAATACCAAAATAATTATGAAAAAATCTTTTATTTAGGCCCTATATACAAAGAAATATTTACATACGCATGGGCCATAATATACCTATATTTTTTATATTTTTTATTTTTTTGGCTCAACTAGCCCAATGCCTAGCTAATTGAGGGTTTTTTATTTCAGTAAGGAGATATGGGAAAAGTCCCCTAACTCACATGCACCTATATACAATGAAAGGGTGAGGGTAACCACAGTGTTTGAGTGATTTGATAAGGTGAGATAACTCACTATGGCAATTACAAAGAGCCGAAAAACGGCTATCAATATCAATAGAGTTGACCACCAAGTTGGGTATTCAAGCTTTTGAGATGGGAGATATAGTAACAGCTGATGCAGCTTTCAAGGGACAACAAGCCTCCGTTACTCCCTTGATTGGGAAGTTGAGGCTTCATGTCCAAAGCTATGTCTACAAAGAAGACTTCTTCATCTCTCCTCTCCAACATCAGGATGTTATCCTAGGGGCACCATGGTTTGATCGCATGGCTGCCAACATGAAGTTCTCTGAAAGGAGAATTTACTTCACCTACAGGGGAAAGAACATGTATATAGATGCTAGTGAGCGTGGTCGCACTATTCCACTTGTAAATCCTCTTTCTTTTGATAAATCAATGAAGAGCTCAGTTTCTGCGTACATGATTTATGTCAAAGAGTCTCTAAAAGCTAATAATGTTTCATCAAATGAAAATGATAGGAATCAAGAAGAGTTAGACTTGTCTACTTTTCTAAAAGGATTCCAAGATGTGTTCATCGATGATATCTTTATGGACCTACCTCTAAAACAAGGGGATGATGACCATCGTATTGAGCTCCTTCCAGGAAGCTCACCGCCTAACAAACCTCCTTATCGAGTCTCACAAGCTCAACAAGAGGAGATTATGAGGCAAGTACAGGAATTGGTAGACAAAGGGATGGTGAGGCCTAGTTCCTCTCCCTTTTGTTCTCCAGTCCTTTTAGTGCAAAAGAAAGATGGTACATACCGTATGTGTGTGGACTATCGAGCACTAAACCATATCACTATCAAAAACAGATTTCCCGTGCCTTGGGTAGAAGATCTGTTTGATAAGCTACAAGGCTCTACCTACTTCAGTAGGATTGACCTTAAGAGTGGCTATCATCAAATAAGGATAGTGGATGAAGATATCCTAAAGACCGCGTCTCGCACAACATTTGGTCTTTATGAATATCTAGTCATGCCTTTTGGCTTGACTAAGGCACCAGCTACTTTCAATTGTCTCATGGAGAAAATTTTTAAACCATATCGTAAATTCACTGGAGTGTTCTTTGATGATATCATCATCTACTCCAAGTCTTTAGAGGAACATAAGCAACATCTCCAAGTGATTTTTCAAGCCTTGAGGGAGAACAAACTTTTTCTCAACCAAAAGAAAAGTGAATTCTTCCTTCAAGAGATTCAATATCTAGGTCATATTATCTCTCACGATGGTATTCGTATGGATCCATCAAAGTTAGAGGTAATAAAATCATGGCCTAACCCAAGGAATCTACATGAGCTAAGAAGCTTTATTGGTATGTGTGCATACTATAGACGCTTCATAGCAAAATTCTCTGAAGTAGCAGGACCACTGCACGACTTAACAAAGAAGAACGTTAAGTTTGTATGGACTGCTAAGGAGCAAAATGCTTTTGAAAAACTCAAAGAGAAGCTTACTTCCCAACAGTCCTCGTGCTTCCGGATCTCTCAAAGCCATTTGAGGTCCAATGTGATGCGTGTGGCGATTGCCTTGGAGCGGTTTTGCTTCAAGAAGGGCATGCCATAGCATATGAGAGCCGAAGGCTCAATAGTGATGAACGAGTCTTGGGAATTTATGAGAAAGAGCTTTTAGCTGTTCTACATGCCCTAGACACATGGAAGCACTACCTATTGGGGACTCCATTTATCCTACGAACCGACCACCAAAGTCTCAAGTATTTCATGACGCAAACCAAGCTTTCCGACAAACAAATGAGGTGGGAAAATTTTCTTTCGCAATTTAATTTCCATATTGCTCACATAGCTGGTAAGCACAATCAAGTTGCCGATGCACTTTCATGACGACCAAAAGTTAATGCGGTGTCTATAGCTACTCACAATGAACTATCCTCTATGAGAGATGAGTATGCTACTGACGCTGACTTTGGAGACACAATGTCAGCCCTTGCTTTGGGGAAGAAAGAGGAACCATTCACCTTGCAGGATGGTTATCTTCTCCACGGCAATAGGCTATGTGTTACCCATTCCCTTCGTGAGAAGGTTATGTATGAATCCCATGCTCCTCCATATGTAGGGCATAGAGGTATTCAACCTACTCTCCGAGGAGTAGAGACGTATTTCTATTGGCCTACCATGAAAGCGGACATACAAGAGTATGTTTCAAAATGTGTAGTATGCCAAAAGACCAAGTATGATAGAGGGAAGCAACCTGGATTACTCCAGCCATTGCCTATTCCAAATTCGCCATGGGAGAGTATATCCATGGATTTCATCTTTGGATTACCCAAGTCTATCCATGGGAATACAGGAATATGGACAATAGTTGACAGGTTTAACAAGCAAGCACATTTTATTCCTGTCAAAAAGACTATTAAGGTACATCAAATGGCAACTCTCTTCATATCTCAGATTTTCAAGCACCATGGATTACCCACATCCATCGTGTCAAATAGAGATCCTAGAATGACCAGTAATTTCTGGAAAGGTCTCTTTGAAAATCTAGGAACAAGATTGAATTTCTCTTCGGCCTATCACCCACAAAGGGATGGCCAAAGTGAGATAGCCAATCTTACGATACTCGATCTACTCAAGACTTATGTTACCGAAGTAGATCAACGCTCACAATGGGAAAAGTATTTACCTCTAGTAGAGTATGCCTACAATAATAGTGTCCATACTTCTACGGGGAAAGCACCTTTCGAGATCATAGAGGGAAGACCTAAAAGTCCCTTGCTACTCAAAGTACATGGGAAGATCTTCGCCGCCGATGAGTATATCCGTGACCTACAAGAATCTTTTCAAAAGATTAGGGAGGCTATAGCCATCTCTCAACAAAGGCAAAAAGCTGCTGCTGATAAGCACAAAAGAGCCTTAATGTTCAAAGAAAATGATCGGGTCTTACTCAAGTTTCCTAAGGCTCGATTAAGGCAAACGACGGGCAAAAATCCTACGGGCCATCAAAAGTATTATGCTAAACTAGAAAAAAGATACTATGGTCCTTTCCAAATCTTGAAGCCCATCAATGAGACGGCTTATCGACTCAAGTTGCCCAACCATTGGCTTATACACAATGCCTTTCATGTAAGCCTACTTAAGCCCTACAAAGGAGAGCCACCAACTGAACCAATTATTGAATACCCTCCCGAAGTTGAAGACCAAGAAGAGGTGCTACAACCCGAAGCTGTCCTTCGGCATGAAGACAAGGTACTACGACATTTTAAGATAATCCGACGGTATCTTATTAAGTTCAAAAATTATCCTTTTGAAGATGCTAGATGGATGCAAGGAGTACAACTTAAGGATAGTATGAACCTTGTCAATGCTTACAATGATACATTAGAGTAAGCAAATGTACAAATTTCTTTTAAATGACTCATGTTTTTGTCTTATAAGACTAGTCCTCTTTTTAATTGTGCACAAATTTATCTAGTAGGCATGCTTAGAATCATGTTTGTGATGACGACGTCTCTCAAACACCAAGTAGAATTTGTCACTCTACTTTGGGAGAATGAAATGGACTAAAGAGCAGACATGCTTGCCGTAGCTATGCCTCCCAAGCATCAAATGGATTAGTCATCCATCTTGGAAAGATGTCGTAGGGTACAAAAGGGATCCTCTACCCACTAAGTACGATTGACTAATGACTAAGGATTTATCTCTTCTACCTCATAGTCGAGGACGACTATGATTTCAAGAGAGAGGTAATGTCATAAAATCTAATATCTAACCAACCCAAATGATTTTCTCATATTAAATTGATCACTTAATGTGGGAGAATAAACGGGAACAAGTGTTAAGATATAGATATGTGCTTATAGATCTATCTCAACACGGGGCCAATAGTAAAGGGGCCCAAATGGGAGATGGTCTATCAAGAGCAAGGCTAACCAATGGAGCATAAGACCTTAGGGTTAGCTTCAGTGAAGACCTCCAATAATGTGTGTAAAAGTCCTTTGACCTTAGGTAAGCTAGGGCTGAGCTTGAGGTGGGAACCCGGCCCAAACTCGAGGTGCTTGTCCTGCTTGAGGTGCTTGATTAAGATGCTTGAGGTGCTTGACTGGCTCCATGCTTGAGGTGCTTGACTTGGTGCATGATTAAGGTGCTTGAGGTGCCTTGAGAAGCTTGCCTGAGATGCTTGTGGGAACACCCCCTACTTCAAGTGCTTAGTCATGCTTGATGACTAAGGGGCTTGCTCATCCAAATTCAAAAAGATCCCTACAAGGAGGGGGGGCGAGCCTACAAGGGGGGGGGGGGATGAGAGAGAACACACACACACACACACACACACACACACACACACACAAGGGAAGCCCCAGCTTGAAGAGGCAGCAAGGACACTTGTCAAGTTCCTCCTCATGTTGCCCTCATGGTGTGCCTGAAACCTATTGGTTGGCCACCCAAGGGGTCCAATGATAATAAAGGATATTTAATTAATTGATTTTGCATTTATCAAGTCCTCTCTCGCAAAGGGGAAAGGGGGACACTTGTCCCAAGGCTATCCCTGTTGCTTGTAATGGCTTCTGCTTGTGATTGGCTAGGCCTGGAGGGGTCCAATGAGCTTCAAGCATGAGCTACAAGGGGGGGTCGACCCAAACAAGCTAGGGGGGTTCTTAGGGGGTATACTCACCCACACACACTCACAAACACTCTCATGGTGTACTATGCAAAGTGCAAGAGCTCCCTCTCTTTCTCCAGGCAAGTAGAGGTTGAGAGCCTACACCAACACTCTTGGCTATGGAGTGCAAATCCATCCAAGAGCCATGCTTCAATGCTTGAGCTTGCCATCTATTTCTTCTTCATTACTATGCGATTATGTATGCTAGCACAAGAGTTATGATAAGTGAGGAACTAGCTCTTTCTCGTATGAAATGTTTCTTCTTCCTCTTCCCTACCCTCATTCCCTGCTAGCTCTCTCCACCTTCGAAGGTGTTTGAGGTCTTGGGACTGAGGCTTGGTATAGTTAAAGCTTTCTTCAAGTTTAGGTTATGCTATGATGATGATGCATGAAGCTTTCCATCTTCATTGCTTCACCTAGGTCACAAGGAACACAAAGAATGTATTGTAACAAGTCTCTCTTTATGGGAGAAATCATAATACAAATGCCTATTGGAGGGGGGACCGGCTCCACATAAATCCGATCCTCAACTGTTGTCATGTTCTCTAAATTCTCTCTCTTGCAAAAGTATTGTCTATGCCAAGTTAACTAATTGCTATGATTATGTTTCCATCTTCAATTATGTCAACCCGCTATGCTCACAAAATCATTTCTTGAAAGTACTCTCATTAAATTCCGCTACTCTCAAATTGAATAGGCAAATTCCATTACATTGGTATCAGAGCATTTGGTTTCTCTTTTCTTGCTTAAGAAGAGAGGTCCTTAAGTAGCCTATAAATGGTTGATGTTGTTAATTATAATAGAGTAAGTGGAACTGGGATCTAATATCGGTTTTGTTAAGCCCACTATGTGGGGGATGGTGCACACCTCGGGAGCTTTGGACTTAATAATGGAGTCATTTTAGACTTGCCTACGGCTTTACCATTATTGAGCCATAAGAAGTCCGAAAGGAGCTAGCCCTTGGCAACTCTGCTATGTTAGACCTACTCCTCTACTCTCTATAATTAACCACTTTGAGCCGTGGGTGTAGATACTTAAAAGCCGATTTTCAAAGGCTAAGAGGAGTGGCAACTAAGGTTTTGTATTGCCAAAGCATACACTAAGTATAAACATAAATTTTGTTAACATGGCTTACAATAATCAAGAGAGTAGAATGAACATTGATAGCTTTGATTTTGCACATGAAGGTGCTAATGATGATGCTCCCATGTTTGTGAATTATCTCGTCACTAGGTTGCAACAAGCTATGGGCAACCCTGTTTTGCAAGCCGAAGTTACTCAACAACTTCGTGCTTATGGAATTTCCCTTCCTCTCCCAGAGGAGAGAGATCTTAGGAGGCCTCTTGAAGAGACCCCCAAAAGAAGACTCTCTCCCATTCGAGAGGAGGAATCCAAAGAGAAAGAAAGCAATGACAGTCTAAGTTCTTCTGAAGATGTGGCTCCATGAAGACGGCGGTCAAGACGATCGCCTACTCCTCCCAAGAGGAAAAGAGCAACCCATAGTCCTTCTCCTCATCACTCTGAAAGGCAAGAGAGGAAACAAAGGAAGAAAAGGGCTAGGAAGAGGTCACCCTGTTTTCCTTCTTCTTCACCTTACTCCTCTTCCGATGAAAGTTATGGCTATTCTCCTAAAGAATACAAGAGGGGAGGACATCGCAAATCATTTCCTGCATGGCGAAGGTCACAAAAGCTAAAGAAGTTCAAGGAGGGAGGAAAGAGTATCTCTTTTCTCACCTATGATGGCACCTTTGGTGCTACCGACAAAGTCTTGGCCTTCATCTAGCAATTTGATGCGGCCTTTGGGGACGAGGGCTTCATAGAGTCCTCCAAGCTACGCCATGTAGCTATGCACTTACAAAAATCAGCTCGTCAATGGTGGGCTAGCCTTCGTGGCAATGGAGAAGCCCCAAGGACATGGAAAACTCTACGAGTTTCCATCATGAAGCAATTTCTTCCAAGTGATACTAAAAATAAAGTTCTTACCGAATGGCGCGGCTTGAAGCTTCTCTCTCATGAGTCTATCAACAAGTATGTAGACAAGTTTTGGGATTTACATCTCAAAGGTATTGTCTTTCAAAAGATAGACTTTGCCGAGCAAAGACAGCAATTTTGTGCGGGATTACTTGAAGAGATGGCCGAATACATCAACTCTCAACGGCCTGGTACTATTACCGAAGTAATCCACCACACCATGGTTTCTTCATGCATCAATTTCCATCAAGGGGCTAGACGTAATGTCAAGCCCATGGAAAACAAAGATAAAAATGATGCAAAGGGGAAATCCAATGCTCAAAATAATTCCCAAGGCACTTCCAACAACAACAATCGGTCCAAGGAGAAGGGAGTTTACAAAGGTAAAAACAAACTCTCTCCTGAAGAGCTTGAAGCTTTTCGCAAGGACCATAAGTGTTTCAAGTGTGGGGAGCAAGGACATGGCTATCGTTCTTGCCCCAAGAAGAATACTCGCAATGAGACTCCTAGGGCTTCCACCATCGAAGCTCCAAAAGAGGATGCTCATTGCAAAGGATCATCACTTTCCTATGCGTGGGGAAAGGTGAGAGAGCATGATGCCTTCATCTTGTTTGACCTAGGCTTTACTCTCAACTTCATATCAATAGAGTTGGCCTTCAAGTTGGGCATTCAAGCTTTCCATCTTCATTGCTTCACCTAGGTCACAAGGAACACAAAGAATGTATTGTAACAAGTCTCTCTTTATGGGAGAAATCATAATACAAATGCCTATTGGAGGGGGGACCGGCTCCACATAAATCCGGTCCTCAATTGTTGTCATGTTCTCTAAATTCTTTCTCTTGCAAAAGTATTGTCTATGCCAGGTTAACTAATTGCTATGATTATGTTGCTATCTTCAATTATGTCAACCCGCTATGCTCACAAAATCATTTCTTGAAAGTACTCTCATTAAATTCCGCTACTCTCAAATTGAATAGGCAAATTCCATTACATTACAATCTCAAACCCTAATGTTCCAATTTAGCCATTTACTAAGTCTAAATGTCAAAAATGCGATACAGTTTGGAAGCTTCTGCAAGCCCCACTATTTACAAAGGTGAAATGACGGTTTCTTCTCAATTAAGGAATAATTACAAAGGAAATTAGTATCCCGCCGGGCAATCATCCTCTGTTGAGTGTGTCCAACCCCGCTAACACTCCCCCCCTCCTAGACCATGTCATCCCTGACATGACAGTAGAGCTGCTCCTTTAGTGGAGGCTTTCGCGCATCTTCAGAATAGACTCATACCGTGCATGCTGGGCCAGTAATATGGGCCGAATATATTTGTATCAATGGTGAAGAAACCGGTGTAGAAGGATTTTTC
This sequence comes from Adiantum capillus-veneris, assembly GCF_014529385.1. Lineage (NCBI taxonomy): Eukaryota > Viridiplantae > Streptophyta > Polypodiopsida > Polypodiales > Pteridaceae > Adiantum > Adiantum capillus-veneris. The sequence continues at coordinate 153,838,391 of NC_140931.1, forward strand.
AAAGGCCTGGAGATGGTACGAGGGCAAAAACATTATTCGTTGATAGAGGGCATGTATCACCTCATGAGAAGGTTGAGAAGACAGTTCATACACACATCTATATGTGTCTTGGAAGAAGAATATGATGTCTATTGCCTATCCAAGTTTAAAGATCTCAAAAATTGCCAGTAGGGTTTTACATATTTTCCTGAGCATAATGCAAGAGAGGTCAGGCGAGCCAGTGAACAATTTAATGGCGCCCATTAGGGTTTTCACCATGTATTGATCACTCATTCTCTCATCTGCCTTCAAGCCTGACAGCTTTGGGTAGTTCAGCCATGTGGGGTGGCTTTTCTTCAGCAGCTCTTATTCTTTCCAGGTCTGCATCCTTAGTAGACGGCAAAAGCTAAGGTTGTCTCTGATTATTTTAGGTGCGTCTACCAGATGTACTAAATACTGTGGGTATTTAGTTAGCCATGCCTTTCTCCATTTTGGTTGAGAGTCCACAATAATCTTAACACCTTCTGGTTTGGAGATATCTTCTTCATATAGTGGCACTATCGTCTCCTCTTTAATCCTCTTGTTTATTGGAGTAGCTTCGTACTTGAGAAGAGGATATGGGAGAGAGGGTTGTAGCCATTTCATGTCGAACGACATTTGCATCTAATTTCCGAATGATCATAGACTTCAATACCCTTTGCTCCCACTGCATTGCTTCTTTGGCGGTTTCTTTTATGGCCACTTCTATTGCCTTTTATAGATTGTCTTCTTCTTCTTTTGTCAGATCCTTTGGCTCTTGGGATGGTCCCACAAGGATATCCTCTTGCATTGTTGTGTCCACTGGATCTGACACATTGTCTATATCAATTCCTTCCATAGCTGCTGGCCCTGTTCTCAAGTGTGGCTCTTCAATTTGCTGTTGGCCTTTGAGCTCATCAATCTGCTTTTGATATGGTTTTTTTTCCTATTCAGCTTGATCCCCCATGGTCACTAAGAGGTCGTTCAATTCATCATTGGCTTTCTCAGCTTCTTCTTGGTGTCTTCATTTTTAGTTTGCATCATCTTTAGATCCTCGTCCATCTTCTTTTTCAAGGCTGCTAGCTCATCTTTCATGGCCTTGTTCTCATCCTCCAAACGGCTTTGCATCACTAGGGAGCCCTCAGCTAGCATCAATCTTTGTCTCTTCTCTAGTGTTAACTCCTTTTGGAGTTCCTTCATCTGTTCTTCATACATATCCTTCTCTGAAGCAGTGCTAGTTGAGGTAGTGGCTCTGACTCTGCCTGAAAATTCCCTTAGCCTCTAGATTGTCTGATCTTTCACTTTTATTTGATTTTTCAGCTCTATAACTTTGTCCTGGCTGGCCTCATGTTCTAGCTCAGCTTTTTCCTTATCATTCCTCAAAGTCTCCACTTCTTTGGACTCATCAGCAGGCTGGACTGTCAAGTTTTTTCTTTCTTTCTCCACATCTGTCAGTGATTTGCTGATTTTCTTATACTCCTCATCTACTCTTTGAAGCTTTTGGTTTGCTGCCTGACTCTGACTTTCTAGCTCTTGGCATCTTTTTAGTGCCGCATCCAGATCAGCTTGCAGCTTGGCTTGCTTCTGTGTGTTCTCGTGGTCCTGCTTTTGCAGCGAGTCCACCTCGGTTTTGATTTGAACTTCATTTACTTTGAGATTATTAATTTCAATCTCAGTGGCCATAGACCTTGCTCTCAGCCCAGTGAGTCTTTGCATCACTTCATCCCAATCATTGGCTTGTGGCTTTAAATCCATTGTATCTGTGGCCATTTCCTTCAACTCCACCAATCGAGGGCTCAACATATATTCTTTGGGCCTAGTGCTAGACAACTCGAAAGCTGCATTAGCTGCCTCTTCTTGAGAGTATCCAGCAACTAGTAGATCAAGGAATATTTTATAATTTTTTTCTTCTGGATCTGGCTTCTCATCTTTTCGTTCAATTTCTGCCTTTTGCTCTTTTTCTTTGTTCTCCTATTCCTTGGAGTCTTGTTGCCCATCAGATTTGTTCAACTCCTCAGTTTGTCGGGTTTGAGGAGGACTAGGAGGAGGTGGTGATGGTGGAGGTCTGGATTCTCGGCTAGATGGTGGGGTTGGTTGCTTCTTCTTGAAGTCCCGATCAACCTTTTTTTTCCTCTCTCTTTCTTGACCTTCCTGCTCTTCTAGCAACTGCCATCTCATATCATCAACCTCTTCTTCGATAAAAGGTGTGTTTGGGATATTCTCAGCTGTGGCATCTAAGATCTTGAAATTCTTTGTATAATCTTCAAAGCGATCCCTTTGAGTTCTTCGAGAAGATCCATACATAGCTTCAAATGAGGGCTTCCATAATCCGCTCAGATCTCCTTTTAGCATCCTCTCAGCTCTGAAGCTCTCCATTAGTCTTTCTAACCTTGCTGCTTTCTGTGACTTTGTTTTCTTTACTGGCACCTGTAGAGTTTCTTTCTTCCCCTTCTTGGGCTGTGGCGGCTCTTCTGGCACTGTCTCTAAATGGAGCTTCAACCTTGTGGCTACCCTTGGAGCCTTAGGAGGCTCTTCTTCTTTGTCTCCCTTCAGCTTGCGCCAATCATTTTGGGAGGGAGGTACAGGCCAATATCCCTTGGCATGCAATGCTCCATAGATGACTTTGGTTATCAACTCACCAGGCACGATATAAGTGGGGTTTTTGGTCCCCATTTTCACAAGGTTGTCGTGAATGTAAGCGGCATAGTTTATCTCCCTCGGGCGGCTCTTCTGCATCGCCCAAGTGAAAGTGGTGGTAATAGCTCCAGGTGGCATCTTGTATTTTTGTGGCCGCTTGGTACACATGTGGAAGTACTGATTGTATAATTGGCTCATAATGGCCACCTTCGGGTTTGCAATATCTTCAAATGTATAGTTATTTTTCTTCTCTGAGTAGACCTTAATGTCATCCCGCCTCTTAGTCTGTCTCCTTTGTTAGAGAGGTCAAGTGTTGTTGCCACCACCTTCTCTGTGATGACAATCATTGTATTAGGCCTGCCTTGCAAATCTGTAACTCTGGCTATGCCGTCCTCTTTGATCGTGGTGACAAATTTCCACACTCTTTTAACATCAATCCCTGCTGGCAAGGCTTCAAAGTAATTGTGTAGATCCAGTTTCTCCAAGTAGTCCCCCATCTTGCTCCTGACAAATTCATTGAGCTCTTGAGGGATCATGGGTAGCTCCACTGCATTTCCCTCCAGATCTTTAAACACTCCTTGGTAGATTCTCAGATCATTGGTTTCTAGTAGGTCATCTTGAATCCAAGTGCTTGTGGGCTTCAGGGTTCCCTCTAGGATAACAAAAGACTCCACTTCTTGTAAGTAGTCCTTGATAGTCACCCTCTTCTTCTTTGGAGGCGACTTTGTGGCTGCCATGGATCCTGTTGCACTCAGTAGTCCAAAGTTAGCGCTTTTTACAGATTAGCTGATAAATTGAGTTATTACTACCCAAATGATTTGAAAATTGAAATAAGAACTCAAAATGGACTAGGGAAGCCATGCATGTGCCCACAGTAGGTTTTTGGCTGAAAAATAAGCATGTAGACATCCTACGCGTAAGATGTCTACTTTCTCTGATTTTGATGAAACTTGACATGCTTGTAGCCCTTGACCTCTGCAACATGGCTATGTACTTGGAATCTAGTTTGGACATCAAAAAGTGTAATTTTGAGCAGATTTAAGCTTTTGGCTCACAGTATGGGTAGGATGTCCTATATGGATGGGCAAATGATATCCAATTGGATTGAAATTTGATATATAGGCTTCTTATACCATGTAAAAGACTCCCATGATGTCAATTCTTGCACAGAAGGTCAATATGACTGTGGAAACATCCTACGCGTAGGATGTCTCTTTTCTCAGAATGACTTGATTTTGGTTCTGTGGGTAGCCTTTAGCATGTAGAACATGGCCCTGTTCTTAGATTTTGATTTGGATAAGTATTGGTGTTGTTAGGAGCATGTGTAGTGTTTTTAGGTTCAGAAAAGTGCATCTTTGAGGTTGGGGACCAAATGTGATGTGTCTGGCTTGAAATTTGTTATATGAGCTTATGAAGATGTTATAAAGATATGTGGGACTCAAAAACACCAGCTGGAGGTCAAATAGGGCATTTAGACATCCCATGCATCGGATGCCTATTTCATTATTTTTCATATCTGACTCCACAGTTAGCTTGGCAATGTGATAATGAGTATATTATGCAAGTTTCATGTGATTTGGACTATTTCTCGTAGGTCTATGACCCTTTATTGCCTCTATGCTCTGACTTTTCGTTTTTTGATGCATATGAGGTCAACTCTTGTCCAAATGTGATGAAACTTGATGGCTAACATGTATAAGCTATGTAGAAGCTGTGTATAAGGTGAGATATTGAGTTGGGTGCCCAAATATGGCCTTGAGGCATCCTACATGTAGGATGTCTCCTGATGATTTCTTTTGGAGAAGTGCTACTAGTATATGCCCTTAGCCCCCCTGAGTCCCCTTTAAGCCTTATTTCAATAAAAAAGTCAAAAAGATAGATAGAAACTCCTTGTTTGGCTTTCAGAGCCTCTGAGTCATTTTCTTACTCTTGGAGTGCTTTTCGGCGATGAAATTTCTTGATGTTAGTCTCCATAGCTTCATGGTTCCTTGGGGAACCTTGCCATATGGTTTTTGTTGGCTTTGGCTTTGCTAGAGATCCATTTGGCGATTTGTCACTTTGGAAGTGTTCGTGGTTGCGTTTGCATGCCGTTGATGACTTGTGGTGGTCTACCACCATAGGACTTGGTTGTTGATGGTCTAGGCAAGCCGCTCGTGAAGTTTGGTGGCAAACGGACATCCAATTTGGCCGTGAGAGCCAGTTGACGCTTTGTGTATCCAATGCCGTTTCTGAAGCTTAGTCCCGCTTCGGGTCGCCTTATGGATATGTGGGCTATATAGCCTTATAGAGCATGTCAAGATGCTCCTACCCATGAGTTTTTGTAGCATTTGGGCGACTTTCCACCGATTTACCACTTGGTGGCCTCTTGCAGGGCTCTAGAAGTTAGGGTTTTTCCCATTGGTTTTTTTCCGTCTTTGTGCATTCAAGAGTGGTGTCCTATGCTAGGGTAAACCCCCTATGAAGACTTATTGATGTTGGGTTAGCCGTTAGGTGGCTACCTCTACCTGTAGGTCTCTACTGCTTGTTCCCCGTGTGAACCCTACACTAGTTTTTGTGATAAAACATCAAACATACGCGAAAAGCTCAAGGTGGTCAGCCTACCTCTCATATTTGGAGCCTGTCGGATGGTCGTGCACGTCGTAGAAGCAGCTGGAAGTCCGGTTCGTTCTAGGTGGCAAGAGCTCTCTCTCAAGAATGAAATAGTAGAAATGAGCTCTAAGTGAAGTGAAAAAATCTTATAATGGGGGTTCCCGGACCACTTTTTATGAAATTTGACATGTGCTCCTAACTTCTTGCGAGATGTGTTTTAGGCTCGAAAAGTTCGTGATTTGGACTCCGTTTGCCCAGTTTCCGAGAAATTTGACGTTTCGATCAAAATCTGGCCAAAACACGCCTCCCGCTCCATTCACATAATTGCACCTTCATTGTACCATAGGTTTTCCTATAGTCACTCATTATCCCCATATTTTTTGTTTTTCATTACGACCATATTTCACTTGCTTTTTGTATTTTTGAAGTTTTTCTGTCGATAATTAGTAAAATTAAAAATAAAATAGCAAAATAAACCCAAAAAATCCCCAAAAATCACAATAACAAAAACATTACCGCAAAACACTATGAATACTCGCATGCAATTTTTATGGCCGGATTTCTCCGTTTTACCAATATTTTGCCCGAAAAATGGCTATTGTTACATATATACACACACCTAGAGGCCTAATTTGGCGTTTGACCCCATATACTTGTAGATTTGTGTTGTATAAGGGCATATGTACTAAGGTTAGTCCAAAAAATTTCACAATCAAACAAAAACCCTTCAAAATAGTAAAAAAACATGCCGGTGCCTCCCCCCCTCCTAGTCGGAGTCCTCTCGGGCGACAAGGTATCACCTCGGAGTATGTGCAGTGCATGGGTTAAAAATTGTGCTAATGCGCAGCCTTGTAATGTGGCCCTATTTGATGCATACTCAGTCAATGCATGGACAAATTAATGTTGTGCGAGAGGAGGGAATAAGCAAGATTCTTATTAGCATTCAACGTCGAGGTTTCCTGTTTGTTGTTGATTTGGTTGGCGGATTTTCTTTGCAAGTAAAAGTTGTAACTCCAGAGATCTTTGTTTGATCGTCTTCTTTGCAAAAGTTGCTTGGTTTTCCGCTACTGTCGATATGGCCATGGTTATTTCCGTGTATGGAAGTGTCATATCCGTTGTAGCTATAATCTTGTCCTCTGTTAATTGCCCTTTGGAGTTTTGATGTGGAGGCTTTTGTAGGTTTATTACCTCGTCCTTGATCGTCATTGTTGTTCTGCTGATCGGCACCCACATAGATCGGTTTGCCAGTGTCATATGTAGTGAGTGTCTGGCTGCTGGTGTTGCTTGTACTGAAGGGAGTTCTTGTTGCTTTGGTTTCGGGATCCAAATGCGTGTCGCATTTAAGTGGTTACTGAGCATTCTCTTCGAGATCCATATCTTTTTTATTCCCTTGGTTGTTGGTTTAACTGTGTTCTTCTGTTGACTTTTGCCATTGTATTGTGGTTTGTATGTCAGGTCGCCTTTATCCTTCCGTACCCATACTTGTTTTTTGCGTGTTGCTAACCTTGATCTATTCACTGTGGTCTGTGTTGTCTTATTTTTGTAGTGAACATGGTTGGAAGTTCCGTGGTTGTTCTCCATGGGTATCGTGTTGAGCTTTATTGGCACCCATCCTTTTTGTTCTTTATCCAGTGATGGTGGTGCTATCATCTGGTTCTTCCACGTTGGGGCTGAGCAAAGGCTACCACCTGTTGTTCTTGTGCATGCTGAATTTTGACTGTATGCAAATTCCAATCTATCTGCACATTATACTCTTTCTGCCAAGGTTGTCCCAACAACATGGGGTGTAGTGTGCTTGCATCCTCAACCACATAAAACTTGTGGGGGGTAAACATATTGATGTATTTGTACATGCAATATTGTCCAACCCAAGGTTCCTAGCGAATGTGGTGTACTACTTTCCAGCACTTGTTGAGTAGGATGGAGTTGATCTTCAAGCTTGAGCTGTTTATATAATTTGTAAGAGATCAGATTTGCTTGAGCTCCGGAATCAAGAAATGCCGTCAATTCAACTTGATTGCTACCCACTTTGACAGCAATTATTGGTTCCCCTGTGTCTTCATCAAAATTCGTTAATCAAATAGCATTTATTCGCAACAGTGATCCACTTTGTTGTTGTTATTGTAGAAGCCTTCTTTTTGCAATGCGTTCTTTTGCTTCTGCTTGTGCTTCTTCTCGTACCTTCTGTTTCCCCTTCATCCATTGTTTTCTTGATGGTTTTGTTGAAGCATATCCTGTGTTAGTGGTAAATGATACTTTTTTAACCGACGCCCACTAATCCAATTTGGCATTTCTTCCCCTGCCAATGTAGCAAGTTTGACAACTCCACTTTGTGATAAATCACTAATCACAAAGGGTCCCATCCCTCGCTTTTAAAGTTTCTTGGCATGTTGCTTCAAAATATAAACAAGTACATAATCACTTGTTTTGAACTCTTTCGTACGCACATGCTTGTCAAAAAACTCTTTTTGTCTTCTCTTTTTAGCATAGATTAAAGCTACAGCTCCCAGTCAAAGTTCATCTAGCTTTTCAAGATCATCTATTCTTGAAGAGAGCTCATGGCATGTCTATTCTAAGCGTTTCACTACTCGTAGAGTTGGAACTAAAAACTATATGGGTAATATAACATTTAGACCAAACACCATGTTGTACGATGTTGTTCCGATCGATGTTTTGTAAGCTACCCTGTATGCCCATAGTGTTGAGTGTAATTGTTGATCCCAGTCTGTCCTTGACTCTCATACAATTTTAGTCAAAACAGTGCATAGTGTTTTATTTGTGGCCTCAGCTTGTCCATTTGCCTGTGGATGATACGGAGCAGATTTTCTATGTATGACCATGAATTCCTCTAGCAGATATTCAATGACTTCATTAAGAAGATGTGTTCCTCGATCACCGACAATTTCTATTGGTAATCTGTATCGTACAAAGACATTCTCATATAAAAATTTTGTAGTGGTTCTTGCGTCTGCGTTTTGTGTTGCTTTGGCTTCCGCCCATTTTGTGAGATAGTCCGTAGCCACAATGATATATTGGGTATGGGTGTGATATGCAAGGGGTGAAATAGGCCCCACAAAATCAATTCCCCATTTTGCAAATGCCCGTGCTCCCATCATTGGCCATAGTGGCATCTCATCTCTCTTTATCGGCACCTTAGTGCGCTGACATGCATCACAACGCTTTACAAACTCCTCAGCATCCATGTGCAATGTAGGCCACCATATTCCTGCGGTTAAGACAATTTTTTCCGTCTTATCACTTGAAAAATGGCCTCCACTTATTCCTCCATGTGCGTATTCTAGAATCAGCAGGTATTTACTTTCACTTGCACAGATTCTAAGTTGATTGTCCTTTCCTCTCGTGTAGAGTTGATTTCCAATTAAATTAAAGTCTCGAGCCTCCAACTCTATAGCCCTTTTTTGCGCTTTTGTTATGTTTTCAGGAAATGTCCTTGTTTTTAAGACATCAATGATATATTGACTCCATGCAGGTGCAATGGTTACCTGAAACAATGTCGCGTGATCCACCGGTCGTTTGGCACTACGTATAGTACAATTGTTAACATAAGCATGTGTGTCAGCATACATAGTTGGCCAATAAACTCCTAAGTGTTTCAATATTTGGTGTGTTTTCATTGCGGAACAATGAAATCCACAATCTTGGATGTGTGCTTCTTCAAGATAACACTCGAATTCCTCTGGATTTATGCAGAATCGTAGAATTTGGTCCGAGCCTACATGATACAGTCGTTCTGCAATCAACTAAATTTTTTTTGTTTGTCAAAATGTTTGTTGTTTGGATCTGTCTTCCTTGTTATCAAATCTACCTCCAAAGGAAAGAATGCTAACAATTTCCTAAGACCATTTGGGTATCATTTCAATATTGAAAAGATAAGCATCAGGTATGTCATCATCTACTGCTTCAGGAGCTTCCCCATTTTGTAGCCTTGAAAGATGATCCGCCTGTAGATGAGTTTTACCCTTTTTTACTACCACTATGAAGTCAAACTCTAGCAATATAATAAACCAGCGTACAATTCTCCCTGTATTGCATGGTTTATTTACTAGATACAAAAGAGCTTGATGATCTGTGCAGAACACAAATTTATTTGCAAGCAAGTAATGCCAAAATTTCTTTACAACATAAATCATTCCTAATCCCTCTCTTTCAGTGGTGGTGTAGTTCTTTTCTGCACTATTTAACTGTCATCTCGCATAACAAACTGGAAAATCCATTGTTCTCTCTCCAGGTTGAGCCAGAATACTCCCAATTGCGTATGCAGATGCATCAATGTGAACATGGAATATCTTTTCCCAATCTGGTGCTTTAAGTAACAGGTGCTGATACAAGGTTTTCCTTAAGCTTCTTGAATGAAGTTTCACACTTCTCAGTCCAGTTGAAACTGACTAATAAGCGATATAGAGGTTGTGCAATGACCGCATACATATACATGAATCTTCGATAATATCCGCACTGTCCCATGAAGGATTGTACTTGTTTGGCATTAGTAGGCATGTGCAAGTCTTCTATGACTCTAATTTTGTCTAGGTCAGTGGTTATGCCATTTCTTGAGACAATATGTCCTAAGATGCGGCCTTGCCTTACCATAAAAATGCACTTTTCCGGGTTGAGACAGATTCGATATGTTCTGCACTTCTCAAATACCTTTTGTAAATGGTCAATATGTTCTTCTCGTATAAGAGAGTGGACACAGAGATCATCCATATATATTTCTAAGAATATTCTCAGGTATTCTTTGAACGCATGAGTCATTAATCTTTGGAAGGTAGCTGGGGCATTGGTTAGGCCAAAAGGCATAACTCTATATGCATATATTCCCCACTCTGTGGCAAATGTTGTTTTGTGTTGATCCTCTATTGCAATTGCCAATTGGTTATACCCCAAAAATCCATCTAAAAAGGAATAGGCCCGTTTTCTTGCCACCCTCTCAAGAACATGTTCTGTGATTGGCAAGGGATAATTATCCCTTATTGTGGCTGCGTTCACTTTTTTGAGGTTCACACACACACACACACACACACACACACACATACGCAACTTTCCGTTCTTTTTGGAGACAACCACAATGGGTGACACCCAATCTGTATGCTCAATTTCATAGATAAATTCAGCATCCATCAAGTTATCAATCTCTTCTTTGATTCGTTTAGCAAATGTGTCATTATATGTGTAAGACGCTGTTTGCTAGGTTTGGCATCTGATTTCAAAGGAATTGTATGTTGGCATATCGATGGATCAACTCCTTTGAGGTCTTTGTAGGACCATGCAAACACATCTTTATACTTCTTGAGAAGTTGTGTTAGCCTTTCTTCTTCTTCAGGCTCTAAATCAGTTGCTATATAGACAGGGTGAGGCTCTTCACCTGGTGCAGCGAGGTCTATCCATTTTGCATTTTCCGGCCCATCGTAAGATTCCTGGTTTATTATTTCCCTTACTGGTGGTGTCATTATGATTTTTCTATTTTGGATGGTGAATTTTTGATAGTGGAATGGTACATTCATGTTTTCTTTTTCTGAATCCTCCTTACCGTCACTTTCTCCCTCAGAAGTCCATACCTCTCGTAACGACCGTTTTAGTTCTTGGTATTTCTTTTTATGCTCCATTTTGGTCCACTCTGGATCTTTTGTCTTTTCCTGTTTTGATTGTTGAGATTTTCTTGATTTTGTTTTTGTTTTATTCTTCCGTGCTTGTTTTATTTCCTCATGTGTCCTTTCCCTTTGAACTCTTGAGAATCTTCCTGATATTTGGTCTTTTACACAATCCAATGCCTTGACAAGCATTAGATAGTGAGTTTTATCTTTTATCTTGGGCATCAAGTTCTCTCTAATTTTGTTTTCTACTCTTTTTTTCTATAGCATTCCTAGCATCTAGGGTGTTGATTTGCAAAATCATAAAACTTGATATTCGCGGTTGTCTCCCAACGCTTGCTTGAGCTGTCTAAATACTCGTTATCTGCATCGTGACTCAGTTCTAGATGCTCAGAGGAGTCATTAAACTCTTCTTATTCTGGTGAGTCTACATACTCATCTCCTGCTGGTGTAAGGCTTACCATGTAATAGGGTAGCACATCATAGCCATCCTTATCGCAAAATTTTGTCGTTGGGCTATCTGTAATGGTACAGACATCCAATGTTGCTAGTATGTGTTCCCATTCCAGAGGTTCTAAGGCATCTTCGGGAAAAGGTTCTGAAATGCAATCCTTGTCCTCAATAGCTCTTTCTAAGATGCATTCCTCTCTTTTTAAGCTCCCACAATGTGAAGCTACGCACATCCATAGCTCTTTTTTCTGCCCTAACCATGCTGAGAGTTCGGACCTTGTCAATGTAGATGAATCAAACTCTTCCACTGGTTTGGTTCACATCCTTGTAACTATGGTCTTTTAGGTATATTTTGGTTGTAGTCTCCCCATGTCTGAGGTATATGTGGTCGTAACCCCAATCCTGGACCATCTTTAATTGTCTCATGAATGGTCTTCCCAAGATGATCTCGTAATTGTTCTTTTTGTCAAAATCAACTATTGCAAATGTATGCTCATACTCGATTCCGCAAGAGGTGACAATTATTTTTTCTAAAAGTCCTAGAGGCTTTTCCATGAACCCATATGCTAGTTGCAATTTTCTTCTGGTAACTCTCAAAGCCGGTTTTTTTCATTTTTTTCAGATTTCTTTGGTGGCGATAGCGACTCCTGCTCCACTTTCAAGAATAGCTTTGGAAACTACTCCTTGGAATTCTACTGGTAGTGTGGTATTTCCATCTTCTCCCTCGCAATATTCTCCAACCTTTTTTAAAGGTACTAGCCTAGTGTTTAGTTGAGGCTTGTCCAATTCTCTGATCCCTTCTTGAAGCTTCGAGGTAGGGTCTTTTACTCCAAATTTTTCTAAACATTTGCCTATGGTGGTCCACATGTTTGGTCGTAACCTCAGGAGTTTGGCTAACGTGATTGTGCATGCCACAGGGGTGGACAATAGCTCAATCAACCCTTGTGAATCCATCACTCTGTTGGAAGAAAGTCTTTGCAATGGGATTTCTCTCACCTCAGACTTAGCTTCATACTCCCCTAGGTAGGAGGGTATAGTTTTTAGCAAGTCTGGTTGACTGTGCCCCGAACTAATTGAACCGTGGTCTCCCCCTTGTGAATGCATATCAAAGTTCATTTGTGATCTTGCCTCAAACTCTTCAATGGGAGGTAAGATCTCATTTTTCTCCTTTCTCGTGCTATTTATTCGGTGGTTCATCCTGTTAGCTTCATTTCCTTCCCGGATTTGCTTCCACACGTCATCTAAACTGTGACAATCCTTACCCATTTCTACCAATGTTTTAGGCTGGAAACCATCAATTGTCTTATCTTTTGTATTTGGCACTATAATAGGTTCTCTCCTAGACTCAGAGGCAGTCGCGAGTCTCTTCTTCATGTCTACTTGTTTCTCTAGAGTTGGTTTGATAGGGGTTGGAGCTGGTACTTCGTGCCAACTTGCAGGTTTACCAAGCGGATTTTCTATCAAGGATTGGACTGTTTCAATCATCTTTCGACACATTTCCAACCTCTGTTTTTCTATTTCTGCATATGGATAAGTCATCCATTTTTTCTCTTGGGTTTGGTTGTGTTTTAGTCTGGCTTTGTATGCTTTTAAAAGGGTGTCTAACTGCTCATTTACTTTTTCTACCAGCACTGATCCTCTTGATCCTGCACTTTGGGGTTCCTTTACTTCCTTGGGCCCTATTGTTGCCGCAGTGTGTGAGCTTAAATTAATTAGATCATCTAACTGCTCTAATCTATCCTTTGTGTGTTTTAACTCCTTGGATAGAGCCGTTTGCTCTCGTTCTCTCCTGGCTTTCATACGTGCCTTTCTAGCTTTCCAAGTACTTCTCTGATTTTTCATTTCTGCACTTGGGTCATCGGTCTTTGGCTCTTCAATTATGGGTTCGTTTGTCATTCGTTGAGCTTGGGCTCGTGTCACTGCCTGAATAGGTATTACTGTCTCATTTTCTGACCCTCCACTAGAAGGCACTGCTTCCAGCATGTTCAAAGTAGTTTTTGCTCCTTTGCTCGGGTTCTTAGGGCAATCATAAATCAAGTGAGTAATTCCACACTTGGTGCAATACGCATTGACTCTAATGATTTCATGATGGGGACAATCACTTAGCCAATGGTCTTCACCACACTTGTAGTAGGGTCCCTTAGGCTGTTGAGGTGCTCCTTGAGCTCCTCTTTGTTGGTATGCATGCCTCTGCCCGCCCATGCCTCTGTTGGTGATGAACAACAATGTTCGTTCATCCAAGCTGTATCTTTCTTCTCTTGCTGCCTGTGCAACTGTTGGTGGTCCTGTACTTCCAATCATGCTCCAGAATTCTAGAGTTGGGGGCTCTTTCGATGTATAATAGACAGGATTTGCTACATATCCATTGGAATCTTTGTAATATGCATGCATAGGTACCAAATCCTTCTCTTATGGTTCGTTTACCATTGGTGTGTATCTTATGCCGACCAGTCGTAATCCTGGTAGGGGTGGTTGTTGCCCCAATATTGGTTGTGGTCTTTCAACACCTACAGGTCCTGGTAGGTTGCTTGCTTGATACCTAGGCATCGGTGGAAGTTGAGGAGATGCTACATGAGCTTGGGGAGCATACGGTCGTCGCTCTCTCACATACCCCTTGTTATAATAACATTCTTCAGACACATGGTTTGTCCATTTTTGTTCAATAGCACACCACTCCGGCTGCTTAGCCTGAGGCTTGGCATACATATTATTATTTTTTAGCAATTCCTCTACAAGTTGCTCCTAGCTTACAACTACTTCTCCTTTCGGTTTTGTCTTAGCGGACTTGCTTCCACTTTGTTGTGAGGATGAATCATCATCAAGATCCTTGAATTCACCCTCCTTGTAGACCGCACAATCTTCTACAAGGTAAAGAGCCTCCTTAGTTAACTCATTTAACATCGTGCTCCTCTTCATATGTAAGTCCTTTTGGAGATCCACGTATCTTAGTCCTTGAATAAATATAAGCATAAGCTTGGAATGAGTTGGCAGTTCTTCCACAGGGCAGTACTTCACATATCTTTTTAGTCGTAGGGCTGCCTTTCACACAGATTCCCCTTCTTTTTGTTTGAATTTATGGATTTGTGAGACTGTATTATGAGATATCCCCCTTTATGATAATTCCTCAATAAACTCGTCAAAAACCTCCTCCATAGACTCGAAATCTCTACGCTCCATAGAGTCAAACCAAGTAGCGGCATCCTCTTCTAGGATAAGTCCAAACCCTGCAAATTGAGTAGGGAAGTCCAACACTTCTTCAGCTCTAATTACACGCACAAAGGCTGCTACATAATTCCTAGGATCTTTGTTTCCCGTGTATTTCTTGTTTACCCATTTTTGCACCTGAGAAGGTCTAATTCTACGATGGTCTACAAATCTCATCATTGGTTCTCCTCGTCCTACTCGATATACCTCCTCTGGCCTTCGGTAGTGGGAGGGTTCCTCTCCCAGAGGTGCCCCTAAGCCATAATTTTTTATGGTTCTTACAAGAGGTGGTTCATCTCTTCGAACTCGTTCTATGGGTTGTCTTCCAGGCTCTGTCGACTCTTGAGTTTTTGGCTAATTCTCGCCTTGATATTGTGAATAGAGTGGTGGTTCTTGTAAATCTCTTAGCCCTCTTGCGGCGGCTGGATAACCATCTCAGTTTTGATCTTGTTCTAATGTCCCACTTTGTTGAAGCCATGCCTGCAATGATGGTTGGGTTGCTTGTTGGTTCTGGTAGTTGAACGTCTGTTGTCGGTTAGAATGTGATGTTGTCTCATACTCTTCTGAAAGTGGGTTTGTTGACTTGCTAGGGGTATAGGTGGACCTTGATACTTCTTCGGGGGCATATGTTGATGTTTCTGGAACTGTTGCCTTTTCTACCTCCTCTGGGAGAATTCGTTTGTATTCTCGTCTGTACCTGTCAACAAAAATGATATCCTTCCCCATAGCAATTTCATAAGAGAATAAGTAAAGAACCTTGTCTTTGCTTAATTCATTTGGGTAGGATTCTTTGCATCAAATATAAGAGATTACTCCCTCGCTCTCATGCTTGTAAATTCCCACATTCTCATTATAGGTAGAGACCCTGGTTGTTTTTTTATCATACATAAAAAGCAGCTCCAGGTCGATCAATTTTTGGAGGTGGCTCTTGAGTCTCTGAGACCATTTTTCCTTTTTCCACATGATCTCCATATCTGTTGCAATCCTTAGGGTTACTAACTATCAAATAGTGGTTCCCCTTTTCGTCTTGGAATCTATCTCCATCATCATAGACTTGAATTATTTCCAGTCTCTGAGAAGGTCTTTCTTCTTATACACTTGCATCCCCGATAGTCAGAATAAACTAGGGCTCCCCTAGAGTTTGTTCCTTCTAAGAAGATTATAGTGAACTTGGCATCATTCAAAGGGTTTTGGGAGGTACTTCCTCCTAGCATCGATCCTTCACCGGAGAAACCTCTTGGCTATTGACTACCCATCATGAAGAAGGACTTATTTGATGAAGTGTCAATATCACTACCCTCAATGATTGGTGCTAATGGATTTAGCCTTGCCTGAGTTACACTCTCCTTAGTGGACACTAAGCTACCCTCATCACCTGCCACTTTTTGGTCTTTGATAATGTGTCTTTCTGATCTTAAATTCATCAAACTTAGCAATGCAATTTATCACAAATCCAACCACTCACCTGGCAAGGGATCAGTTTCTGCACAACTTCTTGCCTTGCCGCCGTACACAAGCGTTTAATTTTGGCAAAAATCGAATCAAAGCATTTAAGTGCTAGAGGTGGTATTAGTAATGATTGGTATAACTGGAGGGTTAACCTCAACCACTATAGTACTCTATACACTTCGGATGTTCTTGATTAGGTCTGCTAATCTGGAACTGTACACCACCCAAGTGTTTATCAGTGTAGAGGTAAAGTCTTAATTCCATCTTTGCTCTGTCAAAAGGTCAAACAAGGTGTAATTTCACTTCTGAAAGAAGTTCTGGAACTCTTAAGTCAATTGGAACATCACTCTATGTCCACAGTCAGATTTTAACTTCAATAAGCCTCTGTAGACATCCTACATGTAGCATGTCTAACTGCTCTGTTTTGGCTGAAATTTGCACTATAGATTCCCCTTGATGTGCTGAGTCCACATCTGTTCTCACTTTTTGATTTGGACACCTATAAGCTGGTCAACTGATCAAAATTCTGTTCCAGCAGCCTGATGTTGATCTGATATTTCACCAGTCAAATCAACTCCAATTTGGACCAAAATTGACTAGGAGGCTTGCCTAAGGCTATGCAACACCCTGCTATGTCCATAGTCAGATTTTGACTTCAATATCATGCCTGGAGACATCCTACATGTAGCATGTCTACCTACTCAAAATTGCTCCAAATGCAAACCACAGACTTCTCTCAGGGTGCTGATCACTTTGGTATGCTCACAATTGGATTTGGAGTGCTAAATCATTGTGAACACATCCTACACGTAGGATGTCTAAGTGCTCTATTTGACTCTAAACTTGAGCCACAGCTTCTCCTTGATGTCAGCAACCCAATGCTATGCTTAGATTTTAGTTTGGATTTCAAAAGACCCCAAATTTAGCTATTCTAGTCTTTTTCAGTCAAAAATGCTAAAGTCTGCTTAAAATCCAATTTTCTCACCCAATTGAGATAAAACCTTTCTCATGCACTCAATAAAGCATGTAGATCCTGCTCATGAAGACATCCTATGGTTTTGGTCTTAAAATAATGCCTTGGGCCCTAATTGGGTAAGATGTCTAGTGATTTCCATCTTTTGGCCTTATTCTATCAAGATATGGCCAAGTTCCCCTTTCCAAGTGAACATAGGGTAATTGCTCCCTTCTAAACACACTGGTCATCTTAGATTTTCAAAATTCTCACCAGAACACCCTGTAGACATCCTACGCGTAGGATGTCTACTGCTCCTTTTCTCAAACTAAAGTGCTACTTTTCCTTCCCTATGCTCTCAGAAAGTGCCAATATGCCTTACAAGTGCAACAATATACAAATTTCTCTCAATTTAAACCTTTTCTGAACTTTTATGTTTTCTAAGTCCACCTTTTAGCTTTTGGGCAATCCAATAAGGGAAAAACACTCAAGTCTATATGTTACTAGGGTGAAACCCACCCTCTGAACACACAGGTGACCTCAGTTTTCCCAAATTCCCCGCAGAAAACCCCCTGGAGACATGCTACACGTAGGATGTCTATTGTCTTAAAATTTAAATTTTTTCTAATAGAAGCACTCCCTATGCTCTACAGCTCTCTCAAAAATACTCACAAAACTTTTGAACTTCAATTCAGCTTCTAAACACTCTTTTCAGTCTTTTATAGCTCTTTGATGAGCCTAACAACAAATATAACATGCACGAAGTGCTCCAGATCATAAATCATGATGTCCTACTTACCCTACTCCTACTCATCATGTGAGATGGTGATTTTGGTGTCTTGGTTGCTTCCTGGCCTCTCCAGACTCTCAAGCTATCCTTTCACTACCTCTACCACTCAACTCCTACTCTCCTACCTAATACTACCTAAGTCGAAGGATCTAGGCCAGACACACGCTCCCTAGACTCCTCCTAAGACCTAGAGAGTCCACCACCCTCTGATCCTATCTAAATGTAAAATAAGACTCTGGCAAGCCAGAGAATCCCTATCCTCAAGGACTAGTCTCGGTCACCTACCTAGGGTTTTCGTCCCCGGCAGCGACGCCAATGTTGGCAGATATGCCGCGACGGACGTCAACACAGAGAGAACTCACCTAACAAGATTTGTCAACTAAGGACGAAGCTCGACCTACAGGCGCGTGGAAGCAAGCATAGGGTGTCAACCTACACTCGACTGACTATTGACTACTTCCTACAGAGGTCTCTATCCAATGTCTAAGTTACAGCCTTCAAGAGTACACAAGAGGAGATTTCTTACAACGCTTGCAAGAGCCAAATACCCATCAAACGTTCTCAAAATGCTACGGAACTTGAGGGTTATCCTATTAACACCAATAGGTTGCTCTCCCTAAGGTCCGTGAACCAAAACCCCAACCCTAAACACCAGGTGCAGAATCATGTAGGATGTCTGGTCAAAATTTACAGGTCGACATTTTTGAAAACTAAAGTGCCTAATGCGTAGCTCTACTCATTGCAAATGCGTGGATATGCTGAAATGCAAAAACAGACAACGTATGCTCACCAAATAAACAGATATAGCTCGTGGGTCGATCTCGTAAAATAGGGCCGTACACCTGCAATGTAGGTGTTGGCTCGTAGCTCTCTTCGGGGGCAGCACAATGCAATTCTCCACACTTGATTCCGACCACCAGTGCGCATGTAGCGTCAATATAAACTCTCACTCTCTATCATACACAGAGTACGCTCAACTCACACAGACAAAACTTATAAAAATGACAAAGGTTTTTTGTATTAAGGTCAAAAGTGGTATAAATACCTTACAATCTCAAACCCTAATGTTCCAATTTAACTCAAAAATGGGATACAATTTGGAAGCTTTTGGAAGCCCCACTATTTACAAAGGTGAAATGAAGGTTTCTTCTCAATTAAGGAATAATTACAAAGGAAATTAGTATCCCGCCAGGCAATCATCCTCCGTTGAGTGTGTCCAGCCGCTAACAAGAAGAGAAATCATAAGGGAGCAAAATTGAATAAACGCCATCTTAGCTAATACAAGTCCTTGGCCTGGCCTCCAAGCCAAGAGCAAAACAGAGAGAGGTAGTGAGCTGAAGGAGTGTCAAGAAATATGAGATCCAAGTTGTTGAGGGCATACCATATAGCACGATCAAACCAGATAATGCTTGATTCACAAGAAGCCTTAGGGTCAAGAAATCGACAAGCGCATTTGACATAAGGCCTGAAATGTTCCAAATAGACTTAGTGTAGTACTCAAAGTTACTTTTGGAGAACTCCATCAAGCCTTTTGTACGCACATACAAGCCAATATTTGAGCCACATTTCTTTGTATCAAGAAACCGCATAGTAAAAGGAGCTTCAATAAGGTTCCCTTTATCCAGAGATTGAACACCCCTTAACACTTTGAGTCGTGCTTCTTCAATTGAAGATGTTGGAAGTTTGGCTAGAAAAACCCAGGTCTCAATAGAGATGGGAGCTAAAATCCCTTTGTTGGGCAGGGCCCAAAGGTGATGGTCTGCACGAAGTGATTCGATTCCATCTTATTTGGAAGGCAAGAAGGGAAAAACCCAAGAAACTTTAGGTACCATTTCCATTAGGGAGGTTCACTGAGAGAACACATCTCTTTCTGAAAGTCTTTGGCAGCATCTATGGCCAAGGGTTTCCTGCAAAATAGACTGTTGGATACTGTGTGTACCGGAATGGACAGAGTTGAAACAAACCCTGGTGTAAGACCACATTGTTCGCATAAGTAATTGGTCAATTCAGCACCTTCAAAACTCAATTTAGCTAACTCTCCTTCATGAGAAAGTGTCACAGAAGGAATGTTCTCTATGAATTTTGGGAGATCTGCAACCCCTTCCTTAGAGTTATTTACAAGCTGGGCGAGGGTGTGGACACACTTATCAAATGACATGGTTTGAACCAAGGAATTGGCTAGATGAGTAAAATCTCCTGCTATTAGTTCAGATGCCATAGGGTCATGAATGCATCTATGTACTTGAAGTGAGGCTTTAGAAAGAGGCTCAATAGGAAGATCTAACCCTTGAGATAGTGCTAAGATTTACATTGTCAAAATAAATTGTGTTAATAATAGACATAAATGACTAATGATAAGAACCGGTAGCCAAAATGACTAATGGTGAAGAGGTGGTATAATTCCATTCATAGTATAGAATGGACTTTATACACAAGTACAAAAGAGTTAAGAGCCTGAAGATGTATCAATCCACCATCTTCACTCCAAGGAACTTTGAAAACCATAGTTGAGAAGGTAACCCTCACCTGCACCCATGGAAACAACACAACTATTAGTTAGCATTGGCACCGTATGTAGGTGATGCATGGGTATCCCACATGTTATAGATGTCACCCAACTAAATTGAGATCAAAGATAAGTAATAAGAAAGACTATGTACGACCAATTTGAGCAGCTTTCTAGATGGCATGGTCATAATTGAGCTTGAGTAGTAAGCTTAGTACCAAACGAGAAGTACAAACCATATCCTTTCAAACTGAGGAAAAAAATTTTATAAGGATCACAATACTCAGATGGAAAATCCATAAACTAGCAAGACTAGTAATCTTGGTATCCACCCCATAAGTCCTTCAATAGTATAAACCTACTGCAATAGTAGCTTTAACAACTAAAAACCAGGTCAAAGTTATTAACAAACCAGTACGTTTAACACTATCGTGTTTAGAAAAAAATTAATCATCCAATCCTAACCAAAGGTTCAAAGAAACAATCATCCACTTGCTAATGATGATTTTTTACTTACACCAGGCCATAGTTTTTTACCCAACATGTAGGCCATACCTACCATATATGGGCCTTCATCAAGAAGTAAGAAAACCTTCGATTATACTGTTAAGCTTTTAACGACACCATTCATTTAGTATTGCCAGAGGTTACCTTCTTTCCATGTTAAACAAACCAGGCCTTTGATAGGACCATATACATGCAACAATAGAGAAACCCTATTTATGAAAGAAACCACTAACACAAGCTGTACCTACAAACGGTTGCGTATCCTTATGAATCAACAATAAATTGAAAGCTTTTTTTTATGCTGAATAAACCAACCAATCCATATCCATACATGGCATACTAGAAGTAACATTACAGTATTTGCAGAAGGTACCATAACATGAAGTGAATCACATACACCATACGGACAGTAATCCATAGTAATTCCATATGTCACCAGAGAAGGAGTCGGAGCCACCAACTCCACAATATCATGCTTATCATTGCCTTTAGCCATATAGTCGATTACTAAATGATTTCCCTTGCGGAAAAAACCCAATCTCAAAGAAAACAAGCACTCACACTCACCAAAGACACACAGTACCAATGCTAAGTGAGCATGAAAGGTCACCTTTATGGGGTTGGGAGCCTGAGGCTGCTTTCCCTTTATAGCAGTGTGGCAAGCCAAGTCTCAAGAGGAATACAATGTGTCAATGCCGTTACATTTAGTGGCATCTTTCCTTCACAATGATGAGGCTGCCCTCCTTCAACTACATCAACGTCGCGTATAGAGCGCGAGTGGAATGGAAAGGTAGTGAGAGAGAGAGAGAGAGAGAGAGAGAGAGAGAGAGAGAGAGAGAGAGAGAGAGAGAGAGAGAGAGAGAGAGAGAGAGAGAGAGAGAGAGAGAGGGAGGAGAAGTGTGTGAGAGAGGAGAGAGAAGAGGGAAGAACTGGGGTATTTAGAAAATGCACTAGCACAGATTGCAGGAGGGTCAGTATGGTGTAATGCAGAAGAGGCCAAATTGCTAAGGCCAGGGCCGCCTACTTTTGTTCATATCAGCTGTCTATTTATGAATAATTAGGTGTCATTTAAGGCACCCCCAAAATAGCAGCTCTATTGATTTACCTACTAACATACGCCGAAGATTCCCTAGGCCCATTAGCCGCATTAAATAATGCCCAAGGACATTTACACACTATCCTTACATTATCCTAGCCAGGAAAATGGTCCACCCAATTTTTACTCCAGTACTAGTATCTCCAGTACAT